>NC_136426.1:131421278-131903778 GCF_052849685.1 Lactuca virosa | reverse complement strand
AAAAAAAAAGTTCGTTTTTTATATATCATCATTAATCTCTATGGAAAGATGACGAAAAATCGTAAACAACGGTATATTCGGTTTTTTTTTTTTTGATAAAAAACATGGCGTAAAAAAAATTTTAATGAAAAAAAGTGGTGGGTATTTTGTAAAGGGTGGATTTTTTGGTATATTTCGGTGTGTACGTCCAATGTAAAAATGTACATCTATTTCCTTGGCCGTTGATCGTTATGATTTCCGATGCTCACTATTGGTTCATTGGTTCCTTGGTTAATTATGGTTCTCTATTGAACTTCACCCTATATATATATATATATATATATATATATATATATATATATATATATATATATATATATATATATATATATATATATATATATATATATATATATATATATAATAAATGTCAATTTAAAGGACAATAACTTAACAACAAACTGACAATAATTCGATAATAAAATAATTTTTGATTTTATACTATTTTAAATTAACTATACCTTAATAATGAATTAAGTATGACGCAATAAAACAGATTTTCGAATGAATGTAGGATTATTTTCAACGAATATAATTTTTATAATAAATTAATAGCTATCACCTAGTAACTTGTATTAAATTAAAAGGGATATTTAAATTTAAATTAAAAAATATATGGCCGCATGATCTTAGAGTAGATTGGGTAATGATCTAATTTTTTAAACATTTAAAAAAATAACTATCTTTTTGGAAATGATCATTTTGGGTTCAATTAAATATATAATATTGTTTTTTAATATACTCCTTCCCTCCTAAAATGATAGTCATAGAAAAAAAATACAGAATTAAGAAAACATTAATAATGACTAACTTTTTATTATGAATTGATAGTTTTACCATCTAGGCTACAATATAGAAGCAATTTTTTCCCACTACTTTTTCCCCCATTTTTTTTTAAAACAAAATTCTAATTTTCTCCCTCCATTTCTTTTACAAAAACTTTGTGTTATTAAAAATTGGAGCCAAAATTTTTGTTTAATCATAACACATGGAGCCAAAATTTTCTTTTAATGTGAAACAAGAAGCCAAAAGGTTACATCGGACGTATTCCGTATTTAACTTTCATCCACTCATAAGCTAAACTTATCCACCCATAAACTAAACATTATCTCTCTCTCTCTAACCGAATACTATCTCTCTCTAAGAATAAGGAGACGATTTCATAGCTTCGATCACAAAAAAAAAACTTTAAGAAAACGTGTTGGTTAGTTCTCAGATTCAATCATTCTATGTTCGATTTTTCGTTTTTAACGGAACCAACAAAACATTCATAACACTTCTGTGGGTCTTGTAGGTTCGATTCTTCGACGATTTTATGAGTTAGGTCGCAAACGGTTCATCCAATTTCAGAGATTCTGTCATTCTGTGCGCTCGATTTGTTGTTTCTCTGATTTTGATTTGCTGTTAATCTGATTATCACAAGTAAGTTCATCTGAATTTCATTTTATTGCTACTGTAGGTTTCGCTTTCAGAACATATTTTTTGTTTATCTGCTATTGTTTGGTATCACTTTTATGATTCCAATTTGGCACAAGCTAGGAATTTTTGTATGGTTGACCTCAAAGTCAAAGTTTATCTTTTGTAGTACTCCGTATGTTAGACTCTTGCATGTTGGAAATTTCTTGTTCATACTTAAAATGTTGACTCATTTACTTAATTACCTTTTGAAGCGACAAAAGAATAGTTGGTCTCTTGTATGCCACGACCAATTGTTGAAAACAATGCATCTAATTTGTTGCTCTATTGTTACTGTTGTTTATTTATTTGCTTTTAAATTTTGGTTTATTTGGAGCTGCTACTGTTAGTGTGGTTTAACTATAACTGGTTATGTTTATTCCAAGTTCGTATGGAGCATTCTGCGATTATAGTCACTAAAATAAAATACATTAGTGTTGTACAACGTCATGCTATATATGAAGCCTTATTGCAAGCAACTGATTCCGGAGAGTTAAAAAGGGGTGCCATAGGTACTATTGCTGCACATTTCTCAGTATCGAACCAGACTGTTAGTCACATTTGGCATCAAGCTAAATCTCAGTTTAACCAAGGACTACCGGTCGATCTATCTTCAAATTTGCCAATGGTTGTTGGATGAAAAAGGGTGCAAGTAAATTTAAATCAAGTTTTAGATATTCCATTACGTCGTCGAACTAATATATGGTCTCTTGCAAATTGTTTAAATGTTTCTAAATCAACTATGCATAGAGAATCAAGGAAGGTGCCCTTCGACCACACACAAATGTCATCAAGCCGACTCTTACTCATGAGAATAAGAGAGCAAGATTAGAATTTTGTTTATCTAAGCTTAGTCGGTCATTATCAAGCCAAATTCCCACATTCCATGATATGTTCAATGTTGTCCACATTGACGAGAAGTGGTTTTACATGTCAAAACCATCAAGACGTTACTACCTTGTCCCCGACGAGGATGAACCATTAAGAACATGTCAAAGCAAAAATTTTATCAACAAAGTTATGTTCCTAGCGGCTGTGGCAAGACCAATATTTGATGCATCCGGTGACGAAATTTTTTCAGGAAAAATCGGTATCAACCCGTTTACAAGATTAGAACCCGCTAAACGTTCAAGAAAAAACTGTGTTGCGGGAACGTTGGAGACAAATCCTATTTTTATCGGTGACTAAAGAAGTAACAAGGTCATGGCTGATAGAAAAACGTTTTGCCAGATATTAGAGCTAAGTGGCCGGGAAGTCAACTTGGTCCCATATTTATTCAACTAGACAACGCAAAGCCCCATATTGATGTTAATGACACCGAGTTTCTTGAAGCGGCATCTCGAGATGGATTTGATATCCGTCTAAGATTTCAACCCCCCAATAGTCTGGATTTAAATGTGTTAGACCTTGGATTCTTTCGAGCAATCTCATCACTTCAAGAGCAAGAGGTTTTGGGTACAATTGATGAGTTGGTTCATGCGGTTGAAACATCTTTTGACAGAATGGAATCTCAACACCTTAACAATGTATTTTTAACTCTACAAACATGTATGAAGGAAATCATAAAGGTTCAAGGTGGCAATAATTGCCAAATACCGCATATTTTTAAGAATAGGTTGGAACGAGAAGGTAACCTACAACTCCAATTTGAATGTGATCAAAATCTCATAGATGAAGCTCTATTGCATTTGGCTGCCTAGTTAAAAATTTGATAGATGTTGGTCTTTTGAATTTTGTGTGTTTGTAAGTGTATTGTATTTTGTGATTTGGAAAGTTAAAAAAAAATCGCATAGTAGCCTTAGTTTTCTAAAAGAGATACACGAGTAAGTTTATTGTTTAAAATAATTGAGAATTTGATTTTGATTAAAAATTCTAACAAATGTTGCAATAAATTGAAAACGGCGAAAAGCAATAACTTGAAAACAACACTGAAAAGTTAAAAAAAAAAAAAAAAAAAAAACAACAACCATTCAAGTTGTTTGGAGAAAAAGCAGCGAAGGAAAAAAATAAAGAGATTACTTTTATACTTTTTATGCATTTAATACGATTAATAAACATATTGTGTGTTAGAAGATTAATTTGGTAAAGATGCTATTTATTTATGGAAATGGACTGTCATTTTGGGACATATGAAAAAGGAAAGATGGACTATAAATTTTGGACGGAGTGAATATGTATTAAATAATTGTGTTCTTATATGTATTAAATCATTGTTAAAAACTTTGTCTATCCATTTTATGAACAGGCCATTTCGAATATATAATATTACCAATTTTTCAACAAAATGTCGAATTTTAATATTTTATGTCTTTCTATCGCATCTATTTCCTGATTATGTGTTTTCTTTATATTTTTGTTAGATTTTAGTAAAACAAAATAAAAAAAATTCTCAAAATTGTTGGGGTGTAAAGTTATTTATAGAGTGACTTTGTAATGGCTTGACTTGAAGACCCACTTGCATATTATAACGTCCTCGTTTCTGGCTAAACATTAATATTATGATATAATAGTTAGAGTCGACAAATGTAATCTATTTTGAAGTAATGAACACAAATTATTTGAGTATTATGTGGTTTATGTGCTACATATATGTCTATAACGATGTAATAAAATTATAATAAAAATATGCGTCAAAAATAAAAGTAGATAGACCCAATATCTTTAAAGGAAGTCGAAGTAGTCGTGACAAGGATTTCAAGGATATAAGGAACACTGAAATCTGACTTATAACGAAGAAGTTATGAACCGTCGAAGTTTTGCGACAAAACCGACACGACGTTGTGTATGAACCTATAAACAAGATTTATCAGCGGTTCAAAGCCGTTATACTGATTCATCTACTTACGGGAGAGGTGTATAGAACGGTTACGTTGGCTTGATTGTTGGATTTCAGAAAAGTTATATGCTGAAATAGTCTTGCCTCTCAACTGTCCTACCTAGTTAATCCTTAATTAATGATAAATCCAGACTAATAATTAGTCACAATAAATATCAGACTAAAATCTAGTAATAATGATACTAGGTTTCGTCGAAGGAAAAAAAAAATTGTTAGAAGCGAAATGCTACCCGAATTACGAGTCATCACTTTAACAAGTGAGTGCATAATTACTTTAATCTTACACATAAATATGAAGTATTTAATATAAATTATGTACTATGTGTGCATATTATCTGTGTTCTTGATATTTATGTTGGATGAACAAAATATAAATGTTTTATTCGATTTAAACTGTATATGTATTCTATACCTATAATTACAAAGTTGGAGATTCGGTATTGCTCAAAGTCTCACCATGGAAGGGACTTATAAGATTTGGAAAGAGAGGAAAGTTGAGTCTAAGATTTATTGGGCCATTCAAGGTTCTTCAAAGGATTGGGAACCAAGCATACAAGCTGGAATTACCGGAAGAACTGGATGGTATTCATAACACTTTCCATGTGTGTTATTTAAGAAAGTGCATGGGAGAAGTTCCTGATATAATTCCACTTTGGGAGTTAAGGATGGGGGATATCTCCAGAAAAGTCCCAACATTTTAGGCAAATTTTTAATAAAGTCCTAAATTTTATTTTTTGAATAAAAAAGTCCTGACATTTTCACCTTTTGAATAAAAAAGCCCAAGAAACCGGCTAATTTATTCACTTTAGCCATTTTTGACCTGTTCAGCAGGTCATGAGACCAAATTGTTAATTTTTCGAAAATAATGAGACTTTTTTGCAGATTTCGTCAAAATTTTTATATAATGTATAAACATATTTTTTACATATCTATATCTATTTTTACGTATTTTTGTACTTTTTATGTTTTTATATGTATATATTTACGTATTTTTATGTATTTTAAATGTATAAACATATTTTTTTAACTTATTTATATGTATTTTTAACCATTTTACATATTTTTTATGTATTTTTATGTGTTATTTTTTATGTATTATGTATTTTTATATATTTTTACGTATTTATGTATTTTTTAAGCTTTTTATATAGATGATTATGTATTTTAGGTGTATAAACGTATTTTTTACGTATTTATATCTATTTTTAAGTATTTTACATATTTTTTATGTATTACGTATTTATGTATTTTTTAAAAGTTTTTTATATAGATGTTTTTGTATATTTATGTATTTTAAATGTATAAACGTATTGTTTTACGTATTTATATGTATTTTTTAAGTATTTTACATATTTTTTGTGTGTTTTTATGTGTTTTTTTATATATTATGTATTTATATATATTTTTGCGTATTTATGTAATTTTTTAGTTTTCTTATATAGATGTTTATGTATTTTTATGTATATTAAATGTTTAATCACGTAAAATTAATACAATTAATCATTTAATATACATAAAAATACATAAACATCTATATATGAAAACTAAAAAAAATACATAACTACGTAAAAATACATATAAATACATAATACATAAAAAAACACATAAAAACACACAAAAAATATGTAAAATACTTAAAAAAATACATATAAATACGTAAAACAATACGTCTATACATTTAAAATACATAAATATAGAAAAACATCTATATAAACACTTAAAAAATACATAAATATGTAATACATAAAAAATATGTAAAATACTTAAAAATAGATATAAATACGTAAAAAATACGTTTATACATTTAAAATACATAAACATCTATATAAAAAACTTTAAAAAGTATATAAATACGTAAAAATACATAGAATTACATATAAATACATAATACATAAAAAACACATAAAAGTACATAAAAAATATGTAAAATGGTTAAAAATACATATAAATAAGTAAAAAAATATGTTTATATATTTAAAATACATAAAAATACGTAAATATATACATATAAAAACATAAAAAATACACAAATACGTAAAAATAGATATAGATATGTAAAAAATATGTTTATACATTATATAAAAATTATGACGAAAGCTGCAAAAAAGTCCCATTATTTTCGAAAAATTAACAATTTGGTCTCATGACCTGCTGAACAGATCAAAAATGGCTAAAGTGAATAAATTAGCCGGTTTCTTGGGCTTTTTTATTCAAAATGTGAAAATGTCAGGACTTTTTTATTCAAAAAATAAAATTTAGGACTTTATTAAAAATTTGCACAAAATATTGGGACTTTTCTAGAGATATCACTTAAGGATGGATGAAAATAAGAGGTTAATCGAAGAGCCTGAAGCAATTGTTGACCGTAAGACAAAGAAGTTGCGACGTAAGATGATCGAATTAGTGCTTCTGCGATGGAAACATACGAATGAGCCTAACCTCATCTGGGAAAAAAAGAGTGACATGATGAGTCGATATCCACATCTGTTTGCTGATGCATGATTCCGGGACGCAATCATCCTAAGAAGGAGAGAATTGTAACGCCCGCGTTTCTGGCTAAGCATTAATGTTATGATGTAATAGTTAAGGTCGACAATTATAACCTATTTTGAAGTAATGAAAATGAATTATTTGAGTATTATGTGATTTATGTGCCTATAACGATGTAATAAAACAATAATAAAAATATGCATCAAAAATAAAAATATATATACCCAATATCTTTAAAGGAAGTCGAAGTAGTCGTGACAAGGATTTCAGAGATATAAGGAACGCTGAAATCCGACTTATAACGAAGAAGTTATGAACCGTCGAAGTTTTGCGACAAAACTGACACGACGTTGTGTATTGTAAAAAGTTATGATTTTTCGTTAGAGAAAGTTATGATTTTTCATTAGAGAAAGTCATAGTATATGTTAAACTGAGAGTGTGCATATAGAGAACGTCCAAATCTGACTTCGTTAGAGAAAGTTGTGATTTTTCTAAGATTTGGCATAGCAGTGTGCAGCCCGGAAATCGAATTTTAGATCGATCGATTTGTAGCCGACACAATCTAAACGAGAATCGAATATCTCGTTAATAGGAGCTCAACGATATAAAGACAGATGAAAACGGTCGTCGGATGACAAAGTTATGAATTTTTAACGGACTGTAAATGTCTAAGCCTGTTAAAATATAACTTTCAAAATAAATTCAAAATTAGCCTACGGAGTCTAAACGAAATTTGTAGATCACGTCCCTACCTACACGTGGATATAAATAATGTCAAAAATGGAGCTCGTATGCGAAAGTTACAGATTTTAGAAGATAATTAACTTTTCAATTTAATATGGAGGTGACACGTGGCGCGATCCCAGCCACTACTTCCTCTCCACGGCTTCGCACCGGATTGCGACACCTGACACTAGTATGCCCCGCGTAGGGTTTGGTACGCCCTGTGTACGTCGGAATTGCGCCCCGCGTAATGCATTTTGTCAGCCTATAAATACTGGCGCAAATCTCTCATTTTTTCACACCATTCTTATCCCACTCTTTCCCAATACCCCCAAACCCTCTCTCCCATTCCCTAGAACTTCCTAAGTGTTAGAGGCGATTCCCGGAGTGCCAGAAGGCTCTGATAAGAAGAGCTTTCGGCTCAGAAGTTCTGCCCACACAGAGCTCGATTCCTCGCTAAACCTCCCTGTAAGTGAGTTATGCTTACCATACTTTAAGTATAACTTATGTTTAAGTTCATTATCGTTATCATGAACCTATAAACAAGATTTATCAGTGGTTCAAAGTCATTATACTTATTGATCTACTTACATGAGAGGTGTCTAGAATGGTCACGTTGGCTTGGTTGTTGGATTGTAGAAAAGTTATATGTTGAAATGGTCCTGCCTCCCAACTGCCCTACCTAGCTGATCCTTAGGCTATGTTTGGCATACTAGCTGTAAAGCTAGCTGTTAGCTGAAAAGCTAGCTGATAGCTGAAAAGATAGCTGTTAAATAAAAAGCTAGCTGATAGCTGAAAAGCTAGCTGATAAAAAATAACGTTTGGTAAAACTAGCTGAAAAACTAGCTGAAGTATATAAAATTACATAAAAGGACATGTAGGAGTATGTGTTTCTATAATTAATTAAGGGTTGTGTTTGGAAAATTTTAAAAAAGCTCCTAAAAAGCTAGTCTAAGTAGTTTTTCAAAAAGCTAGCTTATAAGCTACTTTTTGGCTTACCAAACACGACAACATAAAAAAGCTCAAAAAATAAGCTAGCTTATCAGCTAGCTGTGGCACGCCAAACACAACCTTACTTAATAGATCATGAAGTAGACCTTGAATTAATGATAAATCTAGACTAATAGTTAGTCACAATAAATATTAGACTAAAATATAGTAATAATGATACTAGGTTTCGTCGAAGGAAAAAAAATTTTGTTAGAAGCGAAGCGCTACCCGAATTACGAGTCATCACTTTAATAAGTGAGTGCATAGTTACTTTCATCTTACACATAGATATGAAGTATTTAATATAAATTACGTACTATGTGTTCATATTATCTGTGTTCTTGATATTTATGCTGGATGAACAAAATATAAATGTTTTATTCGATTTAAACTGTATATATGTATTTTATACCTATAATTATGATGGGTAAAGATGGGTAGATGATATATATATATATATATATATATATATATATATATATATATATATATATATATATATATGATGAAATAAATGATGAGAGACCTCAGATTTTAAGCTGATTTAGTCATCTAGCAGAGTATAGATGACGACCATAGACTATTCTAGATAGTCCAGTGGAACGCTGGCAGGCTCACAACCTGTAGGTGTTTTTGAACTACGTGTTCACCAGGTGTACTCCATCCCCCTCATGGTTTCCTTTTTGACATATATTGCTAAGGAATCCTCTAAGCAGTGTTGTCCATCCCGATGATAATCCTTAGGTTAGGTCCGTTAAATTAGATGCTTTATGGACATAAAGTGAGGATAACAGGAATGGGTAATTGGGTTGAATGATTTGATGAAATTAATGAACTTAATTATTGTGTGTTGAAAACCCTATGTGCTCACCAGGATCCCAAGCCCGACCCACTCAGTTTCTTGTATTACAGATAGTGGCAATAAAGCACATGAGTAACGATCTGATGAGAGATATGTGGACTACATGCCATTAGAATAATAGATGTTGTAAGGCATGTACTATTTCCGTTTATGCTTATGTACTGTATTAAGGGGCTGTTTGGCAGGATCTGAATTTTTAAGATCTAAATTTTTAAGAGATCTGAATTTCTAAGAGGGTCTGAAATTTTAAGAGCTGACTGTTTAACATGTTGTTTGGTTGGGACCTCTGAATTGTTGTGCTGAATTATTAAAAAATTTTACCCTTCTATTTTATTTTTTATTGAATTCAATTGTTTGTTTAGAAAATAACCTAATAAATTTCTTAAATATGTATCAAAAAAAAAATATAAACACCATATAAAATCCAAATTTAGCATAAATCAAAATTAAACACAAATCCAAATCAAACATAAATATTTTTAAATCCACAAAATCATACTAAAATCCCAATAAAATCCTACAAATTTAATTTTACCCCAATTGATTCGCAATCTGGTTACGCAAATTATCCATGTATTCATTGCCTTGTGAACCCCATTCCATATCGTGTATGTTTTGTCCATCATTCTCCCCCCCTTGTGCTTGAGCATTGTTCTCCTCGAACGCCATAAATAACTCATCATGAATATCACATTTCCTTATGAAATTGTGGACTGCAAAACAAGAAACGACTATATCTATTTGCACTGAAAAAGGGAAAGGAGCCATTCGCTTTAGGATTGGAAATCTCGCCTTCAAAACATCGTAAGCACGTTCAATAACATTTCTGAGTTGCACATGTGCATAATTGAATTTTTCTTCCTTAGTTAACGCATGTCGTCGTCGATAATCGGCTAACCAATACTTCTTAAGATTAAACACGTGGAAGGTATTGTGAAATTTGTTGAGTTCTTGAGGTTAATTGAGTTTGTAAGCCATCGGGCCAACCCTTTCCAGGATTTCAAAAGGTCCAATGTGACAGGGGTTTAGTTTACCTCGTTTTGCAAATCTAATGACATCTTTTCATGGTGATACCTTGAGTAGGACACGGTCTCTTACTTTGAATTCTAAGGGTTTGCATATCACGTTAGCATAACTTTTCAGCTGATTACGTGTGGCATTTAATCGTTCTCTTTTATGAACGATCTTCTCCGCTGTTTCATGAATGATCTCAGGACAATTAAGTAGGGTATCTCTTGTATGCTTTTATCTAGTTAAGTATCTCCAACTTCTGCCCAACATATCGGAGAATGACATCTATGTCCGTACAAGGCCTCGAATGGAGCGGACTTTATGCTAGTGTGATAACTATGGTTATATGAAAACTCAACTAGTGGTGAGTGAGTATCCCATGAACTACTGAAGTCTATCACCAAAGCATAAGGCATGTATTCCAATGTTTGTATCTTTATTTTACTCTGGCCATGTATCTGTGGATGATACGTAGTACTCATGTCTAGCTTAGTTCCTAGGTACATCTGCAATGATTGCCAAAATATGGAAGTGAATCTGCTATCTCGGTCTGCGATAATAGTTATTGGCACACAATGCATTCTGACTATCTCCTTGAGATAGGTCATGGTAAGTTTCTCCACCTTGTCAATTTCTTTGATGCTAGGAAATGGGCGGACTTGGTCAAACGGTCAACCACTACCCAAATGTGTAACGCCCGCGTTTCCAGGCTAGACATTATTGTTGATGTAATAGTCTAGGTTAACCCTTGTAACTCTTTTTGAAGTATTAATGATGAAATATTTGAATATTATGTGAATTAAGTGATTTACGTGTTTGTTTTCTTAATTATTATAATTTAATGGATTAAGAATAAAATAAGCGTCAAAATTAAAGTGTGAGATAAGCCCAATATCTTTTCTTGAAGATGTAGTGGTTGAAACAAGGATTCCAGAGATATAAAGAATGCCGAAATCCGAGTTATAACGAAGAAGTTATGATCTGTCGAAATTTCGCGACAGAACCGGCACGACGCTGAATGACGTAAAATATGAATTTAAGATAGAGCAAGTCCCGAAGCCCGTGAAAATAAGTACTCCCGAAGCCCCGGTATCATCTCGAGACCCGAAGCAAGTCCCGAAGCCCGAAGATCCCGAGAAGAAAAGAGTTTCCAAGCCGAAGCTCTGCCCGCGAGAAGCCCGGTGTGCGAAGTGATCCCGGTTTCACCGAAGAATACTACTTCTACAGGCCGTAGTGCTGTCCGATCATCTTCTGATCAAGTGAGTGTGTAGTCACTTTCTTCTAATACATAAATACGAAGTATTTACTATGAAATATGTGTTATGTGTTTATATATTGGTGTTGATTTGAAGGGGGTACATAATCTCTTTTAAATGCACGATTTTATACAAGTATCGATTTAACATACTAAGTATATGTGTTATGTGAGTGTATCGATGTTATCTTCTAATCTCATAGATATGATTTATTCTGTATGAAATACGTGTTATGTTTATGTGTCTCATCTTTTATCTGGAATGTGTTTTGAATGAACATACTATACAGGTTTTAAACTATGTATAAAAATGTATATTTTATCTACTAAAATGTTGGGTAGAACATGGGTAGATAGTTGTCTTGTGATAAAAAGATGAGAGGCCTCGATGTTTTTGATTTAGTCATCTAGCGGAGTTTAGATGACGACCACAGACTTTTCTAGACAGTCTTGTGGAACGCTAGCAGGTTCGCCACCTGTAGGTGTTAATGAACTTGGGTGTTCATTCGCTGTACTCCATCCCCCTCATG
Source organism: Lactuca virosa (assembly GCF_052849685.1). NCBI lineage: Eukaryota > Viridiplantae > Streptophyta > Magnoliopsida > Asterales > Asteraceae > Lactuca > Lactuca virosa. The sequence goes on along the minus strand of NC_136426.1, from coordinate 131,891,587 downwards.
GTTGCCTTATTTGACTTATATTGCTGAGGAACCCCCGAAGCATGTGTTGTCGCCCCGATGAAATATTCTTAGACTAGGTCCCTTATGTTAGTTGTCTTAGGGACGTAAAGTGAGAATAACGGGAATGGGTAATCGGGTTATTGTTGGTTGGTGGAATTAAATATAATTATTTATTGTGGGTTGAAAACCCTATATGCTCACCAGGCTCCCAAGCCTGACCCACTCAGTTTTCTTTGTATTACAGGTAGTGACGCCAGAGCATAAGTTGGATGACTTGTCAAGTTATTTTTGGATTATAGACCTGTTGTTTTATATAACTGTTGTAAGGTCTGTATTGTAATGTTTATGCTTTTGGTCTGTTTATCGGAACATGACATCCCGAGTTTTGTTATATAATGAAAATACATTTCTTTATGAAATGCTTTGGTAAATCTTATTTTATCATATTTCGTTTTGGGAACAAATTCCACAACTCTTTTAATCAAAGGATTACTCTGAAATTATTTTAAAAGCATAAATTAAACTGGTCTTTTATGGCCGTGATTTTGGAGATGTCACAGTTGGTATCAAAGCATTAGTTTAAGCGAACTAGGAATTTGTAGGATTTCTAGACTTAAACTTAGAATGCTAAGTGAAATTGTGAGATGTGTGTCTGTTATATTTTAGACACGAGCACTAGTTTATTTTAGGAAAATTGCCTAAAATGCTTTTATGTGCTAAATGTTATATGTTTGCCATATATGATATTATTTGTTCGGATCTATGGTCTGTTGCCGACCGGATCTAGAAACCTTATGTGTGTAGGATTCTAAGCGTACGTCTACGATATTAGAACTAGCATGTAAACGTTTCGGAGTGATAAGGATGATTTGAATATTTATCGTGAATGAGGATCTAATTTCACCTTATTCGGTGTATAGATCAAAAATGGTGAGAACGAGGAGTGGAGTTGGAAATGCTGATGAAAACAGGAATCAAATACCAGTGATTGAGCAAATACCTGTTGTAGCAGCAGCACCTGAGCCAATGACAATGGCTGGTGTACAAATGATGATTCAAACAATGTTGGATCGTCAGATGGAGGAGACTTGGCGGTTGCTTCAATAGAATCGTGAAGAACTGTCAATTCAAGTGGAAGAGCCCGAATTAAATGAAGGGCACTCGGAAGGAGGAAACTTCAGTGGATCTGTTGGTCAAGCCAACCCACCGATAGTTAGGCAAAACAACCAGGATGGAAGGAATGATGGAATGGGGTGCAAGTACAAGGACTTTTTGACTTGCAAACCATCGACCTTCACTGGAAAGGAGGACCCGATCGGAGTCATGGATTGGATATCGGAAATGGGGCTAGCCTTCATGACGTGTGGCTGCAGAGGCAAGTTGCATACCACTTTCGCAGTACGCCAGTTCAGGGGTGGAGCTGTTCGTTGGTGGAACACTTTAGGGAAGAACCTAAGCCCTAATGAGCCACTGCAACTGACATGGGCAGAGTTCTTGGTGCAGTTCAAGCGCAAGTTCTGTTCGGCCCAAAATCTGTTGGAGTTGGAAAACAAGTTTCTGACATTGACGAAAGGTAGCATGTCAGTTGCTGAATATACTAATAACTTCACAGACAAGATGGAGTTTGCTTTGCGCATCGTCCCAGACGAGCTGACTAAAGTTGACCGGTACGCAAAGGGACTTCCATGGGAGTACGCGGTACCAGTACGTCAGGCACCTACTCTAGAGGCAACTATTTGGGCTACCAAGTCTGTTGAGGATATGATCAAGGGAAGAACCGCCAGCAAGGTTGAAGTTGGCGAGAAGAGAAAGTTTGAATGAACTTCAGGTTCCAATAAGAAAAACAAATTTTCGAAGTCTGATTCGAAAAAGTTTGGAGGAAAAGGAGGCGAAGCGAAATGGTGTGAGAAGTGCAAGAAAAAGCACTTTGGGAAATGTAGTGAGGATGTAACCTGCTACAAGTGTGGAAAAATTGGGCATTTTGCCAATGAGTGTCCGTCCAACAAAAGGATGTGTTTTGGTTGTAATGAAGAGGGGCACATTTTGAAAGACTGTCTAAAGAAGAAGGAGGCAGCTAAGCCCAACATTTCACCAAAGCCGAAGGCGAGAGCCTTTCAGATGACACTGGAAGTTGCGAAGGATGAAGCTGATGTCGCTTCAGGTACCTTTCTCGTAAACGAATTGCCTGCCCAAATCTTATTTGATTCTGGAGCCAACTACTCCTTTATTTCGCATGAATTTGGTAGAAAACTAGCTTTGCCTGTCGATAGACTAGATAATGCTTTATTTGTCGAAGTTGCTAGTGGCAAGTTTGTACCTGTTAGCCATCGTATGAAAAACATCTTAATCGACCTAAATGGGAATAAGTTTCATGAGGAACTATTACCTATCGAACTTAATGGTTTCGACATCGTGTTGGGAATGGATTGGCTTAGCGCCAATGATGCCGAAATTTTATGCAAGAAGAAGATAGTAAAAGTAAACCCGCCAGGGAAAGAGTCATTTATGGTGTATGGGGACAAACGCAGAGTAAATTCTGGAATCATTTCGCTAATGAAAGCCAGAAAGTGTTTGGCCAAGGGATGTACATCGTATCTAGCATTCGTGATTGATGCTAAGAAGGAAAAGAAGGAGGTGCAGAGTATTCCAGTGGTATGTTATTATCCGGAAGTATTTCCCGAAGATCTTCCTGGATTACCACCTGATAGACAAGTGGAGTTCAGAATAGACTTGTTACCAGGAACCACGCCAATAGCAAAAGCACCGTACTGACTAGCACCGACGGAGATGAAGGAGCTAATGATGCAACTTCAGGAGTTATTGGACAAAGGTTTCATTAGACCTAGTTCATCACCCTGGGGAGCTCCGGTGTTATATGTAAAGAAGAAAGATGGGAGCATGAGAATGTGCATCGATTACAGAGAGCTGAATAAGGCAACGATAAAGAATAGATACCCGTTGCCAAGGATTGATGACCTGTTTGATCAATTGCAAGGTTCAAGTTATATTTCAAAGATCGACCTAAGGTCAGGATATCATCAGCTGAAAGTAAGAGAGCAGGATATCGAGAAAACTGCATTCAGAACACGATATGGACACTACGAGTTTTTGGTTATGTCGTTTGGACTAACCAATGCTCCGACAGCATTCATGGATTTAATGAATCGGGTTTGTAATCCATTCCTTGATAAATCTGTGATATTGTTCATAGACGACATTCTGATTTATTCGAAAAGCCAAGAGGAGCATGGCAGACACTTGCGAGAAGTGTTAGAAGTCTTGAAGAAGGAGAAGCTGTATGCTAAGTTCTCCAAATGTGATTTTTGGATTCGAGAAGTCCAATTCTTGGGTCACGTGGTCAACCAAGAAGGGATAATGGTTGATCCAGCAAAGATTGAGGCTGTAATGAAATGGGAACAACCAAAAAGTCCGACGGAGATCCGAAGCTTTTTAGGATTAGCCGGATATTACCGAAGATTTATCCAAGGCTTTTATTCAATCGCTATTCCATTAACAGCTTTGACCCATAAAGGAGCTACTTATGCTTGGAGTGATAAACATAAGGAAGCATTCGAGTTGCTAAAGAAGAAGCTATGTGAAGCACCGATTCTTTCTCTACCCGACGGAGTTGAAGACTTAGCTGTTTATAGCGATGCGTCTGGTGTTGGATTGGGTTGTGTTTTGACCCAAAGAGAAAAGGTGATAGCATATGCGTCTCGACAGTTGAAGGGGCATGAAAAGAATTACCCGACTCATGATTTGGAGTTGGCAGCGGTAGTTTTTGCTCTGAAAATATGGAGGCATTACCTCTATGGCACGAAGTGCAAACTTTTCACTGATCATAAGAGTCTCCAATATCTCTTTAATCAGAAAGAGTTAAATATGAGGCAACGACGCTGGCTAGAATTACTCAAGGACTACGACTGTGAGATACTTTACCACCCCGGTAAAGCTAATGTTGTTGCTGATGCTCTCAGTCGGAAAGTCAATGTTGAGAGAAAAAGGCCAAGAGCGTTGAGAATAGAAGTTGTCTCGACAATTGTGGAGAGTATAAAGAAAGCTCAAGAAGAAGCTTTAGAGAAGAATGACCGAAAGGAGGAACGTTTGGGTAAAACGTTAGTGTTCGGTATAAACAGTCACAGACTGAAGGTGTTCCAAGATCGGATTTAGGTACCTAAGTCCGGAGGAATTAGAGATCTTCTGATGGAAGAAGCTCACAAAACCATGTACTCGATTCATCCTGGCAGCACTAAAATGTATAGGGACCTGAAACCCTACTACTGGTGGCCGACGATGAAGCTTGATATTGCAAAGTATGTGGCCGAGTGTGTGATCTGTGCAAGAGTTAAGGCACAACATCAGAAACCGTACGGGAGTTTAGAACCTTTTCATGTGCCTATGGGTAAATGGGAGGACATTGCTATGGATTTTGTCACTAAACTGCCCAGAACAAAGAATGGTCACGACATGATTTGGGTGGTCGTTGATCGCTTCACTAAGAGTGCGCACTTCATAGCAGCCAAGGAGAACTGGTCTATGGATAAGCTTGTGAATTCTTACGTGAAGGAAATTGTGAGGCTTCATGGTGTTCCGTTAACGATTGTGTCAGATCGTGACAGCCGTTTCACCTCAAGATTTTGGAGAAGTCTACAAGAGGAATTGGGTACCAAGTTGTGTTTGAGTACAGCTTACCATCCACAGACTGATGGTCAGAGCGAAAGAACGATACAAACACTTGAAGATATGCTGAGAGCATGTACCCTGGAATTCCAAGGTAACTGGGATGAACATTTACCTTTGGTAGAATTCTCCTACAATAATAGTTTCCACTCGAGCATAAAGATGGAACCTTATCAAGCTTTGTACGGACATAAGTGTCGTACGCCGTCTTGTTGGCTTGAGGCTGGGGAAAAGCAGTTTATGGGGCCCGAGATGGTCCATCAAACCGCTGAAAAGTTGAAAATAATTAGAGAAAGAATGTTAGCAGCTCAGGATCGTCAAAAGAGCTATGCTGACAAGAAGCGAAGGCCGATGACTTTTGAAGTTGGAGATTCGGTTTTGCATAAAGTCTCACCGTGGAAGGGACTTATATGATTTGGTAAAAGGGGAAAGTTAAGTCCAAGGTTTATTGGACCGTTTAAAGTTCTTCAGAGGGTTGGGAACCAAGCTTAGAAGCTAGAATTACCCGAAGAACTGAATGGAATTCATAACACTTTCCATGTGTGTTTTTTGAGGAAGTTCACGGGAGAAGTTCCCGACATGATTCCACTTTCGGAGTTGAGAATCGATGAGAACAAAAGGTTGATTGAAGAACCAGAGGCAATCGTTGACCGAAAGACTAAGAAGTTGCGACGCAAGATGGTCGAATTAGTGCTTGTCCGATGGAAAGATAATCGGCTAACCAATACTTCTTAAGATTAAACACGTGGAAGGTATTGTGAAATTTGTTGAGTTCTTGAGGTTAATTGAGTTTGTAAGCCATCGGGCCAACCCTTTCCAGGATTTCAAAAGGTCCAATGTGACAGGGGTTTAGTTTACCTCGTTTTGCAAATCTAATGACATCTTTTCATGGTGATACCTTGAGTAGGACACGGTCTCTTACTTTGAATTCTAAGGGTTTGCATATCACGTTAGCATAACTTTTCAGCTGATTACGTGTAGCATTTAATCGTTCTCTTTTATGAACGATCTTCTCCGCTGTTTCATGAATGATCTCAGGACCATTAAGTAGGGTATCTCTTGTATGCTTTTATCTAGTTAAGTATCTCCAACTTCTGCCCAACATATCGGAGAACGACATCTATGTCCGTACAAGGCCTCGAATGGAGCGGACTTTATGCTAGTGTGATAACTATGGTTATATGAAAACTCAACTAGTGGTGAGTGAGTATCCCATGAACTACTGAAGTCTATCACCAAAGCATAAGGCATGTATTCCAATGTTTGTATCTTTATTTTACTCTGGCCATGTATCTGTGGATGATACGTAGTACTCATGTCTAGCTTAGTTCATAGGTACATCTGCAATGATTGCCAAAATATGGAAGTGAATCTGCTATCTCGGTCTGCGATAATAGTTATTGGCACACAATGCATTCTGACTATCTCTTTGAGATAGGTCATGGTAAGTTTCTCCACCTTGTCAATTTCTTTGATGCTAGGAAATGGGCGGACTTGGTCAAACGGTCAACCACTACCCAAATGTGTAACGCCCGCGTTTCCAGGCTAGGCATTATTGTTGATGTAATAGTCTAGGTTAACCCTTGTAACTCTTTTTGAAGTATTAATGATGAAATATTTGAATATTATGTGAATTAAGTGATTTACGTGTTTGTTTTCTTAATTATTATAATTTAATGGATTAAGAATAAAATAAGCGTCAAAAGTAAAGTGTGAGATAAGCCCAATATCTTTTCTTGAAGATGTAGTGGTTGAAACAAGGATTCCAGAGATATAAAGAATGCCGAAATCCGAGTTATAACGAAGAAGTTATGATCTGTCGAAGTTTCGCGACAGAACCGGCACGACGCTGAATGACGTAAAATATGAATTTAAGATAGAGTGATATCTAGCCTTAGTGATCTAAACGGAAGTTGTAGAGTTCGTTAAACCGAGAGTGTGCATAAAAAGAACGCCCAAATCTGACTTCGTATGAGGAAGTTATGATTTTCCAAAGTTTCGACTTAGCGGTATGCAGCCCGAATACTCGATTTGAGATCGAGCGGTTTATAGCGGAAACAATCTAAACAAGAATCGAAGATCTCGTCGATAGTAGTCCAATGGTAAAAAGACAGACAAAAACAGACGTCGGACGAAGAAGTTATGTATTTCTAACGGAGTTTTCCTGTCCCGGCCTACTAAAAATAATATAATAAAAATATAATAAAAATAAATTCAAAATTAGCCGACGGAGTCTAAACGATAGTTGTAGAGCATAATCTCACCTACGCGTCGATATAAAGAATGTCGAAAACGGAGTTTGTATGCGAAAGTTATGAATTTCTGAAGTTCGGGGCGCGAAACCCCAAAACTGTCAGAGACCACGACGTGGCAACAGTGGGCACGACGTGGCAGGGCTTCTGACACCTTCTGACGCCTTCTGGAGCCTGACAGATCAAGTGGACGATGACGCATGCAATGACGTTCAAGCCCACGACGTGGGAGAAGTGCCCACGACGTGGAAAATGAGAAAACAACCCTATAAATAGATTTCAAGGGGCAGCCGTTTGTGGTTGCCAAATCTCTTCTCTCTCATCCATATTACCTCGATTTACGTGCAAAGAAGTACTCCCGAAGCCCCGGTATCATCTCGAGACCCGAAGCAAGTCCCGAAGCCCGAAGATCCCGAGAAGAAAAGAGTTTCCAAGCCGAAGCTCTGCCCGCGAGAAGCCCGGTGTGCGAAGTGATCCCGGTTTCACCGAAGAATACTACTTCTACAGGCCGTAGTGCTGTCCGATCATCTTATGATCAAGTGAGTGTGTAGTCACTTTCTTCTAATACATAAATACGAAGTATTTACTATGAAATACGTGTTATGTGTTTATATATTGGTGTTGATTTGAAGGGGGTACATAATCTCTTTCAAATGCACGATTTTATACAAGTATCGATTTAACATACTAAGTATATGTGTTATGTGAGTGTATCGATGTTATCTTCTAATCTCATAGATATGATTTATTCTGTATGAAATACGTGTTATGTTTATGTGTCTCATCTTTTATCTGGAATGTGTTTTGAATGAACATACTATACAGGTTTTAAACTATGTATAAAAATGTATATTTTATCTACTAAAATGTTGGGTAGAACATGGGTAGATAGTTGTCTTGTGATAAAAAGATGAGAGGCCTCGATGTTTTTGATTTAGTCATCTAGCGGAGTTTAGATGACGACCACAGACTTTTCTAGACAGTCTTGTGGAACGCTAGCAGGTTCGCCACCTGTAGGTGTTAATGAACTTGGGTGTTCATTCGCTGTACTCCATCCCCCTCATGGTTGCCTTATTTGACTTATATTGCTGAGGAACCCCCGAAGCATGTGTTGTCGCCCCGATGAAATATTCTTAGACTAGGTCCCTTATGTTAGTTGTCTTAGGGACGTAAAGTGAGAATAACGGGAATGGGTAATCGGGTTATTGTTGGTTGGTGGAATTAAATATAATTATTTATTGTGGGTTGAAAACCTTATATGCTCACCAGGCTCCCAAGCCTGACCCACTCAGTTTTCTTTGTATTACAGGTAGTGGCGCCAGAGCATAAGTTGGATGACTTGTCAAGTTATTTTTGGATTATAGACCTGTTGTTTTATATAACTGTTGTAAGGTCTGTATTGTAATGTTTATGCTTTTGGTCTGTTTATCGGAACATGACATCCCGAGTTTTGTTATATAATGAAAATACATTTCTTTATGAAATGCTTTGGTAAATCTTATTTTATCATATTTCGTTTTGGGAACAAATTCCGCAACTCTTTTAATCAAAGGATTACTCTGAAATTATTTTAAAAGCATAAATTAAACCGGTTTTTTCTGGCCGTGATTTTGGGGATGTCACAAAATGGTGTCATAACCGCCTGATATTTATGGCAACTTTGTTATGAAGTCCATGATTATTTGTTCCCACTTCCATTCTAGGATTGACAGTTGTCGTAGTAGTCTTGATGGCTTTTGGTACTCTTCTTTGACTTTAGAGCAAGTCAAGCATTTACCGACATAGGTGGAAATCTCTACCTTCATGTTGGGCCACCAATAAATCTTCTTGAGATCAAGATACATCTTATCCAGTCCAGGATGTATTAAATAACTCGATTTATGAGCTTCATATAAGACTACTCCTGACTTCACCAAACTTTTGGGGTCCAAATTTGGTTCATGAAATATCGTGTTCCGTCTTCCTTGAGGTCGAAACGTTTGTCCATACCTCGCAGGTTTTCTTCCATGATATTCTCGGTTGTGAGTGCTTCTAAGTGAGCATCTCGAATTTAGGTGATGAAATTGGAGTGGATGGTTAGGGTTAAGGCCTTTACACGAAGTGGTTTTGCTCGTTCTTTCCTATTTAAAGCATCTGCCACGACATTTGCTTTTCCAGGATGATAACAAATTTCACATTCGTAATCATTTAGCATTTCAAACATCATTCGTTGTCTCATGTTCAGCTCCTTTTGGTTGAAGATGTGTTGGAGGCTTTAGTGGTCGGTGAACACAACACACTTCGTTCCATAGAAGTAGTGACTCTAAATCTTTAAGGCAAACACTACAATTCCCAACTCTAAGTCATGGGTAATTTAGTTGGTCTTTTTTGGCTTAAGCTGTCTGGATGCATATGCAATGACTTTATTTCTTTGCATTAGTACGCATCCTTACCCTTGGTGTTAGGCATTGCAAAATACTACAATTTTTTTTGTTCCCTCTGGAAGAGACAAAATTGGTGCACTACACAATAATCATTTCAATTTCTAAAGGAAGACTCTTGTCTGTTTCCCCTATTGAAAATGTTGTCTTTATGGGTTAGAGTGGTTAGAGGCTTGGCTATTTTGGAGAAATTTTAGATGAATCTTCGGTAATAGCCCACAAGCCTTAAGAATTGGCATACTTCGGTTGGCTTCGTTGGTGCTTTCCAATCCTTAACTGATTCGATCTTTGCAGGACCGACATGAATCCTTTTATTGTTGACCACATGGCCGAGGAAATGCACTTAGTTAATCCAGAACTCACACTTAGAGAACATTGCATAAAGTTTCTCTTTTCTTAACAGTTCCACAATTAAATGCAAGTGTTGGCCATTTTTTCCTTGGTCCGTGAATATATCAATATGTCGTCGATAAAGACGATCACAAATTTATCCATGTAGGGTTTACACACTCGATTCATTATGTCCAAGAATACGGTTGGTGAGCTGGTCAGTTCGAATGGCATAACTAGAAACTCGTAGTAATTGTATCGAGTCCTGAATGTTGTGTTTGGAATGTTTGCTTCTTGTACTCTAAGTTGATGATACCCGAATCTTAGATCTATCTTTGAGTGGTAGCAGTATCCTTGTAGTTGGTTGAACAGGTCATCGATCCTCGGGAGTAAATACCGGTTCTTGATGGAACGTTATTCAACTCTCTATAATCGATGTACATCCTGAACGATCCATCCATCTTTTTGACAAACAATATTGGAGCTCCTCATTGAGAGAAGCTTGGTCGGATAAAGCATTCGTAGAGAATTTCTTGGAGTTGAATGGATAGTTCTTTCATTTTCAATGGAGCTAGACGATAAGGAGATCTTGCCACTGGTGCTGCACCCGGGATTAGATTGATTTGGATTTCAACATGTCTGACTAGAGGTACTCCAGGAAGATCCTCTGAAATATGTTCGGGTAATCGCACACTTGCAGAATATCTTTGATTTCCTTACCCTTGTCTTGCATATCTACCACGTAGGCCAAGAAAGTGAAGCATCTCTTCAGCAAACACCTTTTTGCCTTCATGCAAGAGATGGTTCTTGGATTCTTTCCTGATTTATCTCCGTAAATCACGTGAGCTTCATTATTGGGTAAAGGTAGTCGAACGGCCTTTTCATAACATAAGATCTTCGCTTGATGTAGTGATAACCAATCCATTCTAATGATTACATAGAAACTTCTGACAGTCATAGGTATTAGGTTAACGTGAAAAATGTGGTTATTCAGGGTGAGAAGGCAATTAGTGAGTATTTCTAAGGTGCTTTCTAACTAGTCGTTTGCTACTTCTATCGTGTAAGCTTCATTTGGAGAGAATAAGGCATTCTTTTCATTGAACTAATAAATCAAAAAACTGAAACACAATTCTTAACCAACGGTTTTTCTATTTAATTGATTAATATCTCAATTTTTTATACAAAAATCATCCTATATTTTCTACTATAGTTAAAGGCTAATCAAAATAGTGTAATCAATGTCATCAATTAAGATGATGCTATGTATTTACATAACGATAGAAAACAGAATGGCATAAAGAGTAGAAATTAACACATTTATTGTAGGTGAATAGGGGTGTACTTGAGCTGAGCCAATTCGTGAGATACTCGAGACTGACTCGAAAATTATTGGAGATCGACTCCATTGGAATCGAGTTAATCTCAACTCGAGCAACTCGAGTATATTATCGAATCGAAATCGAGTACTAGAATACTCAGCTCATAAAGCTCACGAGCTTAATCAAGCTTAGTTATATTTACATTATTATCCCTATGGTTATTCTTATTTTACATATTCAAGTCAAGTCGAGTAGAAATCCTGAGCTTAATCGTATTTTTATTGAAATTTAATGTAATTTTAAATTTTAAAATGACTGTTCGAGTCGAGCTTATCCATACTCAAAAGTGTCGATTACTTGATTGAGCTTAAGCTTGACCATGAAATTAAGGCTCGAATCGATTTTCAAGCTTGAGTTTTAGTCGAGTCGAGTTTTGAGCTCTACAACACTCGACTCGACTCAATTACACCCCTAGTTTAAAACAAGGTGAATGATATCTTGTTAATTATCATTTAATATTACTATTAGCATGTCTTATTTAATTGTAATCTAAGTCACACTTACCTTCCCTGTGGTAAAACGTGGCATAAGTAAAAGTGAATCACTGCTTCACATCGATGCAGATCACAAGCAACAGTACATGCAATAAAACTTTACAAAAACCGAAATAAAAATGAAGAGGCTAAAGTTAATCGACTGAGGTGTTGTTTGTTTTTTGTCTGCATGTCTTTTTGACCTCTTTGTGCGTGTTGTATGCGTCGCACAGACCACGCTCGCAGACATTAGGCTTGACTAACTGTTTTTTTTTTGAAGACCGAAGACCTAAAAAGGTATGTTTGTCCTTTTATTGGCGCAGATGTGGACCAAAGTCTTCAAACATTTTTAGACATCTTCTAGCTTAAAAACACATATATCTTTGTTTTGTTTTTTTTTTTTGTTAAAAAAAAACTTTGATTTATCCCAACTTTATCTATGATAAATAATTTTTAATAAAAAAGTTATAATACTTACAGAAAAAAGGTTCAACGACACAATCATGACTTTTATGATAAATTTATAAATAAAGATTTAATTACAATAATTGTTATTAGAGTTGTTTATATAGATATGAAAAAAAAAAAAATCTAATATTGTATTATATTTTTATGCCAAAGTTTATAAAATATTATTTAATATAGTATCATTCATTTTATGAGAAAAATATTTATGCCTACTTTTTTATTGATTTAATTGAAAAAGTAAAATGAAAATTTTAAAAATTTTCGTTTAAAATCAAAGTTTATTTTCATCAGTTTTATGTGTTAAATTCTTTTATCCCTAATTACAATGTTTAGTATAACTTTGCTGACTAAAGTTTGTTGGTTTTTATCAAATATATATGTTAATTCCTACTATTTTATTTACACTTTTTATATAATAATACATAAAAGTTAATTTATATTTGTTAATTATCTATAATAAAATCATAAAATTATTGAAAAACTCTTTTAAGTTTTTTTTTTAAATCAATTTATTAGATGTTAGTTTATTCTTACAATATGCACATAATAAATAAACAAACAGTCTTTTTCTTTTATACTGTAAACATTTGATTCATCCATTCTACTGCAGACTGCACACATTTTGCCTCAAAAAATACAAGCAACATCTAAGCCTTCGGCATTAACCTATTGTCGTATATTCCCTTTTGTAATGAAAAGTACTTAAAAAAATAATAATGAACATAGATATTTTGGATTTGGATATCAGAAATATCTGAAAGTTTTGAAAATGACTATCCAAACTCAAATTTGAGAAATTTGATAACTGAATTTCGAATAATTCTACATGGAATTTTTGGATTTGGAAAACCATGTTTTTGAACACCCCTAACTCCACCACTAATTTAGGGATATTTGAATATTTCTCCTATAATAAACCAACATTTAAAATGTTGGTGCCAGATCGTTCTCAAGAATCTTAGATAGATTTTGGCTTAAGACTAAAGGGAGTGGGAGGAGCTAAGCCTCGCCACTGCCCTCGCTACCAGTTCGTTACTCCATCCCTTTGATTACGCTAAATGCCTCGCTAAGAAGAAGTCGCCAACAAGCAAGCGAGAGGAGAGAGAGATAAAGGGAAGAGGTGATTGGTTCTTTCCTTTTTTTTGTGATTCACTTGACTCTTGCTTTCACAGTTTCAAAGGTTAGAAAAAGGGTGAGATGAGTAATGCAGTCCATGTGTTCGACGAAATGCAGGGAAGGACAAGACACAAAAATCTGAATTTGACAGAAATGGACCTCCAATAATCCCAGACTTACACATCACATCCCTATCTTAGTTCCTCTCACAAACCAATTTTCTGAAATTACCAAGAAGACCCTGCATTTAAATATTATACTTCTTTTCATATAATTGATTTATATTATATTAATTGTTGGTGGTTTAAAAAAATAAAATTTGATTAATATTTGTACATAAAAAATATTTGTGTATTAAAATAAAATAATTTAGTTAAATTAGGAAAAAAAAATAGAGTGCTAGAAGTGTTACCATTCCCTACTAAATGCTAAGACTAAATGCTAAACGGAAAAAGATGAGATGGCAGTCAAAAAACTGATGTGACAAGGTGTTAGGAGTGTTACCACTCCTTTTAGCCTACGTAGACCTCGTTATGCCTCGTTGACAATGGTATGATTTCAAGGAGGACTTTTTGAGACGCATAGGCGTGCACCAACTCTTACGTACCATGAATTTTAGACCACATCTTGGTTATTATAAAATGTACATCAGCTATGTCATATTTTTTAATATATTAAATGCTTTTTATAATAATAAATTATTTCGTATTAAATGTTTTTATAATAATAAATGATTTTCAATCGATACCAAACACATCCAAACCCAAATACGCATTATTCAATTTGGGGTAAGGTTATAAGGCATGTGTGTCTTTCATTACACATTAAACCAAGTCTAACATTAATAATATTTAACTTTTTTTCATTAAACTAATTAATATCTTAAAATAACATAAAATAACTAAAAATGACACAACTAAAATAGGAAAATAACTTAAAATGACAACCAATAACTCGAAATTTGTTCTGTAGGTCATTAAATGTTCAATTGTATCCCATAAGCAACCCAACTTTTTATTTTTGTTTTAAAATACCATCAATTACTACTTTTATCGGTTAAAACAACAACAAAAAATGTCATTGTCATTGTCACATCTAACTAAAAGCCTATTCTAATCATTTTTTCAGATCACAACTTCAACTACATGTATTTTTACCGATTAAAATAGCAATATCACAAAAAAAATATGACGTTGCTAATGGTTATCAATTGTGGTTTGAGAAAAATGACTACAGTCGGCTTTTAGTTAGGTGTGGCAAGGACAATGACGGTGTTCATTGTCATTTTAGGTTTTTAACCGACAAAAATCATAACTGTTGGTATTTTAAAACAAAAATAAAAAGTTTGTTTTCTTATTGGATACAATTAAAAGTTTAATAACCTAAATAATAAATTTTGTATTATTAGTTGCCAATTTGCCATTTTAAGTAATTTTCTCTTAAATATATGAAAGGTTACGTAAACTAAACTAAAAATTACATCTAATTACATCTCATTATGGCATTATTTCTTTTTTATAAATATTTATTTCGTTTCTTTATTAAAAAAATATTACTTGTGATTTATGCACTTCAAAATAAAGTTACCTTAATTCGAATCTCACAGGTTTCAACCTTGATATTTGCCACCGTTCTAATATATTATTTTCCTTTCTCATAAATTATAATCATTTTCTAAATTGATAATTAAAAAAAATTAAAATCCAACCCCTCCAAAAAAAGCCTTGACATGACAAAAACAACACACTTTCCTCTACATTGTGATATCAATACCAACAACATCAATTCAATTTTAAGAAATTGTAAACTTTTAGATTTAAACAAAAATTGTTCTCTAAAATTAAAATCCAAAACTAATTACCATAAATCTTCCTTCTTTGTTGCTCAAGCCCATAAAGGCTTTAGCTCTTTCGCGACATCATTCTTGATTGATCTTTGAAGCGGTTTCACAACAAAAAAGTACTGTCATTACACACAATGATCAAGTTAGAAATCAAGTTAAATGATTAGCTAGGAAATGACTATTTTACCCTTCTACTTACTTGAAATGCTATGATGAAAGGAATGAATAGTTTCCCTCTTTCATTCGGATTAGGCCCATCAATTAACTTCTGGTCAACCAAAATGCTTTTGCTTTCGGTCAAACTGACTTCTGTGATTGTTTCCACTATGCTTGGAATCCAAGCACTCCCATTTGGAAGAATCTGTAAAAATTAAGATGCATTGATTAATTGTCAAAAATAAATAAATAAATAAATATCAAAATGACTATTAAGTACTAACCTTTTCATCTTTCTCATTTTTGTTGCATCTGCTACTGTTTTCAACCAAACCAATAGGAATAGGAAAGTGCTATAAACAGCAACAAGAACAGAGTAAAAGTTAGTAAATTTTTCTTGATACAAAAGAATGAGTAAACTGCAAAAATGGTCCTTGTGGTTTATAATGTTCTTTTGGTTTGGGTTTAGAAGTGAATCTGTTTTCATTTTTGGTCCTTGTTTCAAGGTTTTGGACCCTGACTTTAACTCTGTGAATTAGAAACTGTTGAGTCCTGATAAAGTGACCGATTTACCCTCCATTTTATACTTCTATTTGGAGTAAATGACACTTTGGTCCATGAGTTATGAGTATAGTTGATTTTTGCATTTTTGGTCCCAATAGATTTTCTCTTGCAATTTTGATCCTTATTATTTGAGGTTACAAGTAAAATGATTATTTTTGGTCCCTGAATATAGCTGGTTTTTGCAATTTGGTCCCAAAAATATAGTCATATTATTTTGAACAGGGACAAAAAAATAATTACAAAATGGTCATTTTACCAAAAAATGCAAGAGAAACTTTTTGGGACAAAAATTGTAAAAATCAACTAACCCCGGGACCAAAAACGTAAATTACTCTTTTATTTATGATTATTATTATTATTAACAATTGTTATTATTATTACTTTACATGATCATTAACCGAAATATATAACAGGGGTAAAATGGTCATTTTATCAAGACAACAGTTTACACTTCACACAGTCAAAGCAAGGGGCCAAATTAGAACAAAGATTGCAATCTTTCAACCCACCTGAAAAGGTGATAAAGTATTGCAGAAAATATGTTGGCATGGGTAAGGGCAAAAGGGTAATTTTGAAGAAAAGACGAACCTCGATATCTAGTTTTCTGAACCTAGCACCACGATACACAACCTTGAGAAGAGCTTCAGATCTTTTTGCTAAAAATTCATCATAAGAAAGACAATCTGGAGGTGATAATTGAGCATGTGTGAGAACTACAATTGCTTTTCTCCATATTTCTTGACCAAAACTATTGCTTATAGCTTTCACAATTTGTCCATCTAATGTATCAACTCTATATGCATCTAATCGATCCACATAGAGCAAAACATCTATTGTCTTGTTCAAAAGAAACCTGCTCAAACAACCATACAAAAGAAAACAGTGCATCGTAATCATGTGTAAATGTCAAATATTTGAAGTTTCGATTAGTGTAAATCTTTCAAGACAAAAGCTTTCTTTCATATGTATTAAAAACCATGGAAAGTAAAGATAACCTTTTGATGATTTCAAGAGCTTGATCATTAACATATCCTCCTTCAACAATGCCTGGTGTGTCAATGATGTTCAATGTAAACCCTGACCTCTCTCTTGACACCATTGTAGGCCTCAATGCTTCTGACTAAAAATTCATGTTGTTCTATAAGCAATTCAACATGTACAATAAAGTTTAGGTCTAAAAATATCTTTAGAAACTTCTTAAAAGTACCTGAAAAGCACTAACAGTAACTGCTCTTTCACCAATGATAGAGTTCACAGTCGAAGACTTTCCAACTCCACCTTTCCCCATTACAAGAATCGTTAACCTGTCCCTTTTCTGTAACATTTGAACAGGAATTAGATAAGAAAATTGGTAATAATATTGCTTGTAATGTGAGTGTAGTGAGTATACCTTCTCCTTTAGTTTTCCCAACAGTTGTAGCAACTTGTCCTGGGTGGCGGGAGGGAATTGCTGAATCCCACTCCATTCACGGATAAACTGAGACGCCATGGAAGCTGCTGTAAGAAAAACGTAATTAAACCACTATGCAAATCAATTACGCATAAACCCTCAACCCAAAAGCAGTAAAATTCAAAAGCGACACTAAATTACATTCGGTTTTGTGAGATTCTATTACTATTTAACAATTGTAGCTCAGAGTTTATTGAACCCCAAAATTAACCAAACTTCGAACACAAGCCCTGTCGAATCAAGTGTATGATCAAAACAAACCTAATCTAGCTTTCCACATTTATCATTTCAAAAATCCAAACAGGTAAAAAAAATCACACCGAGCATATAGAAATTTCCACCAAAATTCAGTTATTATTTCATGCTCATCTGCAAATTTACGATGATTATCTATTGTGAATTTCACAGTAGAATTTGAAAGCGTGAGAGATAAGTGTTCAAGGAAAATGTGAGAGGAGGCGAAGGGGAGTCTTGCCGGCGACTGGAGAGAGAGGTGGCGGTGATGCCTGCGTGAACGGATAGAGCTCCGATGGATAACCTTTTTCAGAATTGAGCTACCCAATAGACAAAAGCTTCGAGGAGTATTATGAACCCTGCGAAAGGGTATATCCGGAAATACACTAAATTGGGGCGGGTACAAGTAGGTCTGTCAATGGGGCTGGTTTTGACCCTGATTCGCTCCAAACCCGTAAGAATTTTACGGGTTTCGATTTTAATTTCGATTCGTTTACCCGTTTACGATCTATACCCGTTTACCCTATTAATAAATGGGTTGGGTATGGATCATTGTCGATCCGTTCCACTTATAATCCGCCCCATTATATATATATATATATATATATATATATATATATATATATATATATATATATATATATATATATATATATGACAACAAAATATACAACTCGATGTCCAAGTAAAATGTGATTTTTATTGTATTGGACTTTGAGTATTAATTAATGCACATCTTGTTTAAGTAGATATTTTATCTTTTTGAGAAATATTACTTTCTGGAACCTATAAAAATTATGAAAATTTAATATTATAAAAGGGTCGGGTTAATGGGTCGGGCATTCATTGATCCGGTGGATACGGGTATGGATTCGACTATTCAAGACCCTGAGGGTTATTGGAGCGGGGCGGGTCCTGTTTTTATTTTTTTTAACGGGTTTGGATTAATGGTGATTCGCTCCAAACTCGCCTCATTTACAGGTCTAGGTACAAGATAGAAATTGCATCCGAATCGAATAACATAAACGAGTTCATTTATAAAAGATGATTTATTCATTTGATTTATATGATTTCGTAGGTTAATACTCGTGGAAATCATGATTAAGAAAGAAAAACACTTTTGATAATTTAAACTCGTAATGACAGGTCAAATAAAATGACATTATTAAGGAAAAAGCTTGGGTTAGGAAGATTTATTTTTGGTTGACTTTATCATGTAATTTAATGAAAGTAGAATGATATTAAGGAAAAACAATGAATGTAAGATGATATAAAATAAAATGACAGTAAAAATAGTTAAAAAAAAAAACCTACGGTCTTATAAACAGTTTGTTACATAAAAGCACACATACACCGTATAATATTTGTTATTCTTTTTCCGGTACATAACTTAAAGTTTACAGAAAGTAGAATGTCATATAAGGATATGTTTTTTATTTATTGTCTAATCCAAGTTCGAAATCGTTAAAAACCATTTTAAAATGCTAAATGTTATAAATGTCGGTTTTCAAAAAAGTAGAATGTTATAAAAGAATATTTTAAAAAAAAATCCACTTAATGTTCAAAAATCCTCAAAATGATGCCATTTTACAAAGTACGACGCTATAAAAAAGATGAGAATGTAACATAGTTGTACCCTGATTCTGCCATCTTTTGTAATTTACATCATGTAACATAGTCGTACCGAACTAATGAAAGTTTCATACCCTATAAATTGCATCATCTCAGTCAGTATTTCTTTTAGTTCAAAAAACAAAATGTAAAAACGAAAATGTGCTTATTCTCAGTTATGATATTCACCTGAAATTATCATGATAAAAGATTTACATGAAGACTAAATATCAATCGATCTACCAGGAAGAAGCTTTGGAACCTAAAACACCAAAAAAATCCAAATCAAGATACATAGTACCAGATGAAACACCGAAACCGAAAAACACAAAAAGATCTAGAAACCTCAAAGACAAAATCTAGATTAATCTCGAAAACCTGATAAACAAAAAAATACTTTCGAAAAATTAAAACATTAGCCTAATGTTATTTGCAACAAGTCACAAGAATGTAAAACACTATAGTAAATTAGTAATTGAAAGGCCTTCCGAATTGAAGTCGCTCCATCCCTTAACATTACCTTATGATAGAGCCGATTCTCAAGATCCCATATCTTTGGAAAGTTGTTTTGTATTTCCTTATTTTATTATGTTGTTGTATTATAAATTGATATCAATATACTCATCACGAACATAAAGTGATTTTCACAAACCCTATTATGGTATCAACTTAATTTCTTCTTCATCTTCACTGATCTCCATGGTCGTTGGAACTAAGCAGACTCCCTTCTTCCTCTTGCTACAACTCTTTACATGCTTACCATTAAGCTTTCTTCATCCAACTATTTATTATGGCGACGACAGATGTTGCCCCTTCTTGGTTATCAAAAACTTACAGGTTATATTAATAGGTCTATCCTTGCTCCGCCAGCCACCATTATTACCAATAATGTCTCTTCTCCAAACCCTTCATATGCTTCCTGGCTCACTGCTAATCAACACACACTTATTCTCATACTATCATATTTATCTGAAGAAGCTATGGCTAAGACCTTCGGTCATGATACTGCTCATTATGTTTGGAAGGCTTTAGAAAATACCTACAGTCATGACTTTATTGAACAGGTACACACTCCTCGTGATTCTCTTCATCATCTTCAGAAGGGATGATCTACTGTTGTTGATTATAGTCGAAAATTTAAAGTTGTATGTGATCGAATCAGTGCTCTCAGTCATCCCCTTGAGGAATCCGATAAGATTCATTGGTTCCTCTTTGGTCTTGGTTCATCGTTTGAAATGTTCTCAACCACACAACACTTGATCGGTCCTCGTCCCTCGTTTCATGATTTTCTCTCCCAAGCCGAGATTCACAAGTTCTTTTTATCTACTATGACAAATAGCAACCCCCCTCCTGTGCCTTTACTGTTGCATCTTCTGGTCGTGGTTAGTCAACAACTAATCGAGGGCGCGGATCTTCCCATGGTGTTTTTTCACGAGGTCATGGTAGTGGTGGCTCTTCTCGACGACCTCCACACTATTAATAATGTCGTAAAGACGGTTATTATGCAAATCTGTGTCCTGATTTGCACACATTTGTTAGTGCAATGTGTGGAACCTTTTCAAGCCTAGTGCAATGTTTCAAATAGCACACCTGATTGGTTTGTAGATTCTGGTGCATCTACCCATATGACTTCTTCTCCTTCACATTTGGATTCAGTCTCTACCTATTTTGGTAATGAAATGGTCGTTTTTGGTAATGGCAATTCTTCTTCTATTTCTCATATTGGTACATCCACTATATCTCCTACTATTAATTTTCTTGATGTTCTCGTGGTATCATAACTCACCAAAAATATTTTATCTATCATCACGCTTACCAATGATAATCTTGTTGATGTTTTATTTTCTAATAGTATGTTTATAATTCAGAATCAGGTTTTAAAGGAGACTCTAGCTCAGGGCAGAAGTAAAGATGCATTATATGTGCTACAACAAAGGCAACATGCTTTCTTGTCAAGTGTTTTCTCCAGGCGGTTACGAGTATTTTATGAACTTTGGCATATTCATTTAGGACATGCTTCCTTTGACATTATTTCTTTGCTTAATAAAATTGGTTGTTTAAGTGTTACTTCTGTCTTACCGACCCCACGAAATTGTGCTTCATACCAATTATCTAAAAGTAAACATTTACCATTTGATCTTAACTCCAAGCATTCCTTGCATGTTTTAGATATGATACATTGTGATTTATATGGACCTTCTCCAATTGATTTCACGGATAGGTATCATTATTATGTTGTTTTTGTGGACGACTTCTCATGATTTTCATGGTTTTACCCACTAAAAGCTAAATCTGATTTTTATGTGGTTCTTCAAGCCTTTATCAACCTGGTCCAAACTCAATTTTCATGTAAAATCAAGGTTTTTCAATCAGATGGAAGAACCGAGTTTGTAAACAACCCTGTACGCACATTCTTTGTGGAAAACGGAACACATCATCGTTTATCTTGTCCTTATTCACCTCAGCAAAATGGACGAGTTGAGTGGAAACATTGTCATATTACAGAAACCGGGTATAGTGCCCTCAACCATGAGTATGCACAAACCCTTGTTTCGTCTTCTGTGGGTCTGTATACCCATCTTTTAAAAATCCAAAATAAACTTGACTACGAACTTTCTAGTTAGCCTTCCTCATCCCTTGCTTCTGGAATTTGGAACATATATCAGAAGATGCTGACCTGAATATAGCCAAAATAAAAACTAAAGAATTAACAAAAAAAAAAGTAACAAAGTATTTGTGCAATTACTACATTTTAGATACGGAGTATTCACAATCAAGTACAAATTTGTTTGCATTCATTAGAGGCTAAAACGCCAAAACCAACTACCACATACATCTTGAACAATGTAACATATTAATTTCAAAGCAATCCCATATGAAAGCCTGTATAGATACTAATATATAAACTTAACATCATCTTCAATTGTCATGCATTTATTAAATTCAAGTAAATCCAAAATGAGAATGCAACACATGTGTTTGTTTTCATATTAAACAAAATGAGGGTAGAAAAGAACCTGAAAACACTTAGAAATAGCTTCCTCTTCAGCTTTTGTTGGTTCAAAAATTTTATTGCTTAGGTTATGACTGCCAAAATTCACATCCAAATCGCAGTTGCATCCTATAAAAACAAATAAATAGATCAAAGATGAAAGTAATTAATATTTGAAACTTATAAGTTATAACCGGTAAAGTTTCTTCTTGTTGGTGATTTTAGTGTCACCATGTCTATTTATGTAACTGGAACTAACATGTGAGCTAAGGGGATTCATAATTTGTACTCTAATATATGTACGGGGGTTTGTGCATAGTGCATGCATGTATAAGATCAAAATAGAAGCTAGTTCGACGACAAGTCGGGGGGTCCGGGGGCAGCGTCCCTGGGTCCGGGGTTTCCAAAGGGGCAGCGCCCCTAGCGGGGTCCAAGGGGCAGCGCCCCAAAAACTCTTCGAACAATACATATGAGAACATAGTGGGAAAAACGAATTCTTGATGGTGATTATGGTAAAACTGACGAAATTCGTCAGTTTTGGAAACCCTAAATCCTCATTAAATTTCGGATTTCTTGACTTGCTTCCAAAGCAACTCATGACGGCCAGCCCTAATGAAACCCTGATCTCGTTTATTATATAAACGACTCTTCTCTTTGAGAAGAGACACACGAAATTCTTAAGCTCTCGTTTTCATCAAACAACACAAAATCCTTCTAGCAATTTGGCTTACGATTTCTGTGCCTAGTATCGTAAGTGTCCTCTTGGATTATCCTAGGCTGAATTTCTTTCAACCCAGGCATAGGGTAGAAATATCAGTTCGGAAAGTGTTTTTACGATCCAAGTGGTATCCAGATCTCCACTACAAACCCTACTTTTTCCAACACTTCTTTGACTTTAGCATCATCTGATTTGTTTGAATTCAACATGATTAAAGTTTACAATAACCACTTTATACCATTATATTAATACCACAACATGGAAGGCGCCTCTTCCTTATCTTGTAGTAGCGAGAGAACGAGGGAGAGTGTGATTAACCTTAAGTAGTTGTGTCCGATTGTTGCAAATAGAATGGTGAGATCGTGAAATCGTTTGAAATCTTGGTAGTAACAGTGAAATCATGGAATCCTTCGGGTTGAGAGAGGGCGATGAGTTTGAAATCAGAAATTTTTTTGGTGTTTTTCAAAGCTTTGGCAACGGCCTATGTTCCCAGAAACCACCATCTTTATCAAGAGAAAGTGTAGAAGAACTACTTCTACTGTTATAAAACTTCAGCCCGTGTAGGAGAAATATGATTTCAAAACTGAAATTAAATTCCATCCAGTTTTCAAAATGAAGACGGCGAAACCGAAGAAAAGACGTGATAATTCATTTGTTTTCATATGTGAACACTTCCAACAACTTTGTTTACCTAGATGTGAACAAAACGAAAAGGTAATTACCTTGATAATTCATTTGTTTTCTTTTTTATTTTACTATAAAAATTAAACATTATATTCAAAAGTAGTAGAGATTGAGATCATGAAATTGAACATTATATTCAATGAAGTTTGTTCCATGTATTACATGAATTTAAAATACAAAAAATAAAACTAGATTTTATCTACATCGATAACATTGCTTTTATTTATATATATATATATATATATATATATATATATATATATATATATATATATATATATATATATATATATATATATATATATATATATATATATAGGTTCAAATGTTTCTCACATCTATTGTGTGCTAGAATGCACCAATAGGAATTTAGTATTAATTATATGTATATTAAATGCTATCCATACTTATAACTCATTTTTATGGAAACTAATTAAATTCGTTATTAATGTCAACAATAATATTCTTTCAGAATGAATTCATATCTAGAAGAATGAGAGTGTATTCTAGCAGAATGAGAGTGTATTCTAGTAGAATACACTCTTGTTCTTCATATTCCATTCAACTTTATTGTATTTTAAGTGAGTGAGTCCTGAAACAAAATACGAACTCATATATAAAAACCTAGATGCGAATTCATTCTGAAAGAATGTTATTGCTAGCATTAATGACGGATTTAATTAGTTTCCATAAAAAGAGAATTATAATTATGGATATCATTTAATATACATATAATTATGGAAATCATTTAGTATCTATATTTATTTAATTAAATAATTATTTAATTTACTAAATTCCTATTGGTGCATTCTAGCACACAATAAATGTCAGAATCAAAATAACCTAGCCCTATATATATATATATATATATATATATATATATATATATATATATATATATATATATAGAGAGAGAGAGAGAGAGAGAGAGAGAGAGCTATTTGATAATGTACCGTCCCAAAAATACCGAGTAAAATTTTCATTTTATAAATAAGTGAAAATCATTCATTCATTATCTCAAAGACAATTAGAATAAAAGTATTCTCAAAACATCAGAGTAATTCGTAAACAGGTGCAGAATAAATCTCCAGGGATTGCAGTGCGATCAAGTCGGACACTTCCTTTTGGAACTACAAATATCTGAAAACATTTTAAACATAAAATGTAAGCACAAAGCTTAGTGAGTTCCCCAAAATATTGCATACCATACATACATATCAACACAAGGCTATAACGGGTATATTTCGCCCCCGGGACTATTTCACCCATGAGTCCCTTCTGACTCAATCAATATTTTTCAACCGAACATGTCTATTTCACCCCTAAATCCGTTTTGACTCAATCGGTGTTTTTCAACCACACGTATCTATTTCACCCCAGAGTCCCTTCCGACTCAATCGGTGTTTTTCAACCGAACAGGCCTATTTCACCCACGGGTCTATCTCACCCCACATACATATAACATACAGGCATACATGCATACAACAAGAGTAAAAAAGATAACAAGCACATACGACACCTAGTGTCTTACAGCATAGTGAGAAGACTCACCTCAATCCGAAGATCATACTCCTTGTTTCTACAAAAGCTCTTCACACTGAACATATCCAAACTACCCTAATTAACAATTAAGGTGATAAACCATAATCAAAGTTCCATTTCATACTCTCTCTCTCTCTCTCTCTCTCTCTCTCTCTCTTACTCTCTCTTTCTCTTTAGGGTAAAATACCATTTTACCCTTCCAAGGCTAGACCCCACCCAACTTGACCTAATGCTCAAAAATAACCAATAATACCTTCTGATCGTATGACATGCGTACTCTAGCTCTACGCCTTGCGTAGAGCCTTCCCACAAAAGACGGGGCAAGGTCACGCTACGCGCAATGTAATCCAAGGTTACGCCATGCATAACCGAGCAGATGCCAAAATCAATTTTCAAGTCCTTAATACATTAAGACATATCACTCAAAGCTCATGTCAGGTTCCTAATCATAATGGATAAAGTTTCCAAATTTATCCATTAGGATGATCTAAACAACTAAGATCTAGTATTTAAGTTTCAAAGGGACCAAATGTTGGATTGAGTGTCTAAGCCCATAACTATAATTGGTATAAACTTGAATTGATAGTACCACACTCCTTTTGGGTTGCCCTCAAACCTGGGAATTGAATAGGATAACTTTTAGAGTGAGAAGATTGATTTATTAACTTATTATATGGTTAATAAATTAATTAGAAATCAAAATAAATAATTTGTTAATATATTATGAGAATAATATATTAATTGAATTTAGTATTATTTAATTAAAGGTAGAACCGCTAGTACGCCTCATTCACGAAGCCGATCTATAAGAGGGGGGGGGGGGTATAAGGTGTTTTTCACAGGATTTATCGTTACTCATGTCAGCATTCTCACTTCTGATATCTCCAGGTCTTGTCACCAAAAACCTTCCCCGATTGATAGAACGTTCCGCTACTGACACTTGAAAAAGCTGCTTTCAAGGTCTCGTCGCTTCGGTGAATCACTTGAGCCCTGATACATTTTCGATGCCATGGAGCTAGACCAATGAGCTATTACGCTTTCTTCAAAAGATGGCTGCTTCCAAGCCCACCTCCTGGTTGTCATCGCTCGATCACTTCCTTTTCCACTAAGTGATTGCTTAGGGACCTTAGCGTACGATCTGGGCTGTTTCCCTCTCGACTTTGGATCTTAGCACCCAAAAAGTCATTGCCTATAAAATCGCGATTGAATGGGTGTCCACTCTCACCCACCGCTTCCTTGATTGGTGGAGGGTCGTTAGCCGAACGAGTTTGATAGGACACTTAATCCTCATTAATAAGTATAATGATCTATAAAGTAACTAAATACTTTTTAAAATTCCCAATCTTAGTTAATTTCGGAAAAATTGTGAACTTTTATGCTAATCCATGAAATTGCACATTGCACGTTATTGTTTGTTAGTGGAGCGTGTGTGGTTAACCGACATACTAATAGGGACTAATAAAGAGTGGCAATGGGTGTATCATAAATTATCATTGATTAATGGAGCGGGTGTGGCTAACTGACACATTAAAATGAGATGATAAATGATATCGAGAGTACTGAGCTAATTTACATGGTTATTCACATCTTGTTTGTGATCCTTGGCATCCCAATCACAAATAGAAGAGCATAATCGAGATTAAACATGCCATTGAAAAGTTCAATTCTTCTCAAAAGATCTAGGAATTTCATTCAAAACTTAATCCGTTCAAATTTCGTTTTTGATGGAGAAATTAGTAAATCGTCATTTACCTACCTTTATATAATTTGTAATTAGATTACGACATCCCTTTTCTAAGTTGTAAATTATTTAGTTGGATCCTAGCCTTGATATTTCATTTGGGTGTTATATTGAGGATTGTTCTTATCTAACTAAAAATTTCCTTTCTACTCGTTCAGATGTCTACTCTTTTTGATGCTCCTGGTTCCTCCTCCTCCTCCAACAACAACTTCTCTCTGTTGAACATCTGCGCAAAGGTGCAATTGGATGGCACCAACTACAACGACTGGATGCACAACATCAAAATGGTACTTCGTTTTGAGGACAAAGAGTATGTCCTCGAGAAACCACTCGATGAGATCGATGAAACGAAGGCCGCCTGTTTCGAATCGTTTCCTATTTCGGGGCAGTGACCAAAGATCGAGAATTATCAGGATTAGGACCATTGATGAAATGAGATATGGACCTATTTGGATATGGGTGATGTAAATCTAGATGATCGGGGGTGCGGTTTGTATTTTGGAGACAAGGGGTATTTTGGTAAATGTCAGCTCGAACTTTGATGGAAATTGTATTTTTTGTTCGGGAAATTTTAAGGCGATTATGAGATGATAAAAGCGTAGAGCTTCTCCTTACCTTTTCATGGATATAAGGATCGTCGGAATCAGATTATAATGAAGAAGTTATGGCCTTCGGAGAATTTAGGGTTTTGGGAAAAACCCTTGTACACGGGGCGCACATGGGGAGTACGCAGGGCGTACTCGTGCGAGGACCCTTACACGAGGCATACCTTGGCGTACACTGAGTGTAGTCAACAATTTGATCGCTAAGCTTCGGCCTCATACGCTAGGCGTATGAGGAGTTCAAGAAACCCTAATTTCCTTGTGTTGTACCCTATATAAGCACCTTAAGACCCTAGGGTTGGCCTCTTTACCAGCCCCTAAACCTCCTAAAACCTTAAATCATCCCGTAAGCCTTCTTGGTGGTGTTATTGAGCCCTTGAGAGGATTTTAGTAGGTGTTTTGCTCATTATGAAGGAAGCTTTGAAGATTGAAGGTGCCTTTGTTGGAAGGAAGGTCATAGATCCATAAACATCACACTTGTTGCAATATATTTGAGGTATCAAGTTCATACCTTGGCTTGTAGATGTTTAGATCTCCTCATAGTTTGTTTTTTATGCTTTTGGTCCCATTTTGGGTTGATTGAAGAGTTAAGACATTTTAAGGGCTTGTTAATTTAGATCTGAGCTTGTGGTGGACTCCTTGAGCATAAAGGTGCAAGCTTTATGAAATGTTTAGTCACATGCACGCATTAAGTCACTTGTTAAGTCCTCTTTAAGATTAAGAGCTTCATTTAGACATGCATGAACGTAATGTTAGCAACTTTACGTGATAATCTAGTTCAAGGAAGGCAGATCTGTGTTTTGGAGCTATGTCTTAAGGGATTAAGTGATGAAATCAAGTTTTGGGCTGAATGGATGAGTATGCTGGATGTACAAGCAGGTACGCTTAGCTTACAAGCCTTCAAGCGAGTACGTTGCACGTACGTGCTGCGTACGTCCTTCATACTTAGTCTGGTGGGCTTCGCATGTTTGGGTCTCGATTTTGGGCTATTCTTTGGGCTTTGTGGCTTGGGGATTTGTTGAGCCACCTGAATGCAAGAGTTTGGAGTAGAGAAAATTATTAGGCCTTAGGGTAAGGCCCATGTAAGGGTTTGGGCCCAATTTAGAAAATTGGGCCATGTATGGGCCTTGAGTATTTATTTGGATCTTTGGACCTTTAGACTGTTGGTTTGGGCCTAGGTTTGGGTCATGCTGAGTAGGGGGTAAAAAGGTCTTTTACCCCAGTTTGGGCAATTAGTATGGACCAAATCCGATTATTGATGGAAGATTATTGTGGTGATTTGTAGCGCTGATTCTTTTCTGTGAGATTCGGCAGTGCGAGGTGAGTTTTCTTCACTATACTTACGGGTCGAAGGCACCAAGGTCGGCCCTTTGGATTATTATCGTGGTATCGTATGATTGTGTACTGTAGTGATCTTGTAACATCCAAAAATATGGTCCCAAAAATTTCAATTTAATAATAGATAAAATAGTATTTTTTCCATAACATCCAAACATTTGAATAAAACCAATGTATCAATTTATCACCAACTCTCCCCCACTTGGGGTCTGAACCTGCACTAACTGCTGCTCACAGTCGATGATTGCCCTATTAGGGCTCAACCAATCCATCCCTATGATAACCTTATTCCCTCGTAAAGGAATGGGAACCAGATCCACCGGATAATGCTCGCTGAATAACTGAAGGGTACACCCTCGATGAACCCTCGCAACCCGAATAGACCTATCATCAGCAATCTCTACATCAAGAGGACGATCTAGCTCCCATGGAGCTCTAGCAAATCTCTTGCTAAGCGCAAGAGATACAAAAGATCGGGTAGTCCCCGAATCAAATAATACCAAGGCAGAGATACCTTTCACGAGGAATGATCCTAAAATAAAACACATAAACATAAGTAACAATTCGATATAAATAAAGAGATAAAGAGAAGATACATACCCGTCACAACATCAGGAGCTGCTCGTGCCTCCTATGCTGTTAGCTGGAATGCCTTTCTCTTCGCCACTAGCGCATCTGCCTAGCCCTGACGGCCGTCAGTAATCCTCAATGTCGCGGGATCGGGTGCTGACACCGGTCGTGCTGCAGCCAAACTCGGACAATAGGCCTTCTTGTGGCCCCTCTGATTGCACTCTAAGCAAATCAGATCAGATACCAGAGTGATGGGGATGGTAGCAGTAAAATCTCTACTGATGTGACCAGTCCGACCGCACTTGAAGCATCCAGAACTGTCACACCCCAAAACCGGAACGGCGGAAACGTTCGGGGGTGGAGGACGTCATGTTTAGTATCACAAGATATGCATTATAGTAAGCAAGTAATGAACAACCATTTCATTGAAAGAAAGTGTTTACAATGTGTGTGTTCACAAAACATAGAATTCATAAGCAAATAACAAAACAAGACTTGAAGCTATTATGCTCCATCTTCTGAATTCCCAGCACAAGTACATGTCTACTAGGCTCCTGAGAATACAAGTTATTTGAAAGAGTTGATCAGCAATTAAGCTGGTGAGTTCATAAGAGTTTAGTGATGTAAGTAAGTTGTTGTGAAATGTTGTTGAAAATGTAGTTGAAAATGTATTAAGTTGTAAGTTCTGTTTAGAAAAGTTCGCCTGTTCCCCTAGAAAATCCTATATTTCCTACTTTAATGAAAGATAAGTAAAAATGGCTCTACAATCCTTTCTATGAGTACTAAATGGATACAAGTTATATAAGACTCAGAGTAAACAAACAACCGATTGTGCGCATCTGCCTTAAGGCGGAAAACACACATCCCATTGTTTGTTTGGTCATTGTGGTACATAACCCTGGTGTATTCACTTGTTACTCATGGAGTTAATTGTAATGGTTCCTTTATATTTAATGAAAAGATTCTTTAAGAAAACCCTTATTTCTTATAATAAAATGGTGACCACAGTGATTAATTTTATAATAACTTAGTTTATACTGGATATATATGATCTAATATCGGATAGAAAGTTAATTGGGTGAATCTGCCCTAAGCCCACAACCAAACAAGGAACAGGAAGTAAGGCAGAAAGCACACATCCAACTACCTATTGGGTATTAATTATATATAACCATGATGTATAAACTAAAGTATTATAGAGTTAATCACCTAAGGTCTTTTAAGTTTATACTGGTTTAATAAAATGGATTAAACCCTTAATTGGTAAGTTTCTAGTTTTGTATACCAAAAGTTCTGATTTGGAAAGTATGTTTTGTACTAGAAAACTGTGCATTGACTCTATGTCCTATGACTTGACCCATACTTGGTACCCTTATGATGACTTAATGTATACTAAGCATATATATATATATATATATATATATATATATATATATATATATATATATATATATATATATATATATATATATATATATATATATATATATATCTAGAATCGAATAGAAAATAGACTGGGTGAATTCGTTCCAAGCCCACAACCAAACAAGGAACAGGAAATGAAGCGGAGAGCACACATCCTATTACCTGTCAGATCCTATTAATATATATATATATATATATATATATATATATATATATATATATATCCTTTGATGTATACATTAAGGAATCATAAGGTTAGCATTATGGTCCTCTTTCTACTGAATGTACTAGACTCGACTGTTCTGTTTGTCGTTTGTAAAATGTAAGTTTTCCCTAGTTTATAACTATCTTAACTCGAAAATAGTTTGCGTTTGACTTTCAAGTGGTATTGTCACTTTATGAAAGAAATGAGAAATAAAAGTACACAGTTGTCGTTTAAAATGACATACGGATGCACTGATGACCTTAAAACATGTTTGTTTTATATTGGTCATAATGTGAAGGCTAGCACCCCTGCTAAACGCTCTCCTTGTCATGAGATTAAGGGAACCACACACGACCTCTGCAATCAATTGCAAGCCGTCTAATTCACATTAAAGTTATATGATCATGTATACCCAATATAACTATCACCTTTTGTTTAGAACAATGAGTTAGTGATTCATTGGTATAATTAGATCCTGTAGTAGTTTCATGCTATAGCATCTTAGTATGTTCGTTCTGTTTGTTTCTCATCATAGTATGTTCTCTTGTATAATGTATAGTATGTACTAGCTGTATTGTATGTTCTCTCTGTCTAGTATGTATGTTCTGTTTGTTTCTCATCATAGTATGTTTGACTTATGTATGAACTGACTCTTTGTATGCTTCATTGTAATAGAAGTAATGAATAGTATCTTCCTAAACTATACCTATTATAGTTTACTAAGGTTTTACTTGAACTGTTATTGAAAAGACTCATTTTACTACGAAGTTATACTTGTACTTTAAAAACGGAGTTTAATTAACTATAAAGTAACATAACTTTAAAAGAGTTTTTGAAATGTTTTGATCACTTATAAAAGACATAAGCAACATTTTGAAAGATGTTTATAACAAACAATTACACAATTATCATTGTGTTCAACTTGTATTCCCCCCCTTAAAAGCATTTAAAATAGTTAAAAGATTCATTACGGGGTATGAACTCACCTGATGTGGGTGATTCAACTTATACGCGTGTAAGGATGAGAAGTTCCACGAATGAAGTCCCGAGACACAATAAGTCCTAAATGACATATATTGGCATGAATATAGTGTTTATAAGCAACTATATGAAAGGAAACACCTTCCGGGACTAGGAAACACTTTGACCAAGTGTTGGAATCACATGTGATTCATCAAAGGAAAGTGGAATGGCACTATCATGAGTTTACTACCATGGGTTTACGGCCAAAGGGAGTTTATGGCCGTAAACTCATGTTCAAACATGCATAAGTGTTGGTTTGAATGCTAGGGAAGCTTGAGGGACTTTTGCTCTACACAAGGATGAGAAAGACCAACTCATTGGATGCTTTTGATGAGTTTACGGCCCAAAGGAGTTTACAGCCGTAAACTCATGGTCATTATGCATTTGAGAGTAGTTTAAGGTCCTCTTCTCATCAATGAAGGGTTCTAGGTCACAAGCTTTGCATCTAGGAGGGTTTATGGCCAAAATGGCACCCTTAAAGGGGTTTACGGCCATGGGAGTTGGCTTGGCCGTAAACTCCTTTTGTTCTTGTGTTCTTGATGTTTTCAAGGCTCTAAGCATGAGTCCTAACTAGATATCAAGTGTAGGGAAGAGTACTTACGATGTAGAGGCTTGAAATGGTTGATTTTGGCCAAGAACACTAGTGTGTGTTGTTGGTGTAACTTGAAGATTTGAAGATCTAGTTGAAATGAATGTTTTCATGGATGGAATCAAAGAGTGTAACTAGGAGATGAAGTGTAACAACAAATCAAGGAAAGAACACTTACGTTTTTGATGATCTAAGATGATGAACTCGATGATACTTGAGAGGATTTGGAAGTGTTCTTGAGTTGGAAATGAGATAATGAATGAAAAGTGAAGGAAATGAGTCTTTAAGGAGGAGTTTACGGCCCACCTTGAGTTTACAGCCGTAAACTCAAGTGTTGTGGCCGTGAACTCTAAGTGAAGAGGTTAGGGCTTGATTCGTTGTACAGTGTCTCTAGCAGGTTTATTCTAACACTCATTCCTTAAGTGTACTAGGCTTAAAACTACTTAGAATGACCTTTAACCAGGCTAGAACTCATTACCAATGAGTTTGACACTCAGTTGAGTTGACTGACTGAGCTTTCAAAACAAAAAATTTTCGGGTTGTCACATCATCCCCCCGTTAGATGGAATTTCGTCCCGAAATTAGCTTTCTTAGCAGTACTACTGGGGTTGCGCTCCTTTGATTGGCATAATACCTACTCGTAGACCTGGCAACTTTGCCCTGGTGTTCATGATAGGATTTTTACTTGGTCCATCTATCATTACCTCATGTATACAAGTCGTATATAATTAGGATTAGTAAGACGTTCGGATGTGCGCCTCTGCCCCAGGTCCACAACCAAACAAGGAACATGAGATGGGGCGGAAACACACATATTAAATATGCGTAATCATAATCATATACCACCCTCGCGTATACACTAAATAGTGATAGGTGGGCTGTATTCGTCCACACCCTCTGTGCTCGAACTTGGTTTGTTGGACGAGTGGTATTTCGTGACGGTCTGCGGACATCTGACGATATGGCTTCAGAGGACAAAGTGCTCTTCGCACGAGTACTTCGGGGTTTCGAATACAAAAGATAAAATTGCGGTTTAGTTCGGACTGTTGATACAAATGACGAAAGTTTCGAGAACTTGCCGATCGAGGCGATAGAAACATATGAACTTAGTATGGTGAGGACCATGCAAATTCATGACGAATGATAGTAACGGACTCTTTACTGAACAAAGATTTGGCCAATTTGAAAGAAACGTCTGTTATACGATGATGTATCCCTAGTATGTTCGACAATGTACTCCTAGTATGTTCGACAATGTACTCCTAGTATGTTCGACAATGTACTCTTTGTAAATGATCCAGGGCTTTCTGTTTTCCCATTTTGATGTTAACACTCCTACGTATCGTACCGCTATGTGCGCATACATACAAATGAAAGTGCCTTGATAACTGGTGATGATACTTTATATCATGATCCTCCTTGGTACCACTACGATCGCCTGTCATATACAAGTTATGAATATTTAAGATGAATAAGACAGTCGACTGAGTAACTCTGCCTCAATTCCTCACCCAAATTAAGGAACAGGGATTAAGGCGGAATCACTCACTCTAAGCCTGCAGCCTCTTAGTTATTTACAACCATGATGTACATGCTACGCCATCATAGCTTCTCTAAACGGATCTTTTAGTTCTCTTGAATACTGTGATCTATTTCAATATGTGAGTTATTATAATTACTTTTAAGTGTTATCCCCCAAGTTTTAATCTTATATGAATATAAATTAATTTTCAAAGTAATTACTATTTCGAAAACGTACCGCTGCTCGTCGACGACTCCGGGGTAGATTCTCCTGCGGTGATCATCAGAATGCATCCATCCGCTCCTGAGTTCTTTGTTATCGGGCAATCCCTCTGATAGTGTCCAGTCTCACCACAGCCATAACAGGCTTGGTTTTCTTCAGCTCCGGGGACTTGGGAGATCGGTTGAGCCGGTGCCATGCAGAAACGGACTGTGTGTCCCTTTCTGTGGTAGTTCAGATACTGCATTTCCCGGCATACTCCGGTGTGGTGATAGTTGCACTTTCCACACTTTGGGAGGGTTCCAACATATCGACTGGCAGGTGCTGGAGCAGCAGGTGTTGTAGCGGCGTACATAATACTCGCTTGTTGCTCTTTCGGGTTGTCCTATGTTGTTCGCTTCTTCTTCCTCTTGTTCCCCGACTTCTGATTATAGTCCTTTCCCTTTGATGGCTCGGGAACGAGGACTTCCACACCATGTCGGACTCCATGGTCGATGAGTCGCTGGGCCAGGCGTTTGGCGCTATTGAATGTGGCTGGGTTAGAAGACAACACATCTCCTTGGGTCGGGACAGTCAGACCCCAAATGTATCTTTCTATCTTCTTGCTCTCCGGGGTAACCATCCCGGGGCATAGCGCTGCTAGGTCGCTGAACCGGTCAGTGTAGGTCACTATGTCTGAGCCGACCATAGTGAGCTCCCATAGTTCTTGTTCCAGCTTTTGAACTTCGCCCCTCGGGCAGTATTCTTCCAGCATTAACTCTTTTAGGTTCTCCCAACCTATTGAGTTAGCCATTGATAGGGTCAGTGACTTAACATGGCTTTTCCACCATGTTAGGGCTTTGTCAGAGAAGGTGCAGGCAGCAAACTTCACTTTGCTCCCTTCCGGGCACAAACAGATTTCGAAGACCGAATCTGTTTTCTCAAACCATCGCATCAGAGCGATGACTCCACCATTTCCATTAAAGGAATTTGGTTTGCAGTTCATGAAGTCTTTATACGAACACTCCCTTGGGTTTCCGTGAGTAGCTCTGGGGTTGGCTAAGTGGGTACCGCTACCAGATCCGAGGGTACCACTTTCACCGAGGTAAGCTATAGCAGTTGCCACTGCGGAGGGTATCGCTGCGTGAAGAATAGCAGCATCGAATTGTGACGGTGGAGTTGGAGTTATCGGAGTAGTGCGTCTGTTTGATCTACGAGGAGGAATCTTTGCTAAAAGAATACAAAGATGAGACGGAATAAGTCTAAAGCAATGGACACAAGCCGAAAGCTAAAAAGACAAGGTTATCCTAGTTCTGGGTGTATCGGGTCCTGACTTCCACAAGGTTCTAGAAACAATTCATAAAAGAGTCTATACCTAATAAACTCTATGAATTTGAAAAGGGCTATCCTCGAATGAATATCTGTTGCCTGAATAACTGTTACCAGCTGCATGTAAAAAAATAATCCTAACACATAATGCGAGCAGTGTCTCCACTCGCTCATTAAGTTAACAAGATTATTATTTATTAGTGTGACATGTAAGACGTTTTGGTTACTTCTGTTGATCCCTCTTTGAAAGCTTCTCATGAACTTGTTCTTGTTCCTCCTGGAATCTTCTGTTGTCTACTATGAGGAAGTGGTTACATCTATCTGGGCTTGTCGTGCGAGAATGGAAGTGACTAAATAATCTATGAGATTAATGGTAACTTTATGGGGTGATCCTTACAGAGTCCTCCTATAATTGCACAATGTATACAAGTTGTATATAACTTAAGATTAAATAGACCTTCGAATAAGTGATCCTACTCCAAAACCACAACCAAACAAGGAACAGGTAGTGGAGCGTAGACCGCAAATTCTAAGTCTATAAATTCTCAATTATATATAACCTTGGGAGTATACATTGTAAAATTATAGACCTATCCGCAAGGGTCTTTTATGTTATCATGTAAGTTGTTTATATAGAGCCTAAAATACTCCTATAGTATTTTAATGTAATCTTCTTGGTATGCTTTAAACTTGTTATCGCGTTATAGTATCATAGAATACTCCTATAGTATTCTAACTCTAATGTACTTGATCTAGTATTCTCTTGACTGGTGTTTAGGTAAGTTTTAAGACTGTTGCAACACCACATCCCTCCCAAACACATATCGGTCACATCTCGAATAAATATAGTTGATCAGGCTATATTGATCCTAGCTATGATTACATAACTGTTCAGGTTTGACGACAGTGTTCAACCTTTAAATACTTTAGTTCTGTTCTTCTTGTGATACTTGGTCTAGTATGTACATGTATAAGCAAGTAGGTATATTTTTATAACTTATCGTTATACTCTTAAAATATATCATTATCCAGAGCACTTCAGCCCCATTGTATTTATAGTTGTATATCTTTTATCGGTTGATAAACTTAGTTCACTATAAACAATGCTCTGATACCAATCTGTCACACCCCAAAACCGGAACGGCGGAAACGTTCGGGGGTGGAGGACGTCATGTTTAGTATCACAAGATATGCATTATTGTAAGCAAGTAATGAACAACCATTTCATTGAAAGAAAGTGTTTACAATGTGTGTGTTCACAAAACATAGAATTCATAAGCAAATAACAAAACAAGACTTGAAGCTATTATGCTCCATCTTCTGAATTCCCAACACAAGTACCTGTCTACTAGGCTCCTGAGAATACAAGTTATTTGAAAGAGTTGATCAGCAATTAAGCTGGTGAGTTCATAAGATTTTAATGATGAAAGTAAGTTTTTGTGAAATGTTGTTGAAAATGTAGAAAATGTATTAAGTTGTAAGTTCTGTTTAGAAAAGTTCGTTTGTTCCCCTAGAAAATCCTATATTTCCTACTTTAATGAAAGATAAGTAAAAATGACTCTACAATCCTTTCTATGAGTACTAAATGGATACAAGTTATATAAGACTCAGAGTAAACAAACAATCGATTGTGCGCATCTGCCCTAAGGCGGAAAGCACACATCCTATTGTTTGTTTGGTCATTGTGGTACATAACCCTGGTGTATTCACTTATTACTCATGGAGTTAATTGTAATGGTTCCTTTATATTTAATGAAAAGATTCTTTAAGAAAACTCTTATTTCTTATAATAAAATGGTGACCACAGTGATTACTTTTATAATAACTTAGTTTATACTGGATATATATGATCTAATATCGGATAGAAAGTTAATTGGGCGAATCTGCCTTAAGCCCACAACCAAACAAGGAACATGAAGTAAGGCGGAAAGCATACATCCAACTACCTATTGGGTAGTAATTATATATAACAATGATGTATAAACTAAAGTATTATAGAGTTAATCGCCTAAGGTCTTTTAAGTTTATACTGGTTTAATAAAATGGATTAAACCCTTAACTGGTAAGTTTCTAGTTTTGTATACCAAAAGTTTTGATTTGGAAAGTATGTTTTGTACTAGAAAACTGTGCATTGACTCTGTGTCCTATAACTTGACCCATACTTGGTACCCTTATGATGACTTAATGTATACTAAGCATATATATATCTAGAATCGAATAGAAAATAGACTGGGTGAACTCGTTCCAAGCCCACAACCAAACAAGGAACAGGAAATGAAGCGGAGAGCACACATCCTATTACCTGTCGGATCCTATTAATATATATATATATATATATATATATATATATATATATCGTTTGATGTATACATTAAGGAATCATAAGGTTAGCATTATGGTCCTCTTTCTACTTAATGTACTAGACTCGACTGTTCTGTTTGTCGTTTGTAAAATATAAGTTTTCCCTAGTTTATAACTATCTTAACTCGAAAATAGTTTGCGTTTGACTTTCAAGTGGTACTGTCACTTTATGAAAGAAATGAGAAATATAAGTACACAGTTGTCGTTTAAAATGACATACGGATGCACTGATGACCTTAAAACATGTTTGTTTTATACTGGTCATAATGTGAAGGCTAGCACCCCTGCTAAACGCTCTCCTTGTCATGAGATTAAGGGAACCAAACGCGACCTCTGCAATCAATTGCAAGCCGTGTAATTCACATTAAAGTTATATGATCATGTATACCCAATATAACTATCACCTTTTGTTTAGAACAATGAGTTAGTGATTCATTGGTATAATTAGAACCTGTAGTAGTTCCATGCTATAGCATCTTAGTATGTTCGTTCTGTTTGTTTCTCATCATAGTATGTTCTCTTGTATAATGTATAGTATGTACTAGCTGTATTGTATGTTCTCTCTGTCTAGTATGTATGTATGTTATGTTTGTTTCTCATCATAGTATGTTTGACTTATGTATGAACTGACTCTTTGTATGCTTCATTGTACTAGAAGTAATGAATAATATCTTCCTAAACTATACCTATTATAGTTTACTAAGGTTTTACTTGAACTGTTATTGAAAAGACTCATGTTACTACGAAGTTATACTTGTACTTTTAAAAACGGAGTTTAATTAACTATAAAGTAACATAACTTTAAAAGAGTCTTTGAAATGTTTTGATCACTTATAAAAGACATAAGCAACATTTTCAAAGATGTTTATAACAAACAATTACACAATTATCATTGTGTTCAACTTATATTCCCCCCCTTAAAAGCATTTAAAATAGTTAAAAGATTCATTACGGGGTACGAACTCACCTGATGTGGGTGATTCAACTTATATGCGTGTAAGGATGAGAAGTTCCACGAATTAAGTCCCGAGACACAATAAGTCCTAAATGACATATATTGGCATGAATATAGTGTTTATAAGCAACTATATGAAAGGAAACACCTTCCGGGACTAGGAAACACTTTGACCAAGTGTTGGAATCACATGTGATTCATCAAAGGAAAGTGGAATGGCACTATCATGAGTTTACTACCATGGGTTTACGGCCAAAGGTAGTTTACGGCCGTAAACTCATGGTCAAACATGCATAAGTGTTGGTTTGAATGCTAGGGAAGCTTGAGGGACTTTTGCTCTACACAAGGATGAGAAAGACCAACTCATTGGAGGCTTTTGATGAGTTTACAGCCCAAAGGAGTTTACAGCCGTAAACTCATGGTCATTATGCATTTGAGAGTAGTTTAAGGTCCTCTTCTCATCAATGAATTGTTCTAGGTCACAAGCTTTGCATCTAGGAGGGTTTATGGCCAAAATGGCACCCTTAAAGGGGTTTACGGCCATGGGAGATGGCTTGGCCGTAAACTCCTTTTGTTCTTGTGTTCTTGATGTTTTCAAGGCTCTAAGCATGATTCCTAACTAGATATAAAGTGTAGGGAAGAGTACTTACGATGTAGAGGCTTGAAATGGTTGATTTTGGCCTAGAACACTAGTGTGTGTTGTTGGTGTAACTTGAAGATTTGAAGATCTAGTTGAAATGAATGTTTTCATGGATGGAATCAAAGAGTGTAACTAGGAGATGAAGTGTAAAAACAAATCAAGGAAAGAACACTTACGTTTTTGATGATCTAAGATGATGAACTCGATGATACTTGAGAGGATTTGGAAGTGTTCTTGAGTTGGAAATGAGATAATGAATGAAAAGTGAAGGAAACGAGTCTTTAAGGAGGAGGTTACGGCCCACCTTGAGTTTACGGCCGTAAACTCAAGTGTTGTGGCCGTGAACTCTAAGTAAAGAGGTTAGGGCTTGATTCGTTGTACAGTGTCTCTAGCAGGTTCATTCTAACACTCATTCCTTAAGTGTACTAGGCTTAAAACTCCTTAGAATGA
Organism: Lactuca virosa; assembly: GCF_052849685.1. Lineage (NCBI taxonomy): Eukaryota > Viridiplantae > Streptophyta > Magnoliopsida > Asterales > Asteraceae > Lactuca > Lactuca virosa. Next base: position 131,851,727 of record NC_136426.1, on the reverse strand, counting down.
CCTTTAACCAGGCTAGAACTCATTACCAATGAGTTTGACACTTAGTTGAGTTGACTGACTGAGCTTTCAAAACAAAAAAATTTCGGGTTGTCACAAGAACCCACCCCTCTGCATGAACCCTCAGTCTAGAATCAGATACATTGGGCCTCTTACCCGAACCCTCAACACTTGCAGCAAAATCTGGCTTCATGTTTCTTTCCATCTCCAAGTCAGTCTCCCTCTCCCTAGCTCTTTCTATCTTGTCTTCCAGCGTCTTGCAGCTGGATCGGCTAACAAACTGTCGAATGTCACTTTTTAGCATCTCGTGGTACCAGACCTTCTTCATCTCCTCGTCTGCCACATACTGCGGAACCAGAAGTGTCCTCTCCCTGAGCATAACGGTGATCTCAGTCACCGTCTCAGTAGTCTGACGGAGATCCTGAAACTCTCGCGCCAGCTGCTGCACCTCAATCACTAGTGCAAACTCGGCTTGGAACCTGGTCGAGAAATCACTCCAGGTCATCAAATCAATAGCATCACCTCTAATAGCATGTCCTACCTCCTCCCACCAATAACGAGCCCTGTCCTTCGGGAGGCAGGAAGCTAGTCTGACATTGTCCCCCTCGGGACAACGGCTGGTACGCAAGGTGTTGGCAACATCTGCCAACCACCTGCTGCTCGCAATGGGGTCCCTAGCCCCATGATAGTCTGGCACTCAAAATTCCCGAAACTCCCTGAAGGTCAGAGAGCACGTCCGATCAAAGCGATAATATCAGCGCGAAAGGCGCTCAATCTCTCATCAAGAATATCCAAAATATCCTCCTTGACCGTGCCAAAGATAACAGGAGTCTGATCAAGGATGTTGCGCGTAATCTCAGATGAGATAAACTCCCTCGTCTGGTTATCAAGCTGCCCGGCTCCAGAACCCGAGCCTGAACCCTCCCTGACACCGGAACTTCCCACTGGCCTGCCTCGCAATACCACCATACTGAAAATAGACCAGCTATCAGAATAACATCAATACGCATATCGGGGAAATCATAACTACACAAGTTCTCTGGCTTCATTGCAGCCCTCCTTGAATCAAGTATGGTTCCTCTTCTTCCAGTAGTACGGGCTTATACTTCCTTCCACATCTATCCGTACTTTCCTCAAGAAGTGCCTTAACTCAGCCAAATTGCTCTATAACCAATAGACCCCTCATAGACAAGGCTCCCAACACTAAATCTTATCATAGGTTTTGCTAGGGCAAACCCCACACCACTATTTGCCATCAGCTGTAGAAGGAACTCATGCTAACCTTCTCTAACTAGCTCATGAATACAATTACATATTACAAAGACTAGATAATTCTTCGAATGAGAGGTCTCTCCCTACAACGGTTGGACTCAAACAAGAGCTGCACAATAGAGCTAAACCTAACCTTCTGAAATTATTTAGTTTCCATAATATGTAACTTATCATATTCGCTTACTAACTAGCTGAGATTAGCAAGAACTCCTAAAAGCACAAAGCAAGCAACATTCGAGCATCAAGTAATCAGAACTGAGCATAACCTAATCAGGCCATCCTATCACTGACTGATCAGTACTAGCATGCAAATCTATAAGCTCATATAACAGGCATACAAAGGCATCTCTCCTACATCCACACCCTTTCCTCTTTTAGAAATCCTTTTTATAAAATGTTTTTCTTTTAAAATTTTATACCAAGTCCTTAGTTTGAGTTCATAAACACCCGAGAGTGTGCCCGAATCCCTCAAACCAAGGCTCTGATACCAATTTGTGACATCCAAAAATATGGTCCCAAAGATTTTAGTTTAATAATAGATAAAATAGTATTTTTGCTATAACATCCAAACATTTGAATAAAACCAATGTATCAATTTTTCAAAAATCAGAGTAAAACATCATAGCGGGATCTCAATGGTGTGTACGATGCAGTCATCCCGAGCTCTTCCCTTTACAACCGGAAGTACCTGAAACATAAACTAAAAACCGCAAGCACAAAGCTTAGTGAGTTCCCCCAAAATACCACACATAGCAACATACAATAAACAGATAGTGGGCCCCGCCCGGCATCGAGCTGAGCTCGGTAAAACGGGCCCCGCCCAATGTACAATAACATATATCAAATAAACACATACAGATGCAATAATCACAGAGATACAAAGCATACAAATATCTATCAGGCCCCACCCGATATCAAGCCTTAGCCCGGAAACATATAAACACAAGCACATGCAAGAGTCACAAAGACAACTAGCATACTAACAACATAACATAAACATGGGTCGGCATTGGTGCCTTCGACCCGCTAAACCCAGTAAGGAAACTCATCTCGAATACAGAAAGGTAGCTGAACGGATCCTGACCCCGAATATCGACTCTACTCAGCCTCCTAAACATAAAAGATTTCCCTAACTACAACACAAAATGCCCAAAAGCCCCTTATAGGTCAAACTTGGTCAACGACTAAAGTCAAAGTCAAAGTCAACAATCCAAGTTGACCCAGCTCGCCGACTTGTCCTTCAACTCGCCGAGTTTATCCATTAGTCTGCAAAGTCGGGAATAAACCGATCCAACTCGCCGAGTTCATCCATAAACTCGTTGAGTTCACTAGAAATCCAACATCTAAATCCATTAAGTCCTCCTTAACGAAAGTAAGAGCTTCATGACTCAGATCTTAACTGAAATGGCCTCAAGAAGGGTAAAGTTTCCAACTTTACCCCTAAGAACCACCAAAATGGGTTCAAAACCCAAACCCTAGGCTTAAAATGGTAAAGACTTAATCATTAAGCACTAAATCACCAAAGGCATAACCCCAAACTGCCGATCTGGCCCTAAAAGCTGAATGACCTCGTAAAGTTTCCAAATTTACACTCATGCATGACTAGAAGAAGCTCAAATGTTCAAAGGAAGCCATAAGAGGGACTTAATGAATGAATGAAGCCCTTAAGACCATAAAGTTGTCACATTTATGCCAAAAGAGCTCATGAGAATCATAGATCTGAAAGAATAACACTTGTGACGTCCTACAACCCCATCAACCACCCAAAAATGGCTAAAAGCATATAAACCAACCCAAAAGAGATCTAAGAAAATATTAAGCAAGGTTGGAACTTTATACCCGAAATGTTCTGGAAATGGTGAAAAGAATCAAGATCTGAAGGCTCCTACTTGAACCACCACCTTGCACCAAGCTTCTCTTCCTTCAATGAGCTTCAAACACACCAAAACACACCTATAATAAGCTCACAACACTCAAGGAGGCTCTTGGGTTTCTAGATTAGGGTTAGGGGATATGGAGGCTGGAAATGAGGTCAACACCTGGGACTTAAGGTGTTTAAATATGGTGCAAAACCCCAAAATTAGGGTTTCCTTCCAGCGGCCAACTCGCCGAATTGAGGCACCTCAACTCGTTGAGATGACTCATTATACTTCACGGCCAAAACAAGTTCGACACGTTGAGTTGATGCTTCCAACTCGACGAGTCCTCCAAGAAAAATGAAAATAATTTGGAATTAAATTCATACCAGGAACCAGGCGTTATAGATCTGTTAGATCTGTATTCTGGTAGATAGGATGATGCTACGCTTAGTGATCTGTAAGATCTGTCAGTTTGTTTATTGGTTGGTTATTTGTATACTTATCTGTTATATATGTGTGTTAAAATGGTGTATGTGTGGTTGGGTTGTGGCGGTCCTACTTTGTGCTGAAGGCCAACAGACCTAGGGCGTCTCGGATAGACTAAAGGCCAGTGGGGCGTACCAGTCAGGTCGAAGGCCCGGAGAACGGTCCAGATAAGCTGAAGGCCTGGTGTGGCATACCAGTCACGCTGTAGGTTCTGCGAGCGTACCAGGTAGACTGTAGGACGCTGGGGCGTTCCAGTCAGACTGAAGGCTCTGTATGCATGATGTTTGCTGTTATTGTTATGATTATGTGTTGTGTTGGTATTTTGGGGGAACTCACTAATCTCTAGGCTGACAGTTTTGGGTTATGTTTCAGGTACCTCAGATGATCGCGGGAAGGCAAATGTAACACTCATAGAATTCTTGAAAATTTTTAACTTTTTAAAACAACCAAAAAACAACATTGTTTTTAAAATAAGTTTCACATCAGAGAAATCCCAAAATCATAAAACAAAAACATGAGGAGGTGCACGATCATGCCTTCGCCTTGCCGTGATCCTCTAAAGTACCTGAAACCCAACCCAAAACTGTAAGCCCAAAGCTTAGTGAGTTCCCCCAAAATACTGGTACATTTACAAATAGAAAAAATATAATAACAACATGTTATGGGTCCACAACTTAACATACTGGATTACCCCTGAGCCGATAGCATAAGTCTAGCTTGCCCTCGACCCACAGCTTATGTCTGGCTTACTCCCTGGCCTGATCAGTCGTTGGACTGAATACCGCTAAGCCCTCAGTACGAGTTTGGCATGCCCTTCCCGACCCTCAGCTCGTATCTGGAATGCTCATGAGTCATCAATATGAGTTTGGCATACCCTACCTGGCCCTCAGTTCATATCTGGCATACTCCAGGGTTTGTGTTGGGTTTTAAGCACTATAACACTCCTATGGTGCACATGCAACCCTAGATGCTTTGGATCTATGTTTTCTATCATTATACATGCAGTTTCAATTTTCCAAAGCACACATCCTAACTAGCATACAATAGAGGATATACAACATAAAAACCAAGTTAGATGAATACCTCTTGATGTAATTGTAGTTATTGGCCTTTGAAAGCTTTAGCACCTCAAGTGTGATGCCTCTAATGTGTCACACCAAATGCAAGAGTAGTTCTCTATGCTTAGTGATCTGTAAGATTTGTTAAAAGATCTAAATTCTGAAGAACCAAAAAGTTGAAGATACCGAAAAATCAAACAAAAAGGTGGTGAATTCAAGAAATCAAAGATCAAATTATCAAACAAGTGAAGAATTCCAAAGAGCTCCATAGTGGTATCGAAAAGTTGTAATTTTCAAGATTATGTATGCTTGGGTTGCTTGACCAAAAATACCTTGAGGTTAAGAAAGTTTTCAGCTGATGGATTCGGAGGGATACATAAAATGAGCGTTGTTCAAAAGAAGTGGGTGAGTGTTTATGAGGATTGTAAGTATTTAAGATTAGGGGGGTCCTTAGGAAAATTTTAGACACAAATGCATGCGTTGCGGTCTTGGCATAATGGCTGGGTATGATTGGGATTGTCTTATGTGATGCTAGTGTGTTAAAATTCAGTTTTTCTTGGGGGCAAGCAAAAGTCAAGTGTGGGGTATTTTGATATGTGCATATTTAGTTATATATTTTGTGTAGAATCTTAATACTTTTTGGCTATTTTATTGCAATTATTGAACAAAAGATACTTAATTATGTTTAAATTGTATTTTCAGCCTAAAAGACACGCTCGGAAGCAAAAGAAAGTGGGAAATGCAATCGGAAGTTCGGGAATTGAAGAAATAATAAAAAGAGTCAAAAACCTGAAGAACTCGGTGAGTCGGATACCTACTCAACAAGTAGGCACAAACATTCGCGAAGCAATAAAAGTCCTTGCCGTACACGAATTCTTAATGAGGGACTCGGCGAGTCGGTTACTGGACTCGGCGACTCGCCCCTGTTTTCTAAAATCTATAAATATGACATAATAGCCCAAAACTAAAAGCCTCTCTGGAACCCTTGGAGACTGAATTGCGATTGAGAGTATTGCTGGAGCCCTGAAAATCGAGAATCAACCCTAGCATCCAATTTGAGGAGATCAAAAGGCATAACTTTATTCTCTTTTCTTAATAGTGTTTATACCATGTTTAGATCATTAGGTTCAGTTTGTGAGATATTTTCTGCCATGATTATGAGCTAAAAACTCTTAGCTTCTGTTTAGGGTAGACAAACTTATTACTATGGTTTGAATTTTATGGCTTGGATTATTTAATTTGGTGAATTTTGTTTTGTTGAGCTTGTTAAAGACCCTTATGTGTTGACAATAACTATTTTCTGTTAATTATCAAGTCTATTAAGTTGCATGAACATCTCTTAATTGCTTGTCTCATATAATTTATGTGAAAACAATGTTATATACCTAGGAATAGTGAACATGAAACTAGGGGTTAATTAGAAAATAGGTAAGTCAATGTGTGAGCTTGTGTGACGAACCATCATACAAGAAGTTAATTAGTAATTTAATTAGCTAACTACAAGTCTTACTAAACCCGAATCAAATAACTAGGAAACTCATTAGTCTAACCAATTGGCCACTGTTTGAATTGATCTTTTTCTAATGATTAGTAATAGTGAACATGAACCTAATCACATTAATCGGTAGCCAATGACAAATTAATCCATTGCATGTGCCATAAATTCAACCATAGGAATAAGTAAGTCGAACCTGAACAGAAGTCCTCCTTTATTATTGAATTTAGTTGATTTTTACTTGTTTAGCTGTTAATTGCTTTGTTTAAGTGTTAGATAAGAGCTTAATTTTCTAGCCTTGCAAAACTAGATAAAACCCCTTTCCTTTTATTATTTGTTTTTTTTTTTTGATAATTTTAGTAGTTAGTTTATTTCCCGTTCCCTGTGTTCGATACCCTGCTTGCTTAATTATACTACCAACTGACAGGTACACCGCCTTTTGTGTGTCTAAATCATATTTAAAAAAGTAGGACTAAAACTAGTGAAATAAACACACATCATTGATAAATACTAATTAAATAATATGATTTCTCAATTAATATATTATACTTATAATATATTAATAAATCACAAATAACCTTATTCTCAAAAGTCCATCCTATCAAATTGCACTGGTGGAGGCAACCCAAAAGGACCATGCTACTGTCGGGTCAAGTACATCCCAATTATAGTTATGGGCTTAGACACCTAATCCAACAGTCTCCCACTTGGATAAGTCTAATAACTATAACTGCCACTGTAACTTCAGGATCCGATTAACAATCGTAGCTTTCCAAAGGCGCTGTCGAACTCTGACCTAGTCAGTGACGTGTCCTTTAGATAAGGGATCATATATTCCTCTGTTCTCAAGATATCATGCGGACAAATACATGGAACATCGTCATACTTATTGTCCTGCTGTTTGTTTCCCGATTTCCGATTTTTCTGACATAGAACATAATTGAACACATCAATTTAGTCCTGATCGGGCCCGACACATAAGTCAAAACAAAATCATCGAGGGGCCCAAGATATCGCTTTTAATCCTCTTAGGATAAAAGGAACATATAAACTTCGACATTATATGCTTGTACTAAGTACTTATTAAATCATGCACAACGATACGTTTTATAACATCAAGTTACTGATGTGTTTTCATATCATCAATGCACAACCAACTCGTAGTCAACAACTCATATATCTTGGTTTGAAGACTATATGATATTATCGTCTCACAACCACTCGTGATAAATTCCATGAAGTGATTCAGGTGAGCGTGGGTTTAATCCAATACTCAAATCTTATTTCAGGAGCACTCATGAACGTTGTAGCATACTTTTGCTAAGACAATCTACAAGCCAAATTCATGACAGTCTAACCTCATAACCTACTTCCAAAGTATGATTGATTGTGGATAGTTTGAATAATCTTATTATTCTGGAAGTCAAAACATGCAAAAGTGAAATAATAGTAAATAATTGACACAAGACAATAACTTTACTTATAAATAAAACTCCTTTTATTGAATCATCAAATGTCAATTAGAAGTTAGCTATTACAAGTTTCTAAATATTTATCTAATCACTAAAACTAATATCGCCCGTTAGCCCAATGCCCCTCGCATGCTGCAAATACCTAACCCTACTCAGTCCCTTCGTAAGGGGATCTGCTGGGTTGTCCTCTGACGATATCCTCTTCATAACGAGGTGTCCTTCTTCTACTTGATGTCTTATAAAGTGGTACTTTCTGTCGATATGCCTGGATCTACCATGATCTCCCGGTTCCTTGGTTGAGGCAACCGCCCCTTCATTATCACAAAAAATCTCCACAGGCTCCTTTATGGATGGTACAACTCCAAGGTCTCAGGTGAAGTTTTTCAACCATATCCCCTCTTTCGATGCTTCGCTCGCTGCTATGTACTCTGATTCACACATTGAATCAGCCACAGTCTCCTGCTTGAAACTTTTCCATGTTACTGCTCCTCCATTTAGGGTAAATACCCAGCCCGACTGAGAGCGCAAATTATCTCCGTCGGTTTGAAAACTGGCGTCACAATACCCTGTCACTCTCAAGTCATCACTCCCACCGAGGGTAAGAACCCAGTCCTTAGTCCTCCGCATGTACTTAAGAATGTTCTTTACTGTAGTCCAGTGAGCTCTACCAGGATTCCCTTGATATCTATTGACCATGCTCAAAGCAAATGCCACATCAGGGTGGGTACAAGTCATAGCATACATGATTGAGCCAACCGCGGAAGCATATGGTACTCGACTCATCTCTGCTATCTCAGCCTCTATACACGAACTTTGAGTCTTACTCAGTTTGGTATTGCTTTGGATATGTAATTCACTTTTCTTGGAGTTCTCCATGCTGAAAAGCTTCAACACCTTGTCCAAGTAGGTACTTTAACTAAGTCTTATTAGTCTTTTACTCCTGTTTCTCATTATCCTTATCCTTAGAATATAGGCAGCTTCTCCAAGGTCCTTCATAGCGAAACACTTCCCAAGTCAGGACTTTACTTCCTGCAAGGTTGGGATGTCGTTTCCTATGAGTAGTATGTCATCCACATACAATACCAGAAAGCTAACTATACTCCCACTAGCTTTAACATATACACATGACTCATCCTCACTTCTCGAAAATCCAAACTCTTTTACTTTCTCATCAAAACAAAGATTCCATCTGCGATATGCTTGTTTCAATCCATAGATGGATTTCTCAAGCTTACACACTCTATTAGGGTAATTTGCATTGACAAAACCCTCTGGCTGACACATGTAAACATCTTCAGCCAACTTTCCATTAAGGAAAGCGATTTTGACATCCATTTGCCATATTTCATAATCATGAAATGCGGCTATGGCTAACATAACCCTTATAGATTTAATCTTTGCTACTGGTGAGAAGGTCTCATCATAGTCAACTCCCTGAGTTTGAGTAAATCCCTTCGCAACCAGTCACGCCTTATATGTGTGTACTTTCCCATCCATGTCGGTCTTCTTCTTGAAGATCCATTTTCACCCGACTTTCTTGTGACCTGGTACATTCTCAACCAAGTTCCAAACTTGATTGTCATACATGGACTGAATCTCGTTGTCCATTGCCTCTTTCCATTTAACAGACTCGAGGCCTGCCATGGCTTCCTTGTAGTTAGATGGTTCATCCAAATTTACCAGTGTGCTATCACTGATAAACGTATCACCTTCAATAGTAATATGAAAGCCATAAAACTCAGTTGTCATCCTAACTCGAGAGGAACGTCGAAGAGGTAATGACTCGTCAATAGGTTCAACAGGAGTTTCCTCCTCGGGTTGAGTGCCAATGTTTGAGGTTCCTTCATAACTTAACTCTTGAAGCTCTTCAAGATCAATTTCCCTCCCACTGTCCTCTTATCATATGAGTTCTCTCTCTAAAGACTCATCTCCTCGCAACGAAGACAACATTGTCACTCAGTCTGTAAAAGAGATATCCAAAGGACTTCTGTGGGTAGCCGATGAAAATACATCGCTCACTACGAGGTTCGAGCTTTTCGTGAGTCTCTCGTCTTACGAAAGCCTCTCAACCCCTAAGCTTGATGTGATCTAACGAGGGAAACTTCCCTGTCCACATCTCGTGAGGTGTTTTGGCAACCTTATTAGTAGGGACTAGATTAAGGATATGGGTGGCAGTCTCTAAGGCATACCCCCAAAATGAGATAGGTAACGAAGCTCGACTCATCATGGAACGAACCATATCCAACATGGTTTGATTACGCCTCTTAGCCACACCATTAAGTTGTGGTGTCCTGCGTGGCGTCAATTGTGAAACAATTCCACATTCCGTAAGATAGTCGTGGAACTCGATACTAAGATACTCTCCTCCTCAATCGGATCGCATCATCTTTATCTTCCTGCCCAATTGATTCTCCACTTTCTGTTTAAACTCTTTGAACTTTTCAAAAGTTTCTGACTTATGCTTGATTAAGTAAATATACCCATATCTACTATAATCATTAGTAAAAGTCACATAGAAGCGGTTAGCATCCCTTGTGGCGGTTCTGAAGGGTCTACACACATCTGTGTGTATGAGATCCAACGAATCCTCACCCCTCTCACAAGTACCAGTGAAGGGTGACTTGGTAATCTTCCCAAGTAAACAAGATTCACAAGTGTCATCCGATTTCAAGTCGAATGACTCCAAGATTCCATCCTTTTAGAGTTGGGCAATGGGCTTCTTGTTGATATGTCCACGACGACAATGCCACAAGCATGCCTTGTCCAAAACATTGGATGAATCAATATTCAACACATTATTTCCTAGCTTATCTACAACCATTACAGTTTTATATATACCATTACAAGGTAATGCTTCAAAATAAAAGACACCATTATAATAAGCATTAATACCACCACTTTCATTATTAAAAGAAAAGGTAAAACCTTGTTTATACAAACTATAAAAGGAAATAATATTTCTCGTCATATCTGACGAGTAACAACAATTATTCAAATCTAAATTTAACACATTACTAAGAAATAAAGAGTAAACTCCAATATTGGTCACATGCAAAACTTTCCTATTCCCCATGATTAAGTTTATCTTCCCGTGCTCCACATCCCTACTTCCTTTTAGTCCTTGCATATCAGAACAAATGTGAATACTACAACCTGTATCAAGGACCCAATAATTAGCATGCGATGAGTTATTAGATAGAATAGTGTAAATACCTGTGAAGGTGGGCTTTATTTTCCCATCCTTAATATCCTGCAAGTATTTGGGGCAACTTTGTTTCCAGTGCCCTTTTTCATGACAATGGAAGCACTCTGCATCCTTTGGATTGGTAGAGGGATTAGCAAAACCAGCTTTGGTCCCACTGGAAGAGGATCCATCAAGAGACTTTCCCTTGCGGCTCATAGAAGGAGCCTTCCTCTTCTTCCCTTTCCCATGTCCAATTGCCAGAACAGGGGCAGCAGCAGTAGGAGTAGGTACAACCGACTTGCATTTCAAGTTGCTTTCTGCACTTCTTAGAAGGCCTTGAAGCTTGCTAAGAGTGACCTCCTCCTTGTTCATATGATAGGTCATAACAAACTGATCATAACAAGAAGGCAACGAGTGTAGGATGATGTCAATGGCCAACTCTTCATCGAAGTTCACATTCAACTTCAGCAAGCGGTCCACATATCTCTACATCTTTTGCAAGTGGTCCGTGATGGACTCTCCATCCTTCATTTTGGTTGTGATCATGGAGGCAATGATCTCATACCTTTCCTGCCGAGCACTTTGATGGTACCTTTCTATCAAATCTTGGTGCATTTCGTAGGGAAAGAAGTCCTCATAGGACTTTTGAAGCTCAGCAGTCATGCTAGCAATCATAATTCACGACACCTTTGTCGCGTCACTCTCATGAACCCTGTATTCCTCGATTTTTTCGGGAGTAGCAGTTTGTTCATCAATCTCCTTTAGCTCTTTATCGAGGACATATTCCTTGTCCTCGTAGCGAAGGTCCATACAAATGTTTCTTATCCAATCGTTAAAGTTTGACCCATCGAAGATAGTTCTCCCAACCAAATTCATGAGGGAGAATGAGCTAGAAGGGTTTGATCCTGAAGCATTGTTTGGGATAGACATCTGAAAAGAAAAGAACAAAGTTTAGATTAGATGAGAATCCTTAATATAACACCCAAATGAAATATTAAGGCTAGGACCCAACACGATATTTTACAATTTGGAAGAGGGATGCTGTAATCCAATTGCAAAATATTTGAAGGTAGGTAAATGACGATTTACCAATTTCCACCATGAAAAACGAAATTGATTATTAAGTTTTAATTGGATTGAAATTCCTAGATTCTTTTGAGATTCATTGAACTTTTAAATGGCATGTTTAAATCTCGATTGTGCCCTTCAAGTTTGCGACTGGGATGCTAAGGATCACAAACAAGGTGTGAATAACCATGCAAATGTACTTGGTACTCTTAATGTTACAAATCACCTAATCAATGTGCCGGTTAACCACACACGCTCCATTGATCTATGATTAACATCAAGCTACCCTTTGCCACCCTTGTAAATCCCATATTAGTGTAACGGTTAACCACACACGCTCCACTAACGACTTAACAAGGTGCAAAGTGCAATTTCATGGAATAGCATCATTTTCACATTTTTCCTAAAGTAACTAAGATTGGGAATTTAATAAAAGTTTAGTTACTTTATAATTATCATTATACTTTTAACGAGAATTAATGTCCTATCCTACCCTTTCGGCTAACGACCCTCCACCAGTCAAGGAAGCGGTGGGTGAGAGTGGACACCCATTAAACTGCCATTTTATAGGCAGTAACCTTATACCCTCCTTATAGACCGGTTACGGGAATGAGGCCTACTAACGGTAAGACTGACTTGTCTTATATATATATATATATATATATATATATATATATCATTAAACTTTTAATATTATAATAGTATAAGGGTTGAATTTTAAACTTTTAAAATTCTAAGGTTTGGAATTAAATGTTTCATTAGTGAGACTTTACAAATTCCAAAACTTGAGGGCAAGTTTTGTAACTTTCAAAACTTTTGGTTTCCATAACTTATGAAAACTTATGATTTTTTAATGTTCATGAATGAGACTCTTCATATAACTTGAGGACAAGTTACAAAAACTCACTTCAAGAACAACTTAGATCAATTTTAACTAATCACATTATCATATAATATACTATTGATCTAATCTAACTCATATAGCAAGGCAATTCATATCAAATAATACAAATAATTATCTTATTATCTTAAAATTTGACAATTGTCCTTTAATTGGATGAGGATCATCATTACCAAATCAAAAAATACATCTTTTATGATTAGAAAATAGTTTGTGGTAATGATCCTAGTCCAATTCTGGCCAAGAACTCGAAATTCTGCAACCAGAAGCCCCTACTCGACGAGTGCATGATCCTGAATCGTCGAGTTGCCCTTTTACTGAGTGGACTCGTCGAGTCAGCCAGTGGACTTGGCGATTTCATCAGGCAGAGGCCATAAAATCGATTTTCAGCTTTGAAAATTAACAAGCATCAAATATTACAAAAAACAATCCTAGCCTCTGATACTACTGTTGGGTTTTAAGCACTATAACACTCCTATGGTTCACATGCAACCCTAGATGCTTTGGAGCTATGTTTTCTCTAATTATACATGCATTTTTCAATTTTCCAAAGCATACATCCTAACTAGCATACAATGGAGGATATACAATATTAAACTCATAGTTAGATGAATACCTCTTGATGTAATTGCAGTTCTTGGCCTTTGAAAGCTTTAGCACCTCAAGTGTGATGCCTCTAATGTGTCACAAACACCAAATGCAAGAGGAGACTTGAGAGAATAAGCTAGTTAGCACAAAATCAATATCACTCTCTTAGAATGAATGGTGTAACCGATTTTGGCTCTAGGGGTATGCTTTTATAATGTTACAAATGCTAGGGTTTCATCCATGCAAATCCTAATGCACCATGACACTTCATATTACTTAGGCTCCATGGGTTAAACCTCCATGGACTATCCATGGACTATCATATTGGTTTAGCCCATCCTAATTAACCATGGATCATTGGCCCACACTATAAGAATCATTGATTTACTTAATCAGTCTCCGTATATTTAATTAGTCTCTTTTGATCACTAAATTTATTCCAAATTAATTCTTGATCAATACTAATTAAACAATATGATTTCTCAATGAATATATTATACTTATAATATATTATTAAATAACAAATAATATTATTCTCAAAAGTCCATCATATCAAATTGCACTGGTGAAGGCAACCCAAAAGGACCATGCTACTATCGGGTCAAGTACATCCCAGTTATAGTTATGGGCTTAGACACCTAATCCAACATGGGAACCTCCAGAGGTTGCAGCTTGGCATGCGGCCTATGATGCTCGACCTTGACCATCCTATAAGTCAAGCACCTATCGACGTACCAGGCGATCTCCTTCTTCATGCTGGCCACCAATAACTCAACCTCAGATCCCGATACATCTTGGTGGCCCCCGAATGGATAGAAAACGAGACTTATGAGCCTCCTCCAACACAATCTGTCTGACCCCACCAGACATATGAACCCATACCCTATTGCAACGGGTCAACAAGCCATGATTGTTCGGAACAAACCTGGTGATCTCGCCCTTGATCTTCTCAATCTTCCAATTTTCTTCCTGCACCCCCTCGGCCCGAGCCTCCCTAATCAACCCCACAATAGGAGAATCCACATATATCCTCATATATGACACATGAATAGAAGATCCAGCCGACTTGCGGCTCCAGGCATCCGCCACCACATTTGCTTTATCCAGATGGTAAAGGATCTCGCAGTCATAATCCTTGACTACGTCCAGCCACCTGCACTGCCTCATGTTCAGGTTCGGCTGATCCATAATTAGCCTCAAACACTTGTGATCCATGTAGATAGTACAACGGACCCCATAAAGGTAATGCCTCCAAATATTCAGGGCGAAAACCACCGCCCCCAACTCAAGATCATGTGTGGGATATCTCGTCTCATACGGCTTCAGCTGCCGCGAAGCATAAGCTATCACTCGTCCTCTCTGCATGAGAACTGCCCCCATCCCGGTGATGGACACATCATAAAAAACCACAAAATCCTCGATTCCCTCAGGGAGGGTCAAAACTGGGGCCACGCAAAGTCTCTGCTGAAGGGTCTCAAATGCTGACTGCTGCTCATGGCCCCACCAGAAATCCACCCCCTTCCTCGTCAGACGAGTGGGGGGTACTACAATCTTGGAGAAATCTTGAATAAATCTATAGTAGTACCCTGCCAAACCCAAGAAACTCCTGATATCCGAGGGAGATTTTGGAACCTCCCACTACATCACCACCTCGATTTTGGCCGAATCGACCAAAATTCCATCCTGGTTGACGAGGCAAGGAAATGAACCTCTTACAACTAAAACTCACATTTCGAGAACTTAGCATAAAGCCGTTCTCGTGTCAAAACCTCCATAAGCTCACAAAGATGATCCTCATGCTGCTCTCTGGTCTTGGAATACACCAAGATTGTTGGGTTTTAAGCACTATAACACTCCTATGGTGCACATGCAACCCTAGATGCTTTAGATATATGTTTTCTCTAATTATACATACAGTTTCAATTTTCCAAAGCATACATCCTAACTAGCATACAATAGAGGATATACAACATAAAAACCAAGTTAGATGAATACCTCTTGATGTAGTTTGTAGTTCTTAGCCTTAGAAATATTTAGCACCTCAAGTGTGATGCCTCTAATGTGTCACAAACACCAAATGCAAGAGGAGGCTTGAGAGAATAGGCTAGTTAGCTCAAAATCGATTATCACTCTCTTAGAATGAAATGTGCCACCGATTTTAGCTCTAAGGGTTTGCTTTTATAGTGTTACAAAGGATAGGGTTTCATCCATGCAAACCCTAATGCACCATGACCCTTCATATTACTTAGGCTCCATGGGTTAAACCTTTTAGCCCATCCTAACCAACCATGGATCATTAGCCCACACTACAAGAATCATTGATTTACTTAATCAGTCCCCATATATTTAATTGGTCTCTTTTGATCACTAAATTAATTCCAAATTAATTCTTGATCAATACCAATTAAATAATATGATTTCTCAATTAATATATTATACTTATAATATATTAATAAATCACAAATAACCTTATTCTCAAAAGTCGATCCTATCAAATTGCAGTGGTGAAGGCAACCCAAAAGGACCATGCTACTATCGGGTCAAGTACACACCATTTATAGTTATGGGCTTAGATACCTAATCCAACAAAGATATAATCAATAAACACGACGACTGAGCAATCGAGCATCGGCCTGTATGCCCGATTCATCAAATCCATGAATACCGCAGACACATTGATGAGCCAGAATGGCATCACCACGAACTCGTAATGCCCATAACGAGTTTGGAATGCGGTCTTCTCCACATCCTCCTCCCACACCTTGAATTGATGGTACCCATACCTCAGATCAATCTTGGAGATCCAAGATGCTCCCTGCAACTGATCAAAGAGATCATCAATCTGAAGATAGGGATAACGGTTCTTCACCGTTAGCTTGTTCAACTCCCAATAATCGATGCACATCCGGTGTGAACCATCCTTCTTTTTGATGAATAGAATCAGTGCTCCCCACGGAGAACTACTCGGACGGATGAACTGCTTGCCTAGTAGCTCCTGCATCCGTGATGATAGCTCCTGCATCTCAGGCGGTGCCAATCGGTACGGCTCCTTGGCAATATGGGCCGCACTTGGCACAAGGTCGATCCTAAACTCGACCTGCCTCTCAGGAGGCACACCGGGTAACTCCTCCGTAAATACATCAGCGAACTCCCTGACAACTGGAACATCAGCAACCGACACCTGATCCCCAACCCGTGTATTCACTACATCTGCACACCTGTGTTGAATATATTGCTGAGCCCTGGCTGCCGAACAAAACCATGAACCCATCCTGGTGCCCTCTCTATAAATAACCAGTTCTCCCCCATTTGGGGTTCGAACTACCACACGCTGACCCTCGTAGTCGATCATGGCACCGAAATGGCTCAGCCAATCCATACCCACAACCACACAGATACCCCCGTATGGGAATAGGAATCAAATCGATCGAAAATGATACCCCGAAGATCTCCAGAACACAACCCTGATAAACTGAAGAAGCATAAACCCCTTGTTCGTTGGTGATAGAAACTTGCAACGGACACTCCAAATCCCCTACGGGAAAATAAAACTCCCTAGTAAAAGACTGAGAAACAAAGGACCGACTTGCACCCGAGTCGAACAATACAAGAACATGCAAGGAGTTCACTAAGAACGTACCTAACAGAGGTACAAACATGTGAGTATTAAACAAACATAATCAATAAGATAAGGGATAGAAACACACCCGTCACAATATCTGGTGCTGCCCTAGCCTCCTCGGCAGTAACCTAGAAAGCGCGACCTTGAGCCCTCGGGGGCTTCGCCCTGCCCTGACTCCCTTCAGTGATCCTCAAAATAGCAGGCGCTGGATCCTGCTCCGTCCTGGCAGCGAGCGATGGACAGTTGGCCTTCACATGGCCAACCTGGTCGCAATGATAACAAATCCTGGAACTGAGTACTGGAGCCTGCTGGCGGCAATCAATCGCCATGTGGCCCTGCCGGCCACAATTGTGGCACCCAGATGATGATCGATAAGCACCCTCGTGCGCCTTGCCGTACTTCCCACAAGTGCGGCCCTTTCGGCCCCAGATCTGACATCAGCGGTCTTAAACCGCTTTGGCGCAGGCTGTGACTGCGCCGGGGCCGGCCTCTGCTCTCTTGTCTGCAGATCAATCTCAATCTCATGCCGCCTGGCGGCCTCCTGCATCTCCAACAATGAATCATAGCGTTGTGTATAGCCTTCCTTTCAAACTAGTCACCTCAAACTTCAAGGCTCCTTCAAAAGCTCTCCACAAGCTTACACACTCAACTTTGGAAGATGATACACGAAAATAGGGTTTCTGGATAGAGGAGGCTGGTAAGGAGGACAACCAAGGGACTTAAGGCCTTTAAATAGGGTGCAACACCCTAAAAGTTAGGGTTTCTTACACAACTGCCAACTCGCCGAGTTGAGGCACCTCGACTCGCCGAGTTGGTTCATTAATATCCACGGCTAGGGCTGTAAACGAACTGAACGTGCAACGAACTGTTCGTGAACCGTTCGACGGGAAGTTCGTTTATGTTCGTTTATTTAATAAATGAATGAACGCGAACACAAATTCTCGTTCGTTTAGTTAAACGAACGAACATGAACAATGGTCTTGTTCGTTCGATTATGTTCATGAACGTTCGTTTATGTTGTTCATTTACGTTCGTTTATATAAGTTCCTTTTATGTTCATATAGGCTTAAATGTGTTTGATTACATTACTATATTATATGTTAATTTATGTTCATATAGGTTCAGTTATGTTTGTTTATCTTTGTTCATTTATGTTCGTTTGTGTATGTTCGTTTAGCATGTTCACGAACATAAACGAACGAATATGAAGAATGTAATTTGTTAAACGAACGAACATGAACAAGAAAACTCACTCATTTATCCGTTCGTGTTCGTTTATTTGTTCGGCTAACTTAAACGAATGAACATGAACAAGCCTCCATTCGTGTTCGTTTGGTCCGTTTACAACCCTATCCACGGCCAAACGTCACCTCAACACGCCGAGTTGAGGCTTCTAACTCGCCGAGTTCCAAAGAAAACATGTTTAAAGAATTAAATTTCATACTTGAGGATTGAGATGTTACAACGAAGGCGTGATCGTGCACCTCATCGTGTTTTGTTTTATGATTTTGGAAAAACTCTAATAACAAACATGTTTTGAAAACTATTTTGTAAACAATGATGATTTGTGGATTTGTTTTAAAAGTTTAAATTTTTCATGAATTTTATGGATGTTACAGGGACAGGATAAACCTCCCTCATTACTATAAATTTCTCATTAGTTTGTAGATTTTGACTTGGTAATTATGCATGTCCAGCAAAAGTCAACACCATCTCACAAACAGGTTGTGCCATGGTGTTAGATACAATCTAAAACATCCCAATGGATCTGTCATCCAAATTCATAAAATCGATCATATGATCCCCTAGAAGCAAAGAGTAAAATGGTTAGATAAAATCTGCCATTTGAAAAATGAAACAAGTGACATATCTGTCACACCCCAAAACCAGAATGGCGGAAACGTTCTGAGGTGGAGGATGTATAGCATCACAACCAATGTATAATAGCAATCATAGCAACACAACCATTACAGTGAATACTTAAGTAAAAATGTTTACATCAATTTGGAATTTGTCTGAAACTTGTTTGAATTACATCAAATAGTTTGTATGAATATAAGCATAAAACTCTTATTACTCCAACTCCTCAAAAATCCAGCAGGTATCTGTCTACTGATTTCCTGAGAATACAAGCAGTTTGAAAAATATCAGCATAAAGCTGGTGAGTTCATAAGCGGTAGTTTGTAATGAAAACTTGTTGATGAGTTTGTAAAAATGTTTGTATAGTTTCAAGAAAATCCGATATTTTCTTTAATGAGAATGTAGTGTTTTCAATTCTGTATAAAACCATGAATGTTTGTTACTGAAAATTGTAGTGATGTGCGAAAATATTACTTCATGTGACTAGCTAATGCTAATCATGATGTATAAGTATTTCGTATGTGAAACCATTGTATGTTCAGTTCTGTTTGAAAACCCTGAAAGTTCTTCAGTTGTAGTGTGTATTAGTTCTATTTAGTATAAATAAAACTGTTGAAGAGTGCCAGGTTGTAAACTAAAGGTGATTTATACATAATGTGAGTCGTATAACCATGCTTGATATGACTAGAGACCTTTCCAACGTTTTTCAGGCGTCGAGTTAAATGACATTTGTCACCCTAGGCATGCCTGCCCAACTGTAGCTAGCAGTTCGGGTGTGGGATTGTCAGTCCCGAATAGAACTATTCACAAATCTCACGCTCTCCCTCCAGGAGACTCTGGTTATACTATGATAGGATTTATCCATGTACACCTAAGGGTACAGTATTGAAGTAGCGCCTCACAGTATCGTACACTCTAGTTTACATGTAGTGTAGTAGCGTTCTACCATAGTGAAAATCCGTATGTATACCGTATGTAGTGATAATTACAGTTATGAATACCATGAATAAGTAGTGATGTAAACTGTAAACTATTTCTGTCTTAGTGCATATGTTTAGTAGTGAAAGTTTCTGTACTTGTTATGTTTAGAAAATCCCAAACTATACCGATTATAGTTTGCATGAATAATGTAGTGATTAGCGTGTCCGGAAAACTATGCAATTTTAGTGAAAACGTCACTTATGCTCAACATGGTACAAAAGGGTTAAAGTATGAGAATTGCATAAGTTTTATATTATTGAAAGCATTTATGTTTAGCTTGTATTCCCCCCTGAAAACATTAAAAACATGGAAAATGTAGGGATATGAACTCACCTGCAGTGAGTAGTTTGGATGAAAGAGTGGTATAGGATGCTAGATGCCAAGTGGAAACTTGAGCACACACACAGATCCTAATAAGCAGACAAGGACACAAATGAATATAATTAGTGTTTATACAACTAATCATGTGAGTGAGACACCTTAGGGGCTAGGAAACACTCATATAGAAGTGTTATAACCACAAAGGATTGCATCTAAGGAGTTTAAGGCTACACTATTGTGTTTACGGCCAGGTGTTCACGACCACCAGGGTTTACGGCCAGGTGTTCACGGCCACCAGGGTTTACGGCCATGAGTTCACGGCCACAAGAGTTTACGGCCGTAAACTCATGATGATTTGTGCTCGAAAGGGTGTTTTTAAGGTCTTACAGTCCACAAGGAAGTGTTCTAGCCTTAAGTCCAAGCCTTAGGAAGAGTTACGACCCCATTTGCACCTCTAATAAGGGTTTATGGCCAATGGAGATGCTCTTGGCCGTAAACTCACTTTGAACAGTGTTCTTGGATGGATTCAAGGTGCTAATCATGGTTTCATACTAGATATCAAGTATAAGGAAGTCATACTTACGATTTGAAGGCCAGAAAGGGTGTTTTCAGCCCAAAACACCTAAGTGTTCTTGATGTTCTTGAGAATCTTCGAAGATCTAGACTCAAAGATGAAATCCATGGATGAAATCAATGATGATTCATGGAGAAGAGAAGTATTAACATTTAGATAGAAGGATTTACTTACATTATGAGAGTTTTTGAAGCAAAATCCTATGATTTCTTGAGAGAGTTTTCGAGTTCCAAACCTTAGAAAGGAAAGAGTGCAGATAATGAACCAAACATCCTACTTATAGGTGGAGTTTACGGCCAACATGGGTTTATGGCCACCATGAGTTTACGGCCGTAAACTCATGGGCCCTGGCCGTAAACTCCTCACTTGAGGGTTTATGGCTTGATTGATGGTTTGGAACTTTAGTTGACCCATTTTAACACTTGGTCCCTTGATGTACTAAGCTTAGAACGCTCAAACAGACTTTAAACAGTGCAAGAAGTCAATGAAACAAGCTTAGCATTGATAAAGTTGACTAAATGTACAAGGTAGAAGTTCCGGGTTGTCACACATGTAACTTGTATACATGGTATGGTATACCTTTACTTACTTGCCTCCACCATTCATCAATTTGCTTTTCTTTAAGACGTTGGTTACTATTTAAATATTCTCTTATGATTTGAGTGACCATATTCGAAGGGTTTGACAAATGGTTATAAAGTCAAGAAGGATAGTTTGGAGTTTATTAGGATCCGAAGGTTTAGCTTCTTTATAAAATGACAAAACCGTTTTGGTTGTCTCCACCTACAAATATATATATATATATATATATATATATATATATATATATATATATATATAAGAAAACAACAGAACCATCATAAAAGATTGAATAATATAAAGAAAACAATTACTTTTCATAAAAGATCACAAGCCAACAACAGAACCATGAAAAATGCTGGGGAAAAAAGCAATAAAAATAAAAATGCAACAGTTCGGTTCATTGTTGAGGAAGAAGCAAAGCACAATAGTAAATTTAAAATAAAAAGAATGTAGAAACATGTACTTATGAGTTTGCTAAAGAGACGAAGCTAGAAGATGTGGTTCCTTATCTTCTCTTCTTTTCTTTCCAAATCCTCCTAAAAGAACTCGGGAACAAGATCTTATCATCCTTTCCCTCCGATTCCTTCCACTTACTCATCCATCAAACTCGTGTCTGACATGAGAAGCAGAATCATAGATGAGAGAGAGAGAGAGAGAGAGAGAGAGATTACCTCAAAGGACAACATGAATCTGATCATTCAACGTGTGTTGATTAACATAATTCGGTCTACCCATCACTTCGTGGACAAACCAAATTATAAGTTTGATGAAATATTAAGCATTTTTGAGGATGTCCTTAAAACTCTCCAAGACAAAGCTCCAACAGTATACGCCTATGAGAATCTCACCAATATTGTCAATGTGAGTTTTCAAAAGGTCTTTACCAAACTCAGAGAACTTTAAGAAGAGGTTAAACTTGCAATTAGAGCAAGATCCATGGTTGCAAGAGGAGGAGAAGGAGATAGTATAGTGGCTAACAACCAAGACAAGTTTTTCAGCACTGAGATGAAACAATAGATGAATAAGATGAAGAAGAGGATGATGACATTATTGAAGGCATCAAAGTAGTTCTAGCCCTCCAAGCTAAGAAAGATCAACCCTCCTTTAGAAAAAAAAAATATCTTTGAAGAAGAACAACTTAAGTTGTTCAAATGGCTATTTCTTCTGGTAGAGTAATTGAAACGAAGTTTCAGAGATTTCCAAAATTAAAACAAAGCTTATCATTGATGCTTTCAGAGCCACCCATCCAAGATCACTTCCAGAATCCTCTCCTTGAATTGAGTCTATTGATGAAGGATCTCTGATAAAAAAAAGATGATGGGTTACCTGCCCCACTTCTGGTACTTCCTTTTTCCAAGGTACTCATCACCCCCGCTGCTCAACAAGTCATAGACACTACCACTCCACAAGCTCCAATCAAGGATAAGGGTAAAGGCATCCAATTTAGAAGGAACGGCCCTATAAAGCCGTTAAGAAAGTCTGAGGACTGGAGTCAAGACCAAATC
Organism: Lactuca virosa; assembly: GCF_052849685.1. NCBI lineage: Eukaryota > Viridiplantae > Streptophyta > Magnoliopsida > Asterales > Asteraceae > Lactuca > Lactuca virosa. The sequence continues at coordinate 131,828,902 of NC_136426.1, read as the reverse complement.
AATTAGGCACTTGAAGAAAGTCTCTGAATTCAAGCAGAAAAGGATAATCCAAATCTGATGTCTAGAATCTCACCCTACTTTCCCGATAGAAGACAATACGAACATCACTTTGTTCCATACATTAGTTATCCCTTGCCACTACAGACTCATAACAACTTGATTTGCCCATTTCTCCGTATGGAAGGTACTATGTAAAATTCCCTCCTCTTCATCCTTCTAATGATAGAGAAACTCAAATTAGATCAAAAAGGGAAAGACTTAGTACATTCTACACCACAAATGCCCAACTGATGAAAGAGGCATGGTCAAAACGAAGAATCACCAACATCAGTGGCTATAGAATGCAAGTCAATAACAAATATGGACTCAACTGTTTGCTTCAGCATGTAAATGCCACTCAGAACACTAAGAAAGTCATCAAGATCTCGGATGAAGATTTTCCATCTATCAATCCGTACGATGTACTTGTCATTGCAGCTCATCTGATGACTAAACAAACGTATAATGTTACGATCGGAGCATATACTGATGCACTACATTTTCTGAAAGACTACGTTGCAGTATTTTTCAGATCAGATTTCGATTGCGCTCCACTCTTCGGAATCGACAAGCTCCTTGATCTGATCAACATGGAGCTGGCAGAAGTAGAACTTTTTGATGAAGGCCCCATCAGAGATCCAAAGGTTGGATTCATGTTCAAGAAAGAAAGAGTTCTTACGAGCTAGGCACAAGTATCTGGTCCACACCAATATTCATCATAGATTCATATCAAAACCGGCTAGATCTCAAGCCTCTGAAGAAGCCAAAAAGGAATTCATTGAACAACTCTCATGGTGGATTGAAGTCAGAAGCTGGTTGTAGAAAGCTTACATGTTCTCCTTTGAGAAAGAATGAAGTTGGATAGGATAACTAAGGTCGCTTAGGGGAGATTGATAGTACATGAAAGTGATCCCTTAGACTATCCGAACTAAGTATATTTCTGAGATAATTAAGTATCTAATTTTACAATGTGTCCGAAGTTTATTAAGTCCCGAAGTCGGAGAATGACAAGTGTTATCTAGACAAGTACTTTTTGTTTGTATGTTAGTTGTCTTCTAGCATAGTACAATAAACAAGATCAACAACAACAAAGGTGGCATGTTGTTGATCTCCAGTACATGCACATCTTTTTCGTATTTGCCTTATGTACCTCCTTATGTTATATAAGGAGTGTCAACCGTTGTAAGCTTTATCCTTCTTATCAATCAAAAATTCACTTGTCATTCACTTTTTTGATTCTACTTGATCTTTTTCTTCAATACAATAATTAATCATTGTTATTGAATATTTTGTTATCTCTTCAAGGCTCGACCGGTTCATCCAAACTTGACTAGAACAAAGATTATTTACATCTACTGTTGTGTTTATCTCAAGGTTTTGGTTTCAAAACCTTGTCCTTGATATTTTTTCATATCACCTGTTCTCACACTCGTCTTGTTGCTTAAGGCTTCACAGAGGTACATGGCCTTGATTATTCTCTACCCTTCAGCCCAGTTGTTAAAGCATCGATTTTTCGTACTGTTTTATTTCTTATAGTTTTAACAAATGGCATCTTCATCAACTAAATGTCAAAAATTCCTTCTGAAATGGTCAATTATCTACCGTATTTATGGAGCAACCACCTGGGTTTTTTTGACCCTCGCTTACCTAACCATGAATGACGTCTTAGGAAACCTATGTATGGCCTTAATCAAGAGCCTCTTGCTTGGTTTCAACGAGTCAACAATTTGCTTGTTGGTTTGACATGTAGTCGAGCCGACATATCCTTATTTCTTTTTCATCATGGTTCTTGTGTCTTATACCTTCTGGTTTATGTTGATGATCTTATTCTTATAGTAAACCAACTAGACACCATCCATAAGTTTTTTTCGTGGCTTAATCAAGAGTTTTCCATTAAAGATCTTGGTCGCTCAAGTTATTTTCTCAGCCTCAAGGTTACCTATGATAACTCTATTTTGTTCTTAAATCGATCTGTCTACATATACACATGATGTTCCTGTTAGAGCGGGTTTTCCTATTTCTAAACTGGTTGTCAATTCGTTGTCCACTAGCAATTATCTCTCTAGTGTTGGCACTACCTTTTTCTGATCCCACTACTTATCACTCCCTTGTAGGTGCTTTGTAGTACCTTACGATTACACGTTCCGACTTATCTTATGCAGTTAACCAAGTGAGTTGGTTTTTACATGCTCTGACAGTTGATCACTTTTAGGCCGTTAAAACGATTCTACGGTATGTAAAAGGCACAATTTCCTTTGGATTGTTGTTCACCCATTCCTCAGCTCCAGTTGTGCTTGGTTATCCGGATGCCAATTGGTCTCGTTTTCTTGAGACCCGACGGTTCACTTATCGGTGTTATATTTTCCCAGGAGACAACCTAATTTCGTGGATTGAAAAAAAGTAACCTAGTGTCTCTGGCTCAAGCTATGAACTAGAGTATCGTGCAATGGCAAACACCGTTCATGAGATTTTCTAGGTCACTCATTTGCTTCGTGAGCTTCATGTCTTGCCACTGAATAGACCAACACTTTTGTGATCGAAGTGTTATCTTTCTCGGTCAAAACCTTGTTTCACATAAGTGGGCTAAACACATTGACAGTGGTTGTAATTTTGTTCGGGAACTTGTTTCCTATGGAAAGCTTCATGCCCGTTTTGTGCCTACCAAGCTGCAATTGACGAATATCTTTCCTAAGAGTGTCCCACAACCTTTATTCGAACACTTATGCTCTAAGCTTCGTATTGGGCCTCCACCGGTTCGCTTGAGGGGGTATTAAGGATATATTGTAATATCTTTTAAATTAGGAATATATTTATTGTAATTATCTTTTTCTTTATTTTCTACATTCTTTGTATTATATATACTTAATAAATTATCCTTCACATGCAGTGTTTTAAAAACCGGTTTGAACCGGCCGGTTGAACCGGTTGGACTGGGAACCGGGAGAGGGAACGGTTCAATTATTACGGGTTTTACATTGATTTCTGAACCGGATTGAACCGGCCGTTTTTTAGAAAAAACCGGTTGAACCGGTCAAAATAAATCGGTTAAACCGAATAAAAACACATGAAAAAGAACCATTTACATAATAAACTTTGGTGATTTTTTTCAAGTCTATTTAGTTTTCTCTAAATAAAAACATATGACAAATGTGATAAATTCTTTTGATGTGTTTGTATTCATCAAAAACTATATTTCGTTTCAGTATTATACTTTATTTTCTTTTTGACGTATATGGATTGATGTAAAACACTAAAACTTATGGTTATGTGTTATTTTAATGTATTTGGATTCATCTACAACTTATTTTTATGTGTATTTTTAATGTTTGAACTTGTAAACATCAAATTCATAATTTCTATATGTATGTATGTGTAGGAAATTAGAAAAAAACATGAAAAATATAGAAACCGGTTCACCAGGCGGTCGAACCGGGAACTAGTTACCATACGGGTTCAACTAAAAAACCGGTTTTTAAAACATTGTTCACATGCGTAGTGCATTTATCCAACCATACATAACATAAGACAGCCAACCTACCTTTTTCGTATTTTGGACTACCTGTTAGAGCATAATCCGTTTACCAAGTGTATTCAAAGATTACATTTCATTATTACAAACAAGATAAATATTATGGGAATGAAATTATAACATTCCAAGTGTAAACCCCAAAAAATAGAAAGATAACTACAATTAAAAAAAAAAGAAAAAAAAACGCTAATGATTATGGTGTTCAAATAATTAGGCCTGACAATCGTGTCATGTTCGGGTTGACGTGTCACGGGTTGACGCATCAAAATATGCCAACCCAAACACGACCCATTTAAATATACAGGTCACGGGCTGGCAGGTTTGGAACATAAACCCATATATGACCCGCCAACCCATTTATTTATACGGGTTCACATGTTGACGGGTTCGTGGGTCAGATTTGGGTTCGTGGGTCAGATTCCATAAATAAAATTGACAATTAAACATGAATAAATTCTTGATGGTTGATGCAAACATATCCGAATTTTAGACATTTAAGTCTTAAACATCCAAATGAAAATTAAAAACATTCATAGAAACATGTTACAGACTTAGCCTTCGACTTACGACCGTAGGCCATCCACCACGAGTCAAAATGTCAAAAACAGTCAAATGGTCTATCAATAAATGGTATATATTATATAATAATTATTAATTATTAATACTTGATACATAAACACATTGAAAAATAAAATATTTTTTTATTAAGAATATAAACGGGTTGGCGGGTCAACCCGTTTATTTTTTGAGAAACCCATATATGACCCGTTTAATAAACGGGTTGGCGGGTTGAAAAACTCAACCCAAACCCATTTATTTCGTGTCGTGTCGCGGGTCGTATCAAGAATTGCCAGCACTACAAATAATAGAACATACAAGATCAACAATATTATTCGAAGAACGACATGGACAAAGCTATATTACAAAACTCGAAAACGAAAAAATACAAAGACAAAGTATTTTATCTAAATATGATGGTATGCGACTTTGTTTGGCTGAACAACATTCGAGATTTAAAAGTTACACAAAGAAAATCAAATGAAACACATGCATAATATAAGATACAAGAATTAGAAACCACAAGAATTGCTGTAAGGATATGGTGTTCATAAAAGAACATGATAATTTGGTGAAGGAGCAGCCCTCACACAACTATATTTGCAAGACCAACAATTCTGACAATCAAATCAAGATATTCCCCCATGAGATCTCATCTTGTCCAAACAACTGTCTAGCTTTTTTTAGAACAACAAACGCACACACCTATTAATTCTGCCTCTAATTCTACATCTTTGGCTCGTGAGCTCCCTAGCTAACACCAAAACCTGAAAGTTTCTGGTCCAACAGAACAATGGCAAGCTAGCATGAAATATCACCTTCCCAAAATACAGAACTAAGGAACATCAATACAATACGCTGGTTGTTTTCTTGATGTTTAATCAGCCTTTTTTTTTCGTTTTAGAAACAGGAGACAGATGAAGGAGAGAGTGTAAATGTGTAATAGCTCCCTTTTTGCAATATAGGTAGCATCAGTACATCTTATCCATCCATCGATAACATGCAGCATCGTATTATATGATGGAAATATATATAAGAAAAACAAAATTCCAAAACAAGAATAAACATGAGAAAAGCAGAATTATAAAGCAAGGTATCCAATTCTGGTTGCCAACACTGTATACGACATGTATCTGATTTCTTACCAGAGGAGACCTTCATATATACTGAATACAACACAAGGGAGGGAGCACATTTACGTCCCTAAATTTCATTAATTTCCCAAAACGTGTAAAAACATCACATGAATATGTAATTTCCTGAATCTTTTGACTTCAAATCTTTTTAAATACATCACGTGAATCTGTAATATCCCCAAATTTCTAACTAAAAGAAACCATCTTAGAAGCAAAAAGAAAAGAGTTGGTGATAGCTAGGTTTGGTTTGATCATGTAACATAATTTTGTTTTAATTCGACAAATTTTGGTGATTTGTTTGTTTTGAGTTCACCGTTCATTTTTTTAACATAATATTGGCGAAGTAACATCACAGCCAGTTAATACATAATGTGTAATTTTTAAAATATAAAAATAGACTTTATATTAATTAAAAATAGGTTGAAAAGTTTCAATGTTTTTACAAAATGATCAAAATTCCTAATAACGAGGTTAGAAATCCAAATCATTATACATGGTTCAATTTAAGACTCACTCTTATGTTGAACTCCAAAAGTAAATATTATTAACTGATCTTTTACCAAGGGCATGTGTTAGATATTCTAAAAAAAAAGTGTTTTACTTTTTTTAATTAGTTCAAACATAATATCAACCCTTTGTTACGTAATCAAGATCTAAATCACACAAGCTCAACAAAACATACACCAGGCTAGAACAAGAAAAAAAAAAAACTACAAACTTACAAGATGGGCAAAAGTGTCATTAACTAGTTGAAGCCTACAAGCAGGACGACGAAACACAAAAACCAACAACCAAATTTCAAGATAATGACTACGAACAGTAAAGGGACACGCAACCATAAGTTAACCTGCTACACTGTAGCAAATAAATGAATCCAACAAGAAGTCTTGTGTATTTTTTCTTGTTGAAATCCCGAATCATATGAAAGCTATAGAACGATAAGGCACACTGCATATAAGCAGTTTTATGATTCATAAAGAATCAAGGGAATGAACAGGAGAGTAAACTTCATCAAAGTACGAATCTTAAGACACTTTTGTTAAGAAATAACAGGAACAATCTTTAAAGCATTTTCCAAACTATGAAATACAAAATAGATGGTTAAGATAATCTGACAGAATCAATAAAACTGGGTTTAAAACATAGTTTTAAACAAAAACCAAGAAATTTAGCAGACAATGATGTGCTCATTAGCTTCTCTTCAAGATCATCTATGGCGTTTTATTCCCATGACCCATCATATTCAAATTGCTTAGCTGACAGACAAAGAAAGAATAGTGTGAGGGAAAACGGTATTTACAATATAGAGAGAAAGCACAAAGAGAAGTTAATTCCCAATACATTGTCACAGTAAACAAGCCCTAGGTGAGCACAATTCTGTATTAACACAACTACATGACCAAAAGGACCCGTTTGTTATGAATGACAAGGCACAACAAAAAAAATTAAATTTTTTGTCCTATTCAAAACGGTTGAACAATGTGCAACAGGGACTCCCTCTGGATTTCTGATATGTGCAAAAGACTTTCATGCCCTCCTCATCCTTATCATGAAAATAATTCTAGAAAGCTTGTTGAGTCCACAGTCATGTCCCTTCTAAGAAATGAAGTGTAAAGAGAAAAGTTGATATGCAAAGTTACTGTAACATAATAACGCAATTTTGCTGTAAGGAAAAATTGGTATAACACGGTTGTTGTAAGGCAATATTGCCATTAATGTTGGAAACAGTTATGACTTCATTACTGCAAATAACCTCTTAAAACCATAATTTTCGTCATCCTTATCAATTTTCTTGATTTTTTCGGGGTTTATATATATATATATATATATATATATATATATATATATATATATATATATATATTATGTACTCCATACTTTGACATTTACGAATGTGAGAACAATTCAAAAGTATTGATTTTAATGAAAGCTTTATTTCTTGTGGCTAAGAAACAAAGGATTTTGTTATTAGATTATCTTGCAAAAATATTTGTGGATCCCAAACATAGGCAGCAAATAGTTTTCAAGCAAAGTGATATCACAATAACTATCCAAGAAAATTCCTTCTTTTAATCTAAAACACATTTTTCGAGAATTTACCCACCACCAACATCTTCGACCAATAAAAATGTCCGTGAGGTAATCCTAGTGTCATATTGATTTCAATATGCCCAACAAAACCTCCACCATGTATTTTTCTAATAAGTAATTCCCGAAGAATTTGTTCCCTTTTCTCTTCGTTTAAGAGCACTGATTTGGAGTGTGAAGATCTGTTCACAAGCAATGCTTCACCAACAATGGTTTCGGTGTAAACCGATTCAGGCTCCTCTTGCGAATCTTCTAGCACCAAAGAAGCTTTAATATCCTTAGTTTCATGTAACTCGATGGCTTGGCTGTTTGGGCACTCAGATTGGTGATATCCTTATCCCTTGCACTTGAAACACTTTAGTTTGCCATATTTGTTGCAGCCTCTACATCTTTGGCTTTTGAAATAGAAGTGGGTTGTTTTGTCTCAAAGGAAGATGTTGGTGTTACAAATGAGCTACTAGAACATTCCTTAATTGAAGTATATTCCCTCGACAAGGTCGCTACTTCCATATCAAGACCAAAAATAAACCGAGCCATGGTGTGTTCACAGATTCATAATTTGAGGAAAACAAAAATGGGGAGAAGGGAATGTGGGAAGCACTAACCAATTCTATGTTGGGCTACAAACCCAATCCCACACTTGTAAAATAAGAAACTAGACGCTAGCATATAAAGCAATAGGTAATCCCTTCTATCTCTAACTGGTTTTAGAAAATGGAACCTCATTGTTCTTCTATGTTGAGCATGGTTGGGCTAGTAGCGATCCTAAAAAGCGGCATCGGAGCTACGGTCAAGGCCCGAATGATGTGGCAGTCACAGGTGGCATAATCCCCGGTAATTCACAGTCCAACGAAGTTGATCCTGAAGCCTAGTATCGAAAGTCTTCCAGAGGGCCCAAGTCAGGTGAGCGTGTCCCGAGAGTATCAGCAGCATGAACCGAGAGTATCAGCAGTATGAAAATGATTGGATCTGATGAACAGTCGTTGAGGGGAGGCCAAGGTCGGAACTTGGGTTTGAGGGGATGATTGTTGGGGTGCAAACCCAATCCCACATTGGTAAAATAAGAAACTCGATGCTAGCATATAAGGCAATGAGTAATCCCTTTTTATCACCAATTGGTTTTAGAAAATGAAAACCTCATTGTTTTTCTATGTTGAACATGGTTGGGCTAGTAGCGATCCTAACATTCTATACAAGCAAAGTCACCAAAAATGACATAAAGATCATTTGGTAGTCTCCCACCTAAAATTAGAATTAACAACACATTGGGATAAGGATATTGACTAACGTTATAAATTAGAAAGAGGTCAGCCTTACATGTTCTCCATCTTTCTATAAGGAAGGAAATACTTGATCAAGATAAACTAGGTAAAAGAAACAACTAACTAGGATACTAAAAAAACTTAGAAACCAAAAAGACTATAGTCTTTTGACTTCTCTAAACACTAAATTCCTATGAACCACAATTTAATAGCATTGAACATGGAAACCATATAGACTAGACTCTTTAACATCCCTAAAGATTAAACTCCCGTGGACCGAGAGTTAAATAGAATTGGACATGGATTTTGATTTTCATGTCATACAAATGAACCTCATAGGGAAGTAAAAGAAAATTCCCATCAACACACAAAGCCTCTAAGGCCTTATCCACCTTTTCATCGAATCTCCATGCATCAAAAGTCCATGTTACGACTAATACATGGACTATATCATGATTTTGATGGTGGGCTTGGCTTTTAAGAGGCTTATAGCTAATAAATGCAAAGAAGCTTACAAACAGCAAATTAAGATGCAAATGAATTTTGTGAAATATAAACTACAACCCATACGGTCTCAACTCTCAAGATTTCATTGAATAATCTACTTTAATGAAGATTGTCATATAGATAGTGAGAATAAAGTGATTTACCTTTCAAGATTCCCCTCCTCACATGAGCTAGTACTGACATGACAAAGTTTTGGTACCTAGACATATGTATGCAGATAAAATCAGAGGCACAATTACAATCTGAAAGACTGAAATCACTATGTCATATGGACAAATGAGATCTTCTCTTCTAATGTTGATGATCACGAGTATAACAAAGATGATACACAATTTCACATAAAATTATAGTAATCCAGCATAACTAATGCAATAGGACACGATAAATGAAAACTAAAAAAGAAAACATAATTAGAACCCACCTTGCGACTCTGGGTGATGCTTATTTCCTGCTGCCTTTTGTCCTGTTTCTTGAGTACATGGGGAGATACAAGGCTTGGTATGTAATACTTTAAATCTTTCAATTGCTGCACAACTTCAGTGTTAATCGTGCGGTTAGGCCCCACAAGCTCCCATGACAGCCTCACATTGACTTTGAGGGGAAACATTTGACCATGAAATACACACATAGTCCCCAAAAACGTTGCCCGTTGACATGTTTGTGGGATCTCCTCAAATTTATCCTCAGACAAATCAAAGGAAAGAATTACATGTTTCTTATTATTAGCTGTACCATGATAAACAATCCAATGAAGTGCCCCATTGTAAAGGACACCAACCCTAGTGATAAAAGTGTAGTTCACTTCTCCTATAACTTCCCAGATGTTGGACTCTAAACTAAACTTTAGGAAACAGGTAACATTAGTGCCTTTTCTAAGCCCTAATACCACCTTGTAGTCATCTTTGGATGAATCGTAACCAAAACCATAAATCAAAGGTCCGGCCTGATCAAGGATTTCGGGCTTTTTTAGTTTATTCACCTCTCTGGTTTCAGGATTGATAACTGAAAATTCAGTACGAGAGGGAGAAACACATACTAAACCATTGGAAGAACCAAGTAGATGACGCGTGCGACGGACAAAATAGAGGTTATCAGCATCAAATAAATGCTCCCAATTACAGTGTGGTGTAGCAGACATAGCAATTCTTCTGTTTCCCATTTCGTCATTTTCACGATCACGGCGATAACTGTTTTCGAGATGGGCTTTGATGAAATCAGGATCAGAGATCACATATTTCCATGACTTTGAAACGCTCCTGTAACGGATCAGATCGCTCACCTCCGATCTTATCAGTATTTGTTCAATCATTTCATCCGGCAGCTGTGCCATTGAAACCCTAGAATTGGAAACCGCGTTTCGAGAGGGTGGGGTGCAGGCATTGTTTTATACTACATTTATTACTAGACAATCCTATAATCACAAATTAAGTTACCCGAAATTTTACTGAAAAGTTTAGAGAAATTACCTTTAGCGATGTGCCTTATTCACAACTTACCACATATGATTGTGGCTTTAATAAATTTCAAGATATTAACATACACACCATCTCGATTCACAATGGGAGTGGGTGGAGCTGCTGGAATCTAAGATAACTATTAAGACATGATCAAATGCAGGTGACCCGAAAAGGAAGAGGGAGAGGATGGAAGCAAAGTATCTGTTATTTTTTTTTTTGCTTACTTCACAGGAAGTTAGTTCTTATCTAAATAAACAAACTGTTTTCATTAGAGCAGTTTCAAACAATTTTATATCTAGCTTGTTTCTGTGGTTTCTTCTGGGATGAACTCAGAAACTCAATTAACAGGCATTCTACCTACTGCCGCTTGATCTATAATATAATATAATATAAATTACATTCAAATTTGTGAAATTCCATTAGAAACAATTCTACTCATAGTTAATCAAACCGCAAAATAACAAAACTTCAAACACAACCCTGTGAAATCAATTCTATGATCAAAACAAAGCTAATTCATATTTCCAATTAACCATATAAACACTCCAAAAAAAATTTAAAAATATGCACACTCATCGCACACAATTTTGCACCATAACTAAGTCAATCTAGCACTGATACAAAATTTAGATACCATATAAAGTTCATACACAAATTTCCAACGATTAATAATGCTTTTTAGTAAATCATGAGTGAAAAGTATCCATCTAGAATTTGGGAGGAAGGAAGGGATCTTGCCGGCGACAGAGATATGAGAGAATGATGCCTGCGTTAGCGGATTCGTTCTGATTGATAGCCGTTTCAAAAATTGAGCTTAATAAAGGCTTCCAAATCGTTTATAAAGCATAAACCCTCCAAAAGGGAATTTACAAGATATAAACTCTACCAAGGCCAATTTGTACAATTATTAATATAGAAACAATTAGTAATGTTCTTAGTAAATCCAGTTAAAACAGTAGATATGTAGATATTTATGAAAAAAGTAATAATAATATGGAAGCAATTTTCTGACTGAATTTTTGAAGCTAATATCGGGCTAAGAGTTGTTTGTTTACCGCTTATCGGTCTAGTACTCAGACTGTTTGTTTTGTTAAAATTTCACGTTTTACTCGTCAACAGATAGTTCTTAACCAATAACCTAAAAAATTAATGTTGACCGAGTAAGTTGGAAAATAATGTCCTTTGTGCCCCGATCACAAATCACGCCTCATCTACAAGTCATGCCTCATCTACAAGTCATGCCTCATCTGATTAGATGCTCTCATTTATTGCTTGTTGACGTATCACACCCAGAGTAACGTCAGAGGATAACGGGGTCGTCAACTCAGGAATGGCCCATCAAAAACCCACTACCCGACAAGAGTCAGGAGCAAAGTATCATCCATAAGACCCCGCGTTCTAGCGTCGACGATCTGACCTCCGGATTGGCCCCCTTTAAGGATAGAAACTCCCGCTCCAGATAAGACAAAGGAGTATCAGTCGCCCCAGTGCGACACGTGTAGTGCTCGGTGATATGCCAACTGGTAGTTTCGCACTAATAGCAAATAGCCACTCACGGAGCATGAACTACAAATCGAAGGCCGCCTCGTCCTGCCATGCCTAGAAAAGTAGAAGATACTGTCGAGGATCTGTTCTCCTGACCATAGGTATAAAAAATTCCCTTCTCCCCCAAGGGAAGGGATCGACTCGAAAAATCCCAGTCTCATACTCTCCATACAATACCTTTTCTCAAAGGAATCCACTGACTTGACTGTCGGAGCTTCATTCCAGGATCACCTCCCAGACACTGACGATCTTGTTTTCTTTGTTGTGATTTCCAAGCTTGTCTTTCTCACCCCTCAAGGAGACGGAGTTAAGTCGGAGAAATATCACAACAGTTGGCACCATCCGTGGGACTCGAACCCACGATCGGGGAGGAAACCGAATCGCTCTTGCAGCCTGGAAAACTCTTCGGAGGATGGAGCGACACCTGTGTTCAGAGATGCCATGGTCTGGTAACAAAGGGGAAACGAAAACAAAGGATAAGAAACGCGGAAGGAATAGAAAGAAAGAAGCAATATTGGAGAAGAGAAGAAGCAAAGGAGAAAAGGAAAGCAGATCGAATAAGGAAGGTTTTAAATGCAGGCGGGAAACCCGAACAGTTACAATGATGAAACCGCCAACTCAAATGATTCTGTCACGTCAAGTCAACAGGTGACAAAAGCCACCATCGATGAACACGTGTCTAGGCCTAAGGCTAGAATGACCTTGCTAGCCTGAGCAAATGCTGACGTCCACTATCCTACGGGACTTGTTGTTGTATCTCACCCGGAGTAGCGTCAAAGGATAACGGGGCCGCCAACTCAGGAACGGCCCATCAAAAACCCACTACCCGACAAGAGTCGGGAGCAAACTATCATCCACAAGACCCCGCGTTCTAGTGTCGGCGATATGACCTCGGGATTGGCCCCCTTTTAGGAGAGAAACTCCAGCTCCAGATAAGACAAAGGAGTACCGGTCGGCCCAGGGCTGCTCCAGGTGTAGTGCTCGGTGATCTGCCAGCTGGCAGTTCTACACCAATAGCAAATAGCCACCTGCGGAGCACGAACTACCAATCGAAGGCTGCCTCGTCCTACCATGTCTTAAAAGGTAGAAGATACTGTCGGTGATCTGTTCCCCTGAACATAGGTATAAAAAGGTCCCTTATCCCCCAAGGGAAGGGATCGACTCGAAAAATCTCAGTCTCATACTCTCCATACAATACCTTTTCTCAATGGAATATACTGACTTGACCGTCGAAGATTCGTTCTGGGATCACCTCCCGGACGACGACTGACGATCTTGTTTTCTTTGCTGTGATTCTCAGGCTTGTCTTTCTCACCCCTCAAGGAGACGGAGTTAAGTCGAAGACATATCACAACATTGCTTAAGACATATCACGCCTCCGACCACTACATCACCAGTACTCTCGTCGGCCAATAACCGAAAAAAAAATATTGCTAACGGAGTAAGTTGGAAAATAATTGTGACAGCCCTAAATTTCTATCTTGTAAAGTCAATCAATTCAATCAAAAGTCAGACTTGTTTCTGTTATCTTTTAGCATTGTTAAGGGCCTGTTTGAGAGTTCTAAGCCTAGTACACTCAAGGTTTGTCTGTTAGGAAGTGTTAGCTCGAGTTCTTTGAGTTGCAATTGAGCCGGAAACTCCATCAAAAGGAGTTCACGGCCACATTTAGGCTCATGGTCGTGAACAACTCCCCTATATATATATATATATATATATATATATATGAAATTGGCTCATTTTATTCACTTTTTCAACTCCTTCAACTCTAGACGTGAACACACCTCATTCTCTCTCAACTTCTTCAACCGTGAACACTACTCAAAGCTACCAAAATGTAAGTATCTCTTCTATAAACTTGTTGTCCATTAAAGCACTTGATTCCACCCATGAAACAAGAACCAAATTGCATGATCTTCAAGAGTTCACGGCCGTGAACCCTTCATTGGGCCGTGAACCCTTCATAAGATCATGGTGAGGTCGTGAACCCTCCTTCCATGACCGTGAACCCTTCTTAGATGCAAGTTTTGGCCGTGATCACGTCATCCATGGTCGTGAACACTTCATAGAATCAAGGTTGGGCCGTGAACACATCATGTGTTCATTGGCTGTGAACCCTCCTAAGGCCGTGAACATCCCTTTGTTTGGCCGTGAACTCCTTTCATACAATCATATGAGATTGTAACACTTCATTGCAAGTGTTTCCTAGTGCCTAAGGTTGTTTCCCTTAGCATATTAGTTGTTTTATACACTAATTATATACATATATACATATATGTGTCATTATATGCTTAATAGGATCCGTTTGTGCTCGAGACTTCACTTGGCAAACTTAGAATCCTATATCGATCTTTCATTCGAATCACTCACCTGGTGAGTTCATACCCCTACAACTACACTTTTAAATGTTTTTAAATGTTTTAAGGGGGGGAATACAAGTATAACACAATGATATTGTGTTAATCATTTACATGTGATAACTACATTCAAAAGGATTTCTTATACTCAAACTTGTTGAAAACACTTTTAAAGCTTTTATAAACTTCTTTTATATCAAATCATATTCGTCTATATATTTACGTATAAGTATGCTTTAACAGACTTAGGACTATTACTAGATACCTTGACTCCTGTTCCTTGTTTGGTTGTGGGCTCGGGGTAGGATCACTAGTCCGAATGTCGGTTAAATCATAGTTATACTTATTAAATAGATATATGAATATTAAACCCATTTCAAGGATTATACTTAACTTAGTTGCTTGGTAAGTAATTGAGTCTTTTCAATACATCATTGACAGTCAAACAATCGTACTAGTAAACTATAATAGGTATAGTTTAGAGGATTACTACTTACTATTTATAGAAAAATGAAACTTACATGAGTCAGTTCATACATGAGTCAGTTCAAACATACTATAACTAGAACAAGAAGGAACATATTATAACTAGAACAAGAAGGAACATACTATAACAAGAACAGAAGGAACATACTATAACTAGAACAGGAAGGAACATTCATACTAATACGAGAACAAGATGACATTAATGTGAGCCACTATGTGACATCCCCAAAATCACGGCCAGAAAAGACCGATTTGTTTATGCTTTGTTTTATAAATCAGAGTAATTGTTTACAGAAAACAGTTGCGGAATTTGTTCCCAAAACAAAATGTGATAAGAATTTATCAAAGCATTTCTTTAAAGAAATTTATTTTCATTAAATAAAAAAATCTCGGGATGTCACGTTCCGATACAGACCAAAAGCATAAACAGTATAAAATAGACCTTACAACAGTTATTTATAACTACTGATCTATAATCCAAAATCTCTCGTCAAGTCCACCAACTTATACTCTTGTGCCATTACCTGTAATGCAAAGAAAACTGAGTGGGTCAGGCTTGGGGGCCTGGTGAGCATATAGGGTTTTCAACCCACAATAATATATTTATTATATTTAATCATCAAAGAATCAACCCAATTACCCATCCCCATTATCTTCTTTAATTCTTAAGGTTTTACCCTAAGAATCAACTATCCTTCATTCATTCATTCCTAAGGATTGACCTAAGGAATTGGCACAAAGTCCATTGCTACCACGGTTTACACAACAGGCACTACGTCTCATAGTCACCAGGGTTTATACAATAGGCACTACGTCGCATAGTCACCAAGGTTTACACAATAGGCACTACGTCGCATAGTCACCAGGGTTTACACAATAGGCACTATGTCGCATAGTCACCAGGGTTTACACAATAGGCACTACGTCGCATATTCACTAGGGTTTATACAATAGGCACTACGTCGCATAGTCACCAGGGTTTACACAATAGGCACTACGTCGCATAGTCACCAGGGTTTATACAATAGGCACTACGTCGCATAGTCACCAGGGTTTACACAATAGGCACTACGTCGCATAGTCACCATGGTTTACACAATAGGCACGAAGTCGCATCGTCACCAAGGCTTACACCAACTATTCCATCTACCCATGTTCTACCCAACATTTTCGTAGATATAAATACTTACACAGTTTAAATCGTTTAACACCCGTATAAAAACATCAATTCCAAGCCCATCTCAAATAGACAAATAATATATAACACAAAGCACATATTTCATAACTAATACTTTATATTTATGTGTTAGAAGAAAGTAACTATACACTCACTCATAACATAGATATAATACATTCAACCAATACTTGTACTAAGATCGTGTTTATGAAAGGGACTATACACTCACTTGATAAGAAAATGATCGGACATCACCTCGTCTCTTAAAATAAACTTTTCCGATAAAACCGGGATGTTTTCCTTGAAAACCGGGCTTTTCGCGGGCAGAGTTTCGGCTCGGAAACTTCGCTTCTCGGGATCTTCGGGGCTTCGGGACTTGCTTCGGGGCTCGGGAATGATACCGGGGCTTCGGGATATCTCTTGCACGAAAATCGATGCAAAATGGGAGAGAGAGATGAGAAAATGAGCAAAGGAATCGGCTGCCCTCACATTCTATTTATAGGGTGAATTTTCTGAGTTCACCTCGTGAGTTTCTAATATTCACCTCGTGAACTGGCTCACCTCGTGAGTTTCTAATATTCACCTTGTGAGCTCGATACGTCATTACGTTCGTCATGGCCACTTGCCCTGGAAGACGTCCATCATCTGTTCACCTCGTGAGTTTCTAATATTCACCTCGTGAACTGACACAACCTTGGGGTTCACGCCCCGAACTTCAGAAATTCATAACTTTCGCATACGAGCTCCGTTTTCGACGTTCTTTATATCCACGCGTAGGTGAGATTATGATCTACAACTCTCGTTTAGACTCCGTTGGCTAATTTTGACTTTATTTTTAATATATTATAAATATATTATTTTTAGTAGGCCGGGACAGGAAAACTCCGTTATAAATTCATAACTTCTTCATCCGACGTCCGTTTTCGTCTGTCTTTTTACCGTTGCACTACCATTGACTAGATCTTCGATTCTCGTTTAGATTGTTTCGGCTAAAAAGCGCTCGATCTCAAATCGAGTATTCGGGCTGCACACTGCTAAGTCGAAACTTCGGAAAATCATAACTTCCTCATACGAAGTCAGATTTGGGTGTTCTTTTCATGCACGCTCTTGGTTTAACGTATTCTACAACTTTCGTTTAGATTGCTAAATCCAAATATCGCTCTATCGTAAATTCATATTTTACGTCACTCAACGTCGTGTCGGTTCTGTCGCGAAACTTCGACAGGTTATAACTTCTTCGTTATAACTCGGATTTCAACGTTCTTTATATGTACGGAATCCTTGTAACATATACTACAACTTAGTTAAGATTATTCATTCTAAATAATCTTCTATCAAAAAGTCATTTTTGACGCTTAACGTCTCTAAATTGACTAGCCCGGATCTACGGGCGTTACAATTATCTCCCCCTTAGGATGATTACGTCCCGGAATCATCAACGAAATAAGGCTTGTATAATGATTCCATACGTTATTTCTTCATCCTAGGTAATAATCGTAGCTCCTATGTTTCCTCTAAAGAGCATCTAACTCTAGGGCTTCTTGACTGCAGACGATGCTCATTCTTGCATCTGCTTTTCGTACTATGTTGGACTTTCAACCATAACCTTCAGGTTACAAAATAAGTCCTTATTGTGGGCTCCTTCTTCTTCTTAGGATAAGTGCTTCCCCTTATCTATTGTAATAGATCGATGGGTCATGTTCTAATGACCTCTCATCGTATGATGCAACGCTTTGACTCAAGTCTCTTAGAGTCAAATTCCAAAATGGAATATACCTTCCTTCATATTCTAATGTGATATGATCACATTTTAGCATGTAGCATTTCAATCTTCTGACTTAAGTCAAATGCTACATCGAACTTGGTCCTCTGAACCATGTAACAAACTCATCGTAGTCGGACTCAATTTGATATGACCACTAGGGTCGGAATAACAACCATCTTACTAGTCATTACCGAAACAAGGGTAATGACATACTTGAATAAAACGGAATCAATTACTAGTTTCTTGGTAACCTTGTGACTTTCCCTGATCCAAGTGTGAGTCCTATGCTTCCAGTAGTATAGATCTCTACTACTATTCACACCTACTCATACTCGTCCCAAGTATTGTCTCGCAGTCCCCAAGTCCTAAAATCACAAAACAATTTAACACATACGAATGTGTTCAATTAATCATAAAAATTTTCCTAGACTCTACTAGGACTTATTCTATGCGTATCTTCAATCATCAATTCTACTTCGACTCGGTTGGTGATGGAAATTCCAGACGATGGGACAACTTCAAGAATTACACCAATCGTTCCACCATCCTGCCAACCGGAGGTGTACCTCAGACGTACCGTACTCCTCTAAACGTTCCCTTATTTTATCAGACATATTCTAAAGGCAAGATACCACTCTTAAGATATCTTCTGATAGGTGTCATTCACTATCATAAGCCTTTCATTTCCTCCATTTACTTAATTCTCTACGAGTCTCCACCATAACATTTTGTACACCCAAGTAGACGTTCGGTCTACCGGGCGAGAATTTAAGATAAGAAAGCTTTATTTACGATAGACGTATAAATCTCCTTATCACTCCGAAACGTTTACATGCTAGTTCTAATGCCGTCGTCATACGCTTAGAATCCTAAACACATAAGGTTTCCAGATCCGGTCGGCAACAGACCATAGATCCGAACAAATAACATCATATATGGAAAACATATAACATTTAGCACATAAAAGCATTTTAGGCATCATTCCCAAAAATATACTAGTGCTTGTGTCAATTTAGGTGTACTACCTAACATATTTTGGACACACTCCTCACAATCATTACTTAGCATTCTAAGTTTAAGTCTAGAAATTTCCTACAAATTCCTAGTTCGCTTAAACTAATGCTCTGATACCAACTGTGACATCCCCAAAATCACGGCCAGAAAAGACCGATTTGTTTATGCTTTGTTTTATAAATCAGAGTAATCGTTTATAGAAAACAGTTGCGGAATTTGTTCCCAAAACAAAATGTGATAAGAATTTATCAAAGCATTTCTTTAAAGAAATTTATTTTCATTAAATAAAAAAATCTCGGGATGTCACGTTCCGATACAGACCAAAAGCATAAACAGTATAAAATAGACCTTACAACAGTTATTTATAACTACTGATCTATAATCCAAAATCTCTCGTCAAGTCCACCAACTTATACTCTTGTGCCATTACCTGTAATGCAAAGAAAACTGAGTGGGTCAGGCTTGGGGGCCTGGTGAGCATATAAGGTTTTCAACCCACAATAATATATTTATTATATTTAATCATCAAAGAATCAACCCAATTACCCATCCCCATTATCTTCTTTAATTCTTAAGGTTTTGCCCTAAGAATCAACTATCCTTCATTCATTCATTCCTAAGGATTGACCTAAGGAATTGGCACAAAGTCCATTGCTACCACGGTTTACACAACAGGCACTACGTCTCATAGTCACCAGGGTTTATACAATAGGCACCACGTCGCATAGTCACCAGGGTTTACACAATAGGCACTACGTCGCATAGTCACCAGGGTTTACACAATAGGCACTATGTCGCATAGTCACCAGGGTTTACACAATAGGCACTACGTCGCATATTCACCAGGGTTTATACAATAGGCACTACGTCGCATAGTCACCAGGGTTTACACAATAGGCACTACGTCGCATAGTCACCAGGGTTTATACAATAGGCACTACGTCGCATAGTCACCAGGGTTTATACAATAGGCACTACGTCGCATAGTCACCAGGGTTTACACAATAGGCACTACGTCGCATAGTCACCAGGGTTTACACAATAGGCACGAAGTCGCATCGTCACCAAGGCTTACACCAACTATTCCATCTACCCATGTTCTACCCAACATTTTCGTAGATATAAATACTTACACAGTTTAAATCGTTTAACACCCGTATAACATCAATTCCAAGCCCATCTCAAATAGACAAATACTATATAACACATAGCACGTATTTCATAACTAATACTTTATATTTATGTGTTAGAAGAAAGTAACTATACACTCACTCATAACATAAATATAATACATTCAACCAATACTTGTACTAAGATCGTGTTTATGAAAGGGACTATACACTCACTTGATAAGAAAATGATCGGACATCACCTCGTCTCTTAAAATAAACTTTTCCGATAAAACCGGGATGTTTTCCTTGAAAACCGGGCCTTTCGCGGGCAGAGTTTCGGCTCGGAAACTTCGCTTCTCGGGATCTTCGGGGCTTCGGGACTTGCTTCGGGGCTCGGGAATGATACCGGGGCTTCGGGATATCTCTTGCACGAAAATCGATGCAAAATGGGAGAGAGAGATGAGAAAATGAGCAAAGGAATCGGCTGCCCTCGCATTCTATTTATAGGGTGAATTTTCTGAGTTCACCTCGTGAGTTTCTAATATTCACCTCGTGAACTGGCTCACCTCGTGAGTTTCTAATATTCACCTCGTGAGCTCGATACGTCATTGCGTTCGTCATGGCCACTTGCCCTGGAAGACGTCCATCATCTGTTCACCTCGTGAGTTTCTAATATTCACCTCGTGAACTGACACAGCCTTGGGGTTCACGCCCCGAACTTCAGAAATTCATAACATTCGCATACGAGCTCCGTTTTCGACGTTCTTTATATCCACGCGTAGGTGAGATTATGCTCTACAACTCTCGTTTATACTCCGTTGGCTAATTTTGATTTATTTTTAATATATTATAAATATATTATTTTTAGTAGGCCGGGACAGGAAAACTCCGTTATAAATTCATAACTTCTTCATCCGACGTCCGTTTTCGTCTGTCTTTTTACCGTTGCACTACCATTGACGAGATCTTCGATTCTCGTTTAGATTTTTTCGGCTAAAAAGCGCTCGATCTCAAATCGAGTATTCGGGCTGCACACTGCTAAGTGGAAACTTCGGAAAATCATAACTTCCTCATACGAAGTCAGATTTGGGCGTTCTTTTCATGCACGCTCTCAGTTTAACGTATTCTACGACTTTCGTTTAGATCGTTAAATCCAAATATCGCTCTATCGTAAATTCATATTTTACGTCACTCAGCGTCGTGCCGGTTCTGTCGCGAAACTTCGACAGGTCATAACTTCTTCGTTATAACTCGGATTTCAATGTTCTTTATATGTACGAAATCCTTGTAACATATACTACAACTTAGTTAAGATTATTCATTCTAAATAATCTTCTATCAAAAAGTCATTTTTGACGCTTAACGTCTCTAAATTGACTAGCCCGGATCTACGGGCGTTACACACTACTTCATGGCATGACAATATACTGTTGTGTCACGTTTTGTAACCAGAGTCTCCTGGAGGGAGATCGTGATTTTGTTTATAGATCTGTATGGGATTCACCATCCTACACCTTTCTGCTAGCTACAGTGGGACCTGCAGGTCTACGGGTGACAAATGTCATACCATTTTCATGTCTTTGGAACGTCGTGTTTTATACTAGTCAATCAAGCATGGTTATAACCTCATCACATTTTACCTTAATTAAACAAGTTGGTTTTAAGGTAGTTAGTACATTTATAGTTACTTTTATAATACTACTGTACATCTTCATTTTCCCATTATATTCATATAGTGATCTTCTCACATAAAAGGTAATGTAAACTATTTTCTGGTAATGATAGTCATATAATTGGGAAAACACATACTTTTACAAAAGAACAAACATACAGAACAGTCGGGTCTTGGTAGAAGACTACTTTCCATTTTAGTAGAAAATATAGGATTTTCTAGGAAGTATACAAACATTTACATCAAACACTTACATTTACATCAAAAACTTACAAAATTTTACATCAAACTAATGCAAACATTTGACACTAAAATACTTATAAACTCACCAGCTTAAATGCTGATCTACTCTTTCAAAATAACTTGTATTCTCAGGGAACCAGTAGACAGGTACATTGGACCAGGTTTTGAGAAGATGGAGCATGTTCAAGACTCGTCTTTTATTTTGATATTTCTATTTTTGGTGTCTTACAAATACATTCAGAACATACTTGTATTAACTATATTATTAATGCAATGGATAATGTTGTTTCTTGTTGTACTATTGTGCATTGTTATGATACTGAACATGACTTCCTCCGCCCCCCGAGCGTTTCCGTCGTTCTGGTTTGGGGGTGTGACAGATTGGTATCAGAGCTTTGTTTATAGTGAATTGAGGATATCAACCCATAAAAGATATACAACTATAAACACATCAGGATTAAAACACTCTGACCAAGAGTCTATACTTTTTAAATAATAAAATATTTAACTAAAGTATACATACATGCATTCATACTAGGATCAGTGTCATACTAGATCAGAACAAAAGTATTACGGTTGTTGGACAGCACAAGTAGGCTTGGGGACATATGATCAGATCTGGGAGTGATATAGCCTGATCAACTATATCTTTCCGAGAAGTGATTAGCATGTGCCTAGGAATGGTTGTGGTGTTGCAGCAAGTCTAAAAACTTACCAACACTACTACAATGAAAACTTTAGAGCATAACATAAACTTAAAATACTATAGGAGTATTTTGTGATACTATAATTACTTGTGTGAAAACCAAAAGGTCTTTATTAGTAGGTCAATAGTTGCTGAGTAGATATGCTAAGGTTATATGTGACTAGGGTGTCATAGACTTAGAATCCATGATCTTTTCTTTACTTCCCGTTCCTTGTTTTGTTGTGGACTTAGAGTTAGGGTCACTTATTCGAAGGTCTATTATGTTTTGGTTACATATGACTGCTATGCACTACGCAAGTATTGAAGTAACTGGTAAGGATCATCCTATAATTATCTTAAGTAGTACGTCTATTATATGTTTCTTACATCCCTTTTCTCGCTTAGATAACATGGTTGGATTCCATCTCCCCGGCAACCCGTACTTTCCCGATCAAGGGAATGGTGGATGGCTTGATGCAGAGCCTGAAGAAGAGAACCCGATGGTCCCAGCAATAGAAGACCCCGAGGAAAGTTCTGCGGAAGAGAACAGGGAGGATTTCCAGGAAGACTCGGACTCAGAACTGGAGGTCTACAATCCACCCCAAGTTGTTGAAAATCCTAACCCTCGTCCGGCTTTTCAAGGCCCGACGCCTCTGTGGGCGGTGAACTTGGGCAGGTGGAGCCACGATCAGGGACAACCACCTCCCTACAACGGAGACCGGAGTTACTATGACTTGAATGAGGGGGGATCAGCAGACAGAGTCCTTCCTATCTTGGTGCGACGTGTTGCTCGAAATGCAGAGCAGGGAAGAGCAAACTTCGACCAAAGCATGGAGATCCGTGCTAACTACGGAGTGAACACAGTTTGTCTTCGTCACCTGACCGATGACCAGAACATTGAAAGGTCTCGTACTGATGTCGTACATGTGGAGCTGAATGCTTGTCGATCTGAGACCAGGGATCTTCGTCAGAACCAGGTGGCACTGCAGAGACGTGTTTGGGAAACGGAACAGCAGCTGGCTGAAGCCAGGGCTGAATCAAGTACCAACCAAAATAACTCCCCTCGCGAGTAGAGTCTACTCTACTCTGTCTTTTGGATATAATTAGGTCTATGTATAGACTCCTAATATTAATTTCCTACTTATGTTAAGACCTTGAACTTTCAGTCTGTTAGGTCTTAGTGCTGTAAATTTTTTTCTAAATTCTGGTTTGATGTAGGACCTACTCCAAGGTCATTTTTCCCAAACTTTTTACATCTTTAATGCCAATGTTATTGACAGCCATCTAATCTCATGGGAAATCGTTATCCAAATGCTTTCATCCTTCTATTGTTAAATCTCTATTTTAATCATACTCTCATCTGTTTTGTTGGGCTATGGTGATTTAGTCCATGGACCACTCTCATTATACTCACAATTGAATGCTTACTATCATCCTCGTCTTTGTAAACTTACAGTTGAAAGATGCCTCCACGTCGATCTTCGAGAAATAATCCTATGATAACTCCAACTCAACCACCACCTCCTCCACAATAAGATCCTGCGGCTCTCCAAGCTGCAGTGGCTGCGGCTGTTACGACAACCTTAGCTCAATTCAGCGCTAGTGGTACTAGCGGGAGTGGAACAACAGTACATTCTACTCAAGGTGATGCTCCAGTGCGCTCTAGAGAGTGTTCATATAAGGAATTCACCAACTAAAAACCTAGAGCCTTCAATGGCAGCGGTGAGATCATTGCTCTGTCGTAATGGTTCGAAAAGACCGAGTCGATCTTCGAGATCTGCTCCTGTCCGGAAGGAAGCAAAGTAAAATTTGCTGCCTGCACCTTCGCGGACAGAGCCCTAACATGGTGGAATAGCCATGTCAAGTCACTTACCTTGATAGTGGCTAATGCAATGGGTTGGGAAGATCTGAAGGAGCTTATGATTGAGGAATACTACCCGAGGGGCGAGGTTCAGAAACTTGAACAAGAACTCTGGAGCCTAACCATGAAGGGCTCCGATATAGTTGCCTACACTGCCAGGTTCAGTGATCTGGTGGCTCTATGTCCAGGAGTGGTCCGTACTGAGGGAAAGAAGGTCGAGAGGTACATTTGGGGGCTGGTGCCTCCATTCTAGGGGAATGTCTTAGCTTCAAACCCCACTACCTTCGACAGTGCCAAGTGATTTGCACAGCCGCTCATCAATCACGGAGTCTGCACACCGACAATGACAACAACCCTTGCCATCCCAGAACCATCCAAAGCCGCTGACAACAAGCAGAAATTTTGGGACAAAAAGAAAGGCAACGCGACGCAGAACTCTGCCAAGAAGCAGCAGGTCGTGGCTGTTCATGTAGCGATAACACCTACTGCCACTGTGCCAGTGAAGCAGTATGCGGGAAGCTTGCCCAAGTGCAACAAGTGCGGCTTCCACCACAACGGACCCTGTCGGGAAATGCAATGTGCTAACTACAACAGGAAGGGGCACACTGCCCGTTTATGCAAATCTCCGGCTAGTCCAATAACCCAGATCCCCGGCGTTGGTGTGGGCCAAGCTTGCTATGGATGTGGCAAGATGGGTCACTTCAAGAGGAACTGCCCGAAGGCAGGGAACGCTGGCGGAGTAGGAAGGGTTTTGGCGATAGGCCACGAGGAAGCGGTAGCAGACCCTACAGTGGTCACTGGTACGTTTCTCCTCGATAACTCTTATGCATGCATACTGTTTGATAGTGGAGCGGAGATGAGTTTTGTGAACCAGAAATTTGCACACTTACTTAAACAACAATCACATGCACTAAAAGAACCGTTCACTATAGAAATGGCTAGCGGAAAAACTGAGAGCACTAGTTGTATATACATAGGATGTACTCTATCTCTAGATAGCCATTCATTTCCAATCGACCTCATGCCTGTCTCAATTAAGAGTTTCGATGTCATTATCGGCATGGATTGGTTGAGTCTTCATCGTGCTGACATTATGTGTTATGAGAAGGCCGTTCTTCTTAATCTACCGTCTAACGAAACCCTAGTTATCTACGGCAACAAACCCGACACAAACCTTCGTATCATCTCGAGTATACAAGCCCAGAAGTACTTACGAAAGGAATGTCATGCATTCCTTGCTCATGTAGTCGATATGAGCCAAGAGACGAAAGACATAAAGAACATCCCAGAAGTACGCGACTTTCCCGGCATCTTTCCAGAAGAACTACCAGGATTACCACCACAACGTCAAGTCGAGTTCAAAATCGACTTAGTTCCAGGGGCTACCCTAGTAGCCAAATCGCCTTATCGTCTAGCACCAGCTGAGATGCAGGAGCTATCCGGGCAACTGAACTAACTGCTCAGCAAGGGCTTTATTAGACCAAGTTCTCACCCTGGGGAGCACCGGTCTTGTTCGTGAAGAAGAAAGACAGATCGTTCTGTATGTGCATCGACTACAGAGAACTAAACAAGCTTACCGTCAAGAACCGATAGCCTCTACCTCGTATAGACGACTTGTTCGACCAACTGCAAGGGGCGAATTACTTTTCAAAGATTGATCTGAGATCCGACTAGCAATAGTTACGAGTGTTAGAGGAAGATGTTCCCAAGACAGCCTTTGGAACTCGTTATGGACACTACGAGTTTATAGTGATGCCATTCGGATTGACCAATGCGCTCGCAGTATTCATGGACTTAATGAATAGGGTGTGCCATCCTTACTTGGATCAGTTCGTCATTGTATTCATCGATGACATACTTATCTACTCTAAAAGTAAGGAGGAGCATAGTCAACACCTACGTAAGGTCTTAGAAACACTACGATCGGAGAAGCTCTACGCGAAGTTTTCTAACTGCAAATTTTGGATTCGAAGAGTCGAATTCTTGGGTCACGTGGTTAGCGAAAAGGAAATTCACGTGGATCCTTCCAAAATTAAGGCCATTGAGAACTGGTCAGCTCCAAAGACGCCTACTAAAAAATTTCAATTTCTAGGCCTCGCTGGCTACTACCGCAGGTTTATTCAGAAATTCTCTAAGATCGCGAAACCGCTTACTACATTGACCCAGAAAGGTGTGACCTTTGACTGGGAAGAGAAACAAGAGAAAGCATTCCAAACGCTAAAGAGAGCCTTATGCAGCGCACCGATACTTTCCCTCCCAGAAGGGATCAAAGGCTTCGTGGTTTATTGTGATACATCCAACCAAGGGCTTGGTTGTGTTCTTATGCAACGAGGAAAGGTCATCGCCTATGCCTCAAGATAGCTAAAGACACATAATGTCAACTACACCACACATGATCTTGAGCTAGGAGCAGTGGTATTTGCTCTGAAGATCTGGAGACACTACCTGTATGGTACAAAAAGCACTATCTTTACAAACCACAAAAGACTTCAACATATATTCGACCAGAAGGAGCTGAATATGAGACAACGATTGTGGGTCGAGCTACTCAATGACTACGAATGCGAAATTCGTTATCATCCCGGTAAAGCCAACGTAATAGCTGACGCCCTAAGTCGGAAAGAATACTCTGGTCGTAGAGTCAAATCATTGACTATGACTATCCATTCACATCTGTCCACACAAATTAAGGAGGCTCAGCTAGAAGCCTTGAAGCCTGAAAATGTGGTGGGTGAATCCCTGAGAGGGATGGATAAAAACTTGGAAGTCAAGGGTGGCGGAGCCTTAGACTTCATGGATCGGACCTGGACACCGAGGCACGGTGGTTTCAGAGACTTGGTCATGACCGAAGCGCACAATACTCGATATTCTGTCCACCCAGGTTCAGATAAGATGTATCTGGATCTCAAAAAGTTATACTGGTGGCCTAACATGAAAGCAGAGATTGCTACCTTCGTGAGTAAGTGTCTTACTTGCGCCAAGGTTAAGGTCGAATACCAGAAACCCTCAGGTTTACTACAACAACCGGAGATACCGGAATAGAAGTGGGAGCGAATCACAATGGACTTCATAAACAAGTTGCCCAAGACAACGGGTAGTCTCGATACCATGTGGGTGATCGTAGACAGGTTAACAAAGTCCGCACACTTCCTGCCTATCAAAGAAACCAAAAAGATGGAGAAACTAACAAGAACCTACATTAGGGAAATTTTACGACTGCATGGTGTTCCCATTTCCATTATCTCTTATAGAGATAGTAGATTCACTTCACGATTCTGGCAGTCGCTACAAGGTTCCCTAGGAACTAGGCTGGACATGAGTACAGCCTACCATCCGCAAACCGACGAACAAAGTGAGAGGACTATTCAATCTCTGGAAGATATGTTGCGAGCCTATGTGATAGACTTTGGAAAGGCATGGGATACTCATTTACCCCTTGTCGAGTTCTCCTACAATAACAGTTATCACTCAAGCATAAAGGCTGCTCCATTTGAATCCCTCTATGGCCGAAAGTGCAGATGCCCTCTGTGTTGGGCTGAAGTGGGTGACACCCAGCTAGCTAAAGGACGAGTTCCTGACAGCACTCTCACAAGTCCAGAAATCATTCAGGAAACGACAGAGAAGATTGTTCAGATTCGTGAACGATTGAAAGCCTCGAGAGACCGACAGAAAAGCTACGCAGACAAGAGAATGAAACCTTTGGAATTCTAGGTTGGTGACCGTGTTCTATTGAAGGTCTCACCCTGGAAGGGCTTTATACGCTTCGGAAAGCGTGGGAAGCTAAATCCAAGATACATAGGGCCTTTTGAGATTCTCGCTAGAATCGACCCTGTAGCTTACAAACTCAAACTACCTCAAGAACTTAGTAACGTACACCCTACTTTCCACGTTTCGAACCTGAAAAGTGTCTATCCGATGAGACTCTTGTTATCCCACTCGATGAAATTAAGACAATGAGAGCCTCAACTTCGTGGAAGAACCAGTAGAGATCATGGACCGAGAGGGCAAGCAAACGAAGCAAAGCCGTATCCCGATAGTGAAGGTTCACTGGAATGCAAAGCGGGGACCTGAATTCACTTGGGAGCGTGAGATCAAATGAAACTAAAATATCCTCATCTTTTCCCTTAGTTATCTGTATTTTCTTAAACTCTAATTTCGGGACGAAATTCCCTTTAACGGGGGGATGATATGACAACCCGAAATTTCTATCTTGTAAATTCAATCAATTCAATCAAAAGTCAGACTTGTTTCTGTTATCTTTAAGCATTGTTAAGGGTCTGTTTGAGAGTTCTAAGCCTGGTACACTCAAGGTTTGTGTGTTAGGAAGTGTTAGCTCGAGTTCTTTGAGTTGCAATTGAGCCGGAAAATCCATCAAAAGGAGTTCACGGCCACATCTAGGCTCATGGCCGTGAACAACTCCCCTATATATATGAAATTGGCTGATTTTGTTCACTTTTTCAACTCCTTCAACTCTAGCAGTGAACACACCTCATTCTCTCTCAACTTGTTCAACCGTGAACACTACTCAAAGGTACCAAAACGTAAGTATCTCTTCCATAAACTTGTTGTCCATTAAAGCACTTGATTCCACCCATGAACCAAGCACCAAATTGCATGATCTTCGAGAGTTCACGGCCATGAACCCTTCATTGGGCCGTGAACCCTTCATAAGATCATGGTGAGGCCGTGAACCCTCCTTCCATGACCGTGAACCCTTCTTAGATGCAAGGTTTGGCCGTGATCACTTCATCCATGGCTGTGAACACTTCATAGAATCAAGGTTGGGACGTGAACACATCATGTGTTCATTGGCCGTGAGCCCTCCTAAGGCCGTGAACATCCCTTTGTTTGGCCGTGAACTCCTTTCATACAATCATATGAGATTGGAACACTTCATTGCAAGTGTTTCCTAGTGCCTAAGGTTGTTTCCCTTAGCATGTTAGTTGTTTTATACACTAATTATATACATATGTGTGTCATTATATGCTTAATAGGATCCGTTTGTGCTAGAGACTTCACTTGGTAAACTTAGCATCCTATATTGATCTTTCATTCGAATCACTCACTACAGGTGAGTTCATACCCCTACAACTACACTTTTAAATGTTTTAAGGGGGAGGGGGGGGGGGGAATACAAGTATAACACAATGATATTGTGTTAATCATTTACATGTGATAACTAAATTCAAAAGGATTTCTTATACTCAAACTTGTTGAAAACACTTTTAAAGCTTTTATAAACTTCTTTTATATCAAATCATATTCGTCTATATATTTACGTATAAGTATGCTTTAACAGACTTAGGACTATTGCTAGATACCTTGAGTCCTGTTCCTTGTTTGGTTGTGGGCTCGGGGTAGGATCACTAGTCCGAATGTCGGTTAAATCATAGTTATACTTATTGAATAGATATATGAATATTAAACCCATTTCAAGGATTATACTTAACTTAGTTGCTTGGTAAGTAATTGATTCTTTTCAATACATCATTGACAGTCAAACAATCATACTAGTAAACTATAATAGGTATAGTTTAGAGGATTACTACTTACTATTTCTAGAACAATGAAACTTACATGAGTCAGTTGATACATGAGTCAGTTCAAAAATACTATAACTAGAACAAGAAGGAACATACTATAACTAGAACAAGAAGGAACATACAATAACAAGAACAGAAAGAACATATTATAACTAGAACAGGAAGGAACATTCATACTAATACGAGAACAATATAACATTAATGTGAGCCACTACTTCATGGCATGGCAATATACTGTTGGTCACGTTTTGTAACCAGAGTCTCCTGGAGGGAGAGCGTGATTTTGTTTATAGATCTGTATGGGATTCACCATCCTACACCTTGCTGCTAGCTACAGTGGGACCTGCAGATCTACGGGTGACAAATGTCATACCATTTCCATGTCTTTGGAACATCGTGTTTTATACTAGTCAATCAAGCATGGTTATAACCTCATCACATTTTACCTTAATTAAACAAGTTGGTTTTAAGGTAGTTAGTGATGGGTTTTGAGCATTCTAACACTCCTATGGTGTACATGCAACCGTAGAAACCTTGGATCTATGTTTTCTCTAATATACATGCAAATTTGATTTTTCCAAGGTTCTCATCCTAACTAGCATGGCATGGGGTACTTGTAATATAAAAACTAGTAGAATGACATACCTTTGTAGTTGCTAGGATTCCTTAAGACCTTGTGAGCCTAGAACCCCAAATGTGACGCCTCAAATGTTTCACACAACACCACAACTCTTGGAATAACTTGAGAGAAGAACACTTTTACTCATAAATCGGCTAGCCCTCTTGTTGTTGTTTTAGTGGCCAATTTTTCTCCATATGAGGTTCCTTTTATAGTGTGTCACATGTAGGGTTACACCATGTAAACCCTAATGTGCATGGTTTTTCATTTCCCCCATGATCCATGGGTTTTAACCTCCATGGAGCATCCATGGAACACCCAATAGGCCCTAGCCCAATCTAGTGAATCATGGACCAAAAGCCCACTATATAAGAATGAAAGATTTACATAATCAATCCTCATATCTTTAATTAGTCTCTTTTGATCACAAAACTAATTCAAAATTAATTCTTGATCAACACTAATTAAATAATATGATTTCATATTAATATATAAGAATATATTAACAAATCATAAGTGTCCTTATTCTCATTTTGTCTATCCAATTGTTGAGATGCCATGCAACCCAAATGGACCATGCCAAGCCGGGTCAAGTACGTACCAAATATATTTATGGACTTAGACACCTTATCCAACAGTCTCCCACTTGGATAAGTCTAATAACTATATTTGGAAGTATGAATTCAGGAACCGACCAACAATCGTAGTTCTTTCAAAGTCTCGTAGAACTAAGATGATGATGCGCCATTTAAGATAAGTGATCATATAATCCTCTGCTCTCAAGATATCAGCCGGACAAATACATGGAACAATGTCGTACTTATTGTACAGTAGTTTGTTTCCCGATTTCCGATTTGTTTGACATAGAACTAAACTGAACACATCAATTTGGTTCTGACCGGGCCTGGCACATAGGTCAAAACAGAATCATCGAGGGGCCCATATATCGCTTTTAATCCTCCAAGGACTAAAAGTAATAGATAAACTTCGACTCATATGCTTGCACTAACTACTTGTTGAATCATACACAAAAGCACGTTTTATAACATCGAGTTACCGATGCGTTTTCGTACAATCAATGCACAACTAACTCAAAATCAACAACTCATATCTCTAGGTTTGAAGACTTATATGATATTACCATCTCACGATCACTCGAGATAAATTCCATGAAGTGATACAAGTGAGCATGGGTTGAATCCAATACTCAGAACTTATGAGCACTCATGAATGTTGTAGCAACTTTTGCTATGTCTAACACCTTAGACATCTACAAACCCAATTCATGACAGTCTTGATTCATACCTACTTCCAAAATATGACTGACTGTGGAGAGTTTGAATAAAGTAATTATTCTGGAAGTCAAAACTTGCATAATTGAAACAATAGTAAACAATTGACACAAGATAGCAACACTTTACTTATAAATAAACAACAACTTTTATTTAATCATCAAATGTCAATTACGTTTTACAAGTTTCAAAAATAGTTATCTAATCTGTAAAACTAATATCATCCTTCAGCCCGATATGCCTCGCATGCTGCAAATGCTTAGCCCTACACAGTCCCTTCGTGAGGGGATCTGCTGGGTTCTCATCCGATGATACCCTCTTTACCACGAGGAGTCCTTCTTCTATCCGATGTCTAATGGAGTGGTATTTTCTGTCGATGTGCCTAGATCTGTCGTGATCCCTTGGTTCCTTAGCTAAGGCAACTGCACCCTCATTATCACATAAAATCTCCATAGGCTCCTTGATAGCTGGTACAACTCCAAGGTATCCAATGAAGTTCTTTAGCCATATTGACTCCTTTGCTGCCTCGCTTGCTGCTATGTACTCTGATTCGCAAGTTAAATCATCTACTGTTTCCTGTTTGGAACTTTTCCAAGTAATTGCTCCTCCATTTAGGGTAAAGACCCAGCCCGACTGAGAGCGGAATTTATCTCGATCAGTCTGAAAACCAGCAGCACTATACCCCACTACTCTCAAGTCATCACTCCCACCAAGGGTAAGGACCCAGTCCCTAGTCCTCCATAGGTACTTGAGAATATTCTTCACCACAGTCCAGTGAACCTTGCACGGATTCCCTTGATATCTGCTGACCATGCTCAAATCAAAGGCCACATTAGGGCGAGTACAAGTCATAGCATACATGATCGAGCCTACAGCGGAAGCATACGACACTCGACTCATTTAAGCTATCTCAGCCTCTGTACTCGGGCTCTGAGTCTCTTACTCAGTTTGGTGTTGCTCTGGATTGGTAAGTCACCTTTCTTGGAATCCTGCATGCTGAACCTTTTCAGCACCTTATCCAAGTAGGTACTTTGACTAAGTCCAATTAGTCTTTTATTCCTGTCTCTCAATATCCTTATTCCTAAGATATAGGCAGCTTCTCCAAGGTCCTTCATAGAGAAACACTTCCCAAGCCAGGATTTAACCTCCTGCAAGGTTGGGATGTCATTTTCTATGAGTAGTATATCATCCACATACAATACCAAAAAGCTAACTGTACTCCCACTAGCCTTAACATATACACATGACTCATCTTCGCTCCCCGAGAAGCCAAACTCTTTGACTTTCTCATCAAAACAAAGATTCCATCTGCGAGATGCTTGTTTCAATCCATAGATGGATTTCTCAAGCTTACACACTCTATTAGGGTGTTTTGCATCGAAAAAACCCTCTAGCTGACTCATGTAAACATCCTCAGCCAACTTTCCATTAAGGAAAGCGGTTTTGACATCCATTTGCCATATTTCATAATCATGAAATGTAGCTATGGCTAGCAAAACCCTAATAGACTTGATCTTCGCTACTGGTGAGAAGGTCTTATCATAGTCAACTATCGGAGTTTGAGTAAATCCCTTCACAACCATTCGCGCTTTATAAGTGTGTACGTTCCCATCCATGTCGGTCTTCTTCTTGAAGATCTATTTGTACCCGACCGTCTTACGACCCGGTACCTTGTCAACCAAGTTCCAAACTTGATTGTCATACATGGACTGAATCTCACTATCCATGGCCTCTTTCCATTTGGTAGATTCAGGGCCTGCCATGGCTTCCTTAAAGCTGTTAGGTTCATCCAGATTTACCAGTGTACTATCACTGATAAATGCATCACCTTCCATAGTAATATGAAAACCATAGTAATGCTCAGGTGGATTCCTAACTCTTGTGGAACGCCTCAGAGGTACAGATTCATCAACAGGAGTTTCCTCCTCAGGTTGATTGCTAGGGTTTGAGGTTCCTTCACTTCTTGACTCTTGAAGTTCTTCAAGGTCAATTTGCCTCCCACTGTTTCCTTGGCTTATGAATTCTCTCTCTCTCGAAAGACCCCTCTCCTTTCCACAAAGACCACATTCTCACTGGGTCTGTAGAAGAGGTAACCAAAAGAATTATGTGGGTAGCTGATGAAAATACACCACTCACTATGAGGTTCGAGCTTGTCCTGCGTCTCATGTCTCACGAAAGCCTCGCAACCCCAAAGCTTGATGTGGTCTAAATTGGGAACTTTCCCAGTCCACATCTCGTGAGGTGTTTTGGCAAGCTTCTTGGTAGGGAATAGATTAAGGATATGGGCGGCAGTCTTTAAGGCATACCCCCAGAATGAGATTGGTAATGAAGCTCGACTCATCATGGAACTAACCATGTCTAACAAGGTTGGATTGCGGCTCTCAGCCACACCATTAACCTGTGGTGTTCTGGGAGGTGTCAATTGTGAAAAATTCTACATTCCTTAAGATAGTCAAGGAACTCTGTACTAAGATACTCTCCACCTCGATTGGATCGGAGCATCTTAATGTTCCTGGCCAACTGATTATCCACTTCTTGTTTAAACTCTTTGAACTTTTCAAAGGTTTCTGACTTATGCTTGATTAAGTAGACATAACCATATCTACTGTAATCATCAGTAAAAGTCACATAGAAGCGGTTAGCATCCCTTGTGGCGGTTCTGAAGGGTCCACACACATCTGTATGTATGAGGTCCAACAAACCTTCACCCCTAGCACAAGTACCAGTGAAGGATGAATTTGTCATTTTTCCAAGCAAACAAGACTCGCAACTATCATTTGACCTTAATTCAAATGACTACAATACTCCAGCCTTCTGGAGTTAGCCTATTCGCTTCTTATTAACATGTTCAGGACGACAATGCCACAAGGATTCTTTATCCAAACTAGTGGAAGAATCGATATGCAACACATTATTTCCTAAGTTATCTACAACCGACACAGTTTGATATACACCATCACAAGGTAATGCTTTAAAATAAAGAACATTATTATAAAAAGCATTAATACCACCACATTCATTATCAAATGAAAAAGTAAACCCTTTTTTGTACAAACCGTGAAAAGAAATAATATTTCTCGCCATTTCCGACGAGTAACAACACTTATTCAAATCGAACACTAACCCACTACTTAGCAACAAATAATAAACTCCAATCTTGGTGATAGGTGAAGCTTTCCTATTCCCCATGATCAAGTTTATCTTTCCGTTCTCCACATCCTCACTTCTTCTTAAGCCCTACAAATCAGAACATATATGAATACCGCAACCTTTATCAAGAACACAAGAAGTAGTATGTGGTGAGTTATTAGACAATATAGTGTAAATACTGATGGGTTTTGAGCACTACATCAATCCTATGGTGTACATGCAAACCCTAAAGCTTTGGATCTAGTTTGTCTAATATACATGCAATAATCATCCAAAGCTTATAAACCCTAGATCTAGCATACATATTTCGAAATTATCATATAAGATCAGATCTAAATGATTACCTTTACAAGAATGGGTTGAATCTTCCTGTCTTGGAGCTTAGAGTCACAAATGTCACTCCTCTAATGGCTTACAAACACCACAAGCAAGAGAATGACTTATGAGAGGGAGGAGGAGCACCAAAAACGACTAAGATCCCTTATGGATTACTTCCACACGTTTTTGGGGCTTTAGGGGTTCCTTATATAGTGAGGCTATTAGGGTTTTGAACTAGGAAACCCTAATCTAACTGCTTAGGCCCTAACCAGCCCTTGGACTCCCTCCTTAGAAGCCTTGGATGAATTCTAATGGGTTTCCCCATAGATTTCGTCCACTCCAACTTCTATGGAGTCCATTAGCCCAATATTCAACTATCGCACAATTGACAGTTCTAGTCCCCTTTATTTAATTAATGTCTTTTAGCCACAAAATTAATTCTTATTAATTCTTGACTAATATTAATTAAACAATATGATTTCTCCTTTAATATATTATTCATATAATATATTAATAAATCATAATAACCTCTCTCTCTCTCTCCATAAATCATCCTATCAAGTTGCTTTGGTGAAGGCAACCCAAAAGGACCATGCACAACCGGGTCAAGTACATACCAAATATAGTTACGGGCTTAGACACTAATCCAACAGTATCCCACTTGGATAAGTCTAGTAACTATAGTGCAAGTACAATCTGATTAACAATCATAGCTCTTAAAGACGATGTCGAACTCTGATCTTATCAGCAACCTGTCCTTTAGATAATGGATCATATATTCCTCCATTCTTGATATCGTATGAACTAAGACATGGATTTTAATCATACTCTCTGTTCATGTGTTGTTTCCCGATTTCCGATTTATGACGACTGACAACAGACTACAATTGAACACATCAACTCAGTCCAGGCTTGGCCAAGCGCTTAAGGGTGTCATCACTAAATCATCGAGGGGCCCACATATATCGCTTTTATCACACTTTGGGTAAAAGGAACGCATAAGCTTCGACTTAATGCTTGCTTGTACCTACTCATCAAATCACACACAACAATATGTTTTATAACACCAAGTTACTGGTGCGTTTACATATTATCAATGTGCAACTGACTTGTAAATTACAACTCATACGTCTCGTTTTCAATAATATAAGATATTATCGTCTCACCAATCACTCGTGATAAAATCCATGAAGTAATCCAAGTGAGCGTGGGTTTAATTCAATACTCTAATCTTATAGGAGAACTCATGAACCCTGTAGCAAACTTTTACTATGTCTAAAACACTTTAAACAATCTACAGTCAGATTCATGACAATCTTCTTTCATACCTACTTCCAAAGTATGAGCGACTATGGAGGGTTTGAATAATCTTATTATTCAGGAAGTCAAAACATGCAAAGTGAAACACAAGAATAATACTAATACTATATGGCCTCAAACCTTTGAGAATAAATAAAACACTTTTATTTAATAACCATATTGATTACTCATTATTTGTTGTTTTGGGTAATCAACTTATTACTTGAATTATAACAGCAGTTGCCCTATGCACCAAGCATGCACACTCTATTTTCCTATGGTCCATATTTTGTGAAATAGATCAATTGAAAAAATTTCCAACGATGCTCATTTCACAATCCCTAATCCTTATCGTTAGTGTAAGAATACCCAATTCTTGACACTACTATAATATGTTAGATTCTAACATTTTATGCAACAATCCTTTCGTAATGCCACAGCACAAAGTCACCAAGACTTGGGCAATGGAATTACAATGTGCTCCATTATGAAGTCTCACATTCATAGTACATTCCTTTGAACATCCTTCTAGCATAAAAGTTTCTAATCTAGACATAAATTCTTAACGTGTAACTCCCAATATGGAAACATTTCCATATTTTCCATATGAAAACTCATTATTAATAGAATCATATCTAATCATAATAATGTCATTATGGTCCATTCATTACTATACTTCCAACTGCTCACAAACGACCAATCCTCAGCGAACCTTAGATTTTCCTTGACAGTTGTTTAATTATTTTAGTCAAATCCGATTCTAGTCCTTTTTCCCTCTTGATGCCCTATGCATTTGGAAAATTTTAGAACAACCAAATATTACAGCATATGCAATCGATCCTATACCCGAAGCGTATGGGACACGGTTCATAATGAAAAACATGATACTTTACCAGTTCCTTGCTATAATATTGCCATATATAGAATCCTTTTAAGTTGAATCTTTTCAACATAACATCCATATATGTCCTTTGACTAAATTTGATTAAAATTTCTCGATCCAAGCTTTTAGATTTTGAAACGAAGTATAATATTCTCTCACTTAATTATAGGAAAACAACTTTTCAACCCCTACAACTTTGCAAAGTGAAACTGTTGTTTTCTATGATTAATATTGCTAACTTGCTATACTTAAAATAATAATCATGCTCCCACTAACATGATGATTATATCCAACATAACACTTATGCTCCCACTAGCTTTGACATGTATTCAGAAATCTGCTAAACTTCTAGAAAACAATACTTATTGATTTCCAAAGATCATATTTCTAATACGATAAGCTTCGACAATCTTTTATCTAAGCTTCTAGAAAACAACTCATACACCTTTCCTTAGATAGTTCACATGTGTGTCTAAACAATTATATAACTTATAGCAATAAGTCTTGAATGTTCAAACTAATTGCCAAATCTCACAATTCGAACTATGAAGAGGGATGCAGTAGTCATAATCGAATTTGAGAATGCAATTTACATAATCGCTATCTCATTAAAATCTTCCTAGTGAAAGCGTTTCCTCACAATCATTTTCATGAAGGATAAAAACCTTATAACACTTAGATTTTGTGGTGTATGTGTTCCTATCCATGTGAATTTGTCATAACCATAATCATAAGATAATGTTTGTGACAAATCCAAACTCTTATGGACAGAACTTGTTCATTCTTTATTTCTTGCCATCAAGGGTCCCACCATTGCTTCCAAGTCTTCGAGCAGCTCACCCCTACCTATCAATGTACTTTCCATTAATCAGGATTCCTTGCCTCTATGCAATCAATTGTGAAATCATAGAACTCATATGCATAGTTGACTTAAATTGGAATGGCACAGAAACAAAAAATTATGTCAACACGATAGGTTACAAACCTCAAGTCGTGTGCTAGTGTTTAACAATAGGGTTACCCTTGATTCGTTCTTGAAACTTTTCAAGATCATTTAGACTCCCACTGACCTCTTGACATATAAGATTCTCTTGTCAAGAAACATTTCTTGACAAAACAAATATTCAAGGATTAGTGTAGGTCCTTATCAAGGCAAACACTACACACAATTGGTCTTAGTTGGTCTTTGTCTTATCCAAGACCTCACAACTTACCAATTTCAAACGTGCAAGATTAAGAAAAACATTTTCTTCTACTCCACACTTGATGAGTGTGTTAAAACTTTTTAAGATGTTTCACTCAAGTCACAATCTTGGAGTATGACTCTAAGACTTGATTTTGGAATGAAGTATGATTCACCTTTTGATTTAACCATTTCAACAATTTCTGATTCCTCTTCTTAGCCATACTAGTGTACTAAGGTGTCCTTAGAGGATCAATTGTGATACGGTTTCAAATCACTAAGTTAATCATAAAAATAGATACTTAAGTACTCTCCCATCTTTTCAGATTGAAGAAACTTCTATCTTTCTGCCTAATTGATTCTTCTTATTCGTTCTGCTATTCATTGAAACTTTTCAATAATTCAGAATTATACATAATCTTGTAAGCATAACCATATTTACTAGACCTTTAGCAAATCATGACGAATATTTTATCGTTCTTTGTGGCGGACTTGACCAGTGCACAACATTGTGTACCAGATATCCTAGTCCTTCACTTGACTCACATACTTATGTGAACAAGGAATTAGTCTCAATTTCCCAAATACGAAGGTTCTCATTCATCACACAATACCAGTTGCATGATTCCAAGTTTCTGTCCAATTGAAACATGGGCGATGAGAATCATTCCTTATTTGGTAAATTTCTACATTACCACAAATAACATAACTAAGAATCAAATCCATTCACAATATTGCTAACAATAGAGACATTCAAGCACCAATTTTCATAAAATCCATCGCAAGGAAACATAAATAAGACAAAATCAAAATTTATCTTATTGCGGAAAAATCTTGTCCTTACAATGCGATTACAAATGAAAACTATGTAAATATTATTTAGCAATCTATCTTAACTCTAAAGTAGTAGCTAAAAATCCGATATTTGAATCATGCGATCGAAATCCATTTCTTCATCACCAGATTCAGCTCACTTGTTTCTTTAAGCTTCCTTTCTTTTCTTCGATCCTACAAAACACCAAATGTAATCTTATCACATCATGTATTAGGAATCTAAAAAATGAACTTAATAGAGTCAGATAGTGGATTTTACCTAAAATAGAGTCATACATCTTGACTCCCCCATCTCTTAGATCTTTCAGGTAGTCAGGGCAGCTTCGCAACCAATGCCCCTTCTCTTGGCAGTAGAAACACACAGATTCATTGGGAATGGCACAAGGGACTATCTCAGACTTAGCCTTTCTCTTGCATAGAGAAAACTTTTCTGGACTTCTAATGTTGCTATTGTCCATAGAAGGTTAGGACATTGATTTACCAGACAAATTTTCTTGACCAGTCCGCCAAATCATTTCTGATTCAGTAGCAACAAGCAAATAAGTCAAATCAATGAGGGTTACGTCGTGGTCCATCACATAGTACTCTCTAATGAACTTACTATATGATTTGGGAAGTGACTGAAGAACCAAGTCAACATCCAACTTCCTTGAGACATCGACACCCAACATTCCCAATTTATCAATATGCAACTTCATGTCCAAGACATGAGCACATACAAACTTTCCATCTTTGTGTCTTTTTGCCAATAGGGCTTGAGTGACCTTGAACTTTTCTAGTCTTCGAACACGTGGGTCAGGGAGAATTATTGGAGGAGGTGGAGGAAGTGAAGCATGATTTCCATTTCCACAATCCAATCGTGGAACATCATCTTCATGTTGCAAACTTTTTCCAACGGATTCAGGAAGACCATAGTTGTCAGACTTTGACATCTAGAAAATGGGAGAAGTTCAAGTTAGCTGATTGAGTTCTTAATAAAACACCCAAATGAGATATTAAGGCTAGGACCCAACACAATATTCTACAACTTGGAAGAGGGATGCCGTAATCCAAATTGCAGAACATTTGAAGGTAGGTAAATGACGATTTACCAATTTCCACCATGAAAAATGAAAATTGAAGGTTTAAGTTTTAAATAAATTGAAACTCCTAGATCCTTTGAGATTCATTGAACTTTTCAATGGCATGTTTAATCTCGATTATGCCCTTCATTTGTGACTGGGATGCCGAGGATCACAAATAAGGTGTGAATAACCATGCGAATGTATGTGGTGCCCTCAATGTTACAGTCACCTAATCGATGTGTCGGTTAACCACACACGCTCTATCGATCTATGACAAACATCGAGTCAACCTTTGTCACCAATGCCAATCCCAACTTAGTGTGCCGGTTAACCACACACGCTCCACTAATTGTCTCGGCAAGGGTACAAAGTGTAATTCCATGGAATTGCATCAAATTCACTTTTTCCTAAAGTAACTAAGATTTGGGAATTTATAAAAGCGTTTAGTTACTTCGTATTTCATTATACTTTTAATGGAATGTTGTGTCTTATCCTACCCGTTCGGCTAACGACCCTCCACTAGTCAAAAGTGCGGTGGGTAAGAGTGGATACCCAATGGCGGTCATTTTACAGGCCGCTTCCTTAACCAGCCCTTATAGACCAGCTTCGTGAATGAGGCCTATTAACGGTAAGACTGACTCTTTACTCATACATATATAATATTAGACTTTTAATTTCATATATAGTATAAGGGTGTATTTTACACTTTTAAAATACTAGGTGGTCTAATTTAATAAATTATACCTTTAATTTAATTAAATATAAACCATATCATTGTGGATTTAATAACTCTCTTTTAATTATACATTTAATTAATTTACTAAAACCATAAGGGTGTAATTTGAACTTTTCAAAAACTAGGGTTTTAGAATTTAATATTTCAAAATTAAACTTTTAATCAAAACTTTAAATTCCAAAACTTGAGGGTAAGTTTTGAACTTTTCAAAACATTAGGGTTTAGAATTTAAATATTTCGAAATTAAACTTTTTAATAAAATATTTAAATTCCAAAACTTGAGGGAAAGTTTTGAAACTTTTCAAAACATTATCAAGAACAATCTAGATCAACTTACAAATAATAACAATTAAACAGTTAATTGGTGATTATCTAAATTTGACCAAAACAAAATTACAAATAATTAATATTTATCTTATAAAACAAGTAATTATCTTAATTTTGATAATTATCTTCTATTTTGGTAAGCATAATCACCAAATATTGATAAAATTCGGATTTTATTAATGAAAAACATTTTTGGTAATTATCCCACAACAAAATAGGTCAAAATCCCGCAAAATCAGCCATCTGCGACTCTGACTCGTCGAGTCAGCACTGGACTCGTCGAGTTCCTAGTGAACTCGGCGAGTTCAGTCATGGGCTCGACGAGTTCAGCCCCCAAAAAGCAGAATTTTGCGATTTTACGCTTGAATGATTATGAAATACATCAAATACATTATAGAAACACCCTAGGCTTTGATACCACTGATGGGTTTTGAGCACTACATCAATCCTATGGTGTACATGCAAACCCTAAAGCTTTGGATCTAGTTTGTCTAATATACATGCAATAATCATCCAAAGCTTATAAACCCTAGATCTAGCATACATATTTCGAAATTATCATATAAGATCAGATCTAGATGATTACCTTTACAAGAATGGCTTGAATCTTCTTGTCTTGGAGCTTAGAGTCACAAATGTCACTCCTCTAATGGCTTACAAACACCACAAGTAAGAGAATGACTTATGAGAGGGAGGAGGAGCACCAAAAACGACTAAGATCCCTTATGGATTACTTCCACACGTTTTTGGGGCCTTAGGGGTTCCTTATATAGTGAGGCTATTAGGGTTTTAAACTAGGAAACCTAATCTGACTGCTTAGGCCCTAAGCAGCCCATGGACTCCCTCCTTAGAAGCCTTGGATGAATTCTAATGGGTTTCCCCATAGATTTCGTCCACTCCAACTTCTATGGAGTCCATTAGCCCAATATTCAACTATCGCACAATTGACAGTTCTAGTCCCCTTTATTTAATTAATGTCTTTTAGCCACAAAATTAATTCTTATTAATTCTTGACTAATATTAATTAAACAATATGATTTCTCCTTTAACATATTATTCATATAATATATTAATAAATCATAATAACCTCTCTCTCTCTCTCTCTCCATAAATCATCCTATCAAGTTGCTTTGGTGAAGGCAACCGAAAAGGACCATGCACAACCGGGTGAAGTACATACAAAATATAATTACGGGCTTAGACACTAATCCAACAAATACCTGCATGGGCAGCTTGACCTTCCCATCCTTAACATCTTGCAGGTACTTGGGGCAGTTTCGTTTCCAGTGCCCCTTTTCCTGAC
Organism: Lactuca virosa; assembly: GCF_052849685.1. NCBI lineage: Eukaryota > Viridiplantae > Streptophyta > Magnoliopsida > Asterales > Asteraceae > Lactuca > Lactuca virosa. The sequence continues at coordinate 131,785,861 of NC_136426.1, read as the reverse complement.
AATAGAAGCATTAAGCTTCTTTTGGGTTGGAAGAATGAGTGACAGAACCACCTTTGGTTCCACTTGAAGAGGAACTATCAAGATACTTTCCCTTGGTACCCTTCGAAGGGGTCTTCCTCTTCTTCCCTTTACTTTGCCCGATTTCCAGAACAGGGGCGTCAGTAGTAGTAGGAGTGGTAACAACCGATTTGCCTTTAAGACCAGTTTCAACAGTCTTCAAAAGCTCTTGAAGTTTTCTAAGTGTGACCTCCTCCTTGTTCATGTGATAGGTCCTTCGGAATTGATCATAACAAGTAGGTAAGGAGTGCAGTATGATATCAATAGCCAACTCCTTGGGGAAGTTCACATTCAACTTCAGCAAACGGTCCACAAACCTTTGCATTTTTTGCATGTGGCCCGAGATGGATTCACCATCCTTCATTCGGGTTGTTATCATGGAAGATATGATTTCATACCTCTCTTGATGAGCACTCTGATGGTTTCGGTCCATCAGATCCATGTGCATCTCAAAAGGGTAAAAGTCCTCATAGAACTTCTGGAGTTCAGCTGCATTGTCGCCAACATGATACATGCGACTTTGGTAGCATCTCTCTCATGTGCCCTAAAGTCAGCGATCTCCTCTGGAGTAGCAGTAGACTCATCAATTTCCTTCAGCTCCTTGTCGAGGACATATTCCTTATCCTCGTAACGTGTGACCATCCTGATGTTCCTGATCCAATCATTAAAGTTTGAACCATCAAACATGACTCTCATACAAAGGCTCATGAGAGAGAAGGAGCCGGTAGGGTTTGAGCCAGAAGCAGCATTGTTGGAAGACCTCTGAAAAGAAGAAAGACAAGTTTAGATTAGATATAGAATCCTTAATAAGACACCCAAATGTAATATTAAGGCTAGGACCCAACACAACACTTTATAACTTGGAAAAGGGATGTCGTAATCCAAGCTATAAAATATTTGAAGGTAGGCGAATGACGATTCACCAATTTCAACCATGAAAAACAAAATAAATTATTAGGTTTTAATTGGATTGAAAGTCCTAGATTCTTTTGAGATTCATTGAACTTTTCAATGGCATGTTTAAATCTCGATTGTGCCCTCTCAAGTTTGTGACTGGGATGCCGAGGATCACAAAAAAGGTGTGAATAACCATGCAAATTAACTTGGTACCCTTAATCTTTATCAACTAATCGATGTGCCGGTTACCCACACACGCTCCACCGATCTATGATAAACATTAAGTCACCCTTTGCCACTCTTACTAGTCCATGTTAGTGTGTCGGTTACCCACACACGCTCCACCAACGACTTGGTAAAGTACAAAGTGTAATTTCATGGGTTAGCACCGATATCACATTTTCCTAAAGTAACTAAGATTGGGAATTTATAAAAGGTCTAGTTACTTTATATTTATCATTATACTTTTAATGAGAATTATAGTCCTTGTCCTACCCGTTCGGCTAACGACCCTCCACCAATCAAGGAAGCGGTGGGTGAGAGTGGACACCCATTAAGCTGCCATTTTATAGGCAACAACCTTATACCCCCTTATAGACCGGCTTCGTGAATGAGGCCTACTATCGGTAAAACTGACTTGCTCTTAGATATATATATATATATATATATATATATATATATATATATATATGTATATATATATTATTAACTTATAATACTATAAAGTATAAGGGTTGAATTTTAACTTTTAAAACTCTAGGGTTTCGGATTAAAGTTTTCTAAAGTGACTTTATAAATTCCAAAACTTGAGGGCAAGTTTTGAAACTATTCAAAACCTTTCATATTCAATAACTTATGAGTTTTTAATAACATCAAAGAAAATACTTTTGGAATTCCATAACTTGAGGACAAGTTATGGAGTCCATTAATGGACACTAAGATCAAGAATTACACTAACAAACAATTTGCAGATAATTCCTATGATCTACTAAAACTCATAAGCATGAACATTCAAATCAACAATTTCAAGAATCATATAAAACATATATAAAACTTGAAAATTTGATAATAACCATTGTAAATGGATTAGCATAATCATTACCACATCAAAGACAGGTCTTATAAGTCCAAAATATTTTTGGGTAATGATTCTAGTCCATTTCCAGCAGCAAAACTCGAAATTCTGCACACATGGCCTCCTACTCGCCGAGTGCAAGAACCTACTCGACGAGTAGGATGCATTTTCACTTGGACTAGTCGAGTCCCCCCATGGACTTGGCGAGTCCACTGAACAGTGAACAAAATTTCAACTTTTTCAAGCAGTTTGCATCAAGTATACAGAAAACAAGCCTAGGCTCTGATACAACTGATGGGTTTTGAGCATTCTAACACTCCTATGGTGTACATGCAACCCTAGAAACCTTGGATCTATGTTTTCTCGAATATACATGCAAATTTGATTTTTCCAAGGTTCTCATCCTAACTAGCATGGCATGGGGTACTTGTAATATAAGAACTAGTAGAATGACATACATTTGTAGTTGCTTGGATTCCTTAAGACCTTGTGAGCCTAGCACCCCAAATGTGATGCCTCAGATGTTTCACATAAAACCACAACTCTTGGAATAACTTGAGAGAAGAACACTTTTACTCATAAATCGGCTAGCCCTCTTGTTCTTGTCTTAGTGGCCGATTTTTCTCCATATGAGGTTCCTTTTATAGTGTGTCACATGTAGGGTTACACCATGTAAACCCTAATGTGCATGGCTTTTCATTTCCCCCATGATCCATGGGTTTTAACCTCCATGGAGCATCCATGGAGCACCCAATGGGTCCTATCCCAATCTAGTGAATCATGGACCAAAAGCCCACTATAAGAATGAAAGATTTACATAATCAATCCTCATGTCTTTAATTAGTCTCTTTTGATCACAAAATTAATTCCAAATTAATTATTGATCAACACTAATTAAATAATATGATTTCATATTAATATATAAGTATATATTAACAAATCATAAGTGTACTTATTCTCATTTTGTCTATCCAATAGTTGAGATGCCATGCAACCCAAATGGACCATGCCAAGCCGGGTCAAATACATACTGTCACACCCCCAAACCAGAACGGCGGAAACGTTCGGGGGCGGAGGACTTCATTTAAGTATCACAACACATGCAATATAGTAATCAAAGTACAAACAACCATTGCATTAATAAGTAGAAGTTTTACATAAGTGTTTAAACATTACATATTCAAACACCAAAGTAGGTACAGTAGAAGACAAGAGTCGCGGTAAGGTACTAGGTAGTCTTCTCAAAAGCTTCGGGAGTGTACCTATCTACTGGATTCCTGAGAATACAAGTTATTTGGAAAGAGTAGATCAACATTTAAGCTGGTGAGTTCATAAGTGTTTTAGTTCTGTTAAATATACCCTAAGTTCTTTGGATAAGTTCACTGGTTTCTCCAGGAAATCCTATATTTCCTGAGGTGATTAACTGATAACCTCAATAGTTTCCCTCTGTAATTACTTAGTTTATACTGATTATATATAAACCAATATCGAATGGACAGTTAAATGGGTGTATCTACCCTAAGCCCACAACCAAACAAGGAACAGGAAGTAAGGCGGAAGTCACACATGTCACTGTCAATCGGACATTACTTATGTATAACTATGATGTAAAGACTAAGGAATTATAGAATTAACCACTAAAGGTCCTTTATGTTTTACTAGTTTATAGAAAGTGACTGACTAAGTTCTCATTTGTAAAAGTGGTTTAATCCCATAAACCGTCTCATTTATAAAAGTGGTTTAATCCCATAAACCGTTTCCTTTGTAAAAGTGGTTTAATCCCATAAACCGTTTCATTTGTGAAAGTATTCTTAGTTATATCTGTTCTATAGTAAAAGCCTTAGTATTAATCCTGGAAAATATTATATTATCCATAATACTGCCTTGTGGTTTTAAATGTTCAAAACCAGAAGTACAAGTATATTTACCATACTTGATTTCATGATACGTAGTTTTTACTGTAAGTAAAAACTACTGAAGGTATATTTGGTCGGGATGTAATTATCTTTTCTTACTGTTTTAAGAGAAGTCTATTACTTAGTAATTCACTCGTTGTTTTATCCATGTGAGTTCTATTAACCATACTAATATGACTGATATGCCTGCGGCGACGTTCTTCAGGCGTCGGAATGGTATGATATTTGACACCCTAGGCCTGCCGGCCAAACTGTAGCGAACAGTAGAGGTGCGGGATTGTCAGTCCCATATAGATCTATACACAAATTCACGCTCTCCCTACAAGAGATTCTGGTTAATAGGTCAGGACTTAAAAGCCGTACTTAGATAAGTATACCGTGAAGGGCCTCACAAATTTATTGTTTCAACAAGATTTACGATGTATTATTACCCCGTGATTGCTAACCCTGGTACTCTGTATATCGTACATTTGTTAATGCAAACCCGGTATGATGTATTATTATTACCCTGTGATTGCTAACTCTGGTACTCTGTATATCGTACCTTTGTTAATGCAAACCCAGTATGATGTATTATTATTACCCTGTGATTGCTAACTCTGGTACTCTATATCGTACCTTTGTTAATGCAAACCCGGTATGATGTATTATTACCCGTGATTGTATTGTACCTTTGTTAATGCAAACCCGGTATGATGTATTATTACCCCGTGTTTGCTAACCCTGGTACTATGTATAGTACCTTTGTTAATGCAAACTCGGTATGATGTATCTTTACTTCTTTAATATGTTGTTCGTATATAAAAGGTATTATACATATCTTGGTATAGTTGAATGAATTTTGGTAATTTCCTCTGAAAATATACAGTCGTGAATCATACTTGTATATTTAGTTCTGGATCATAAATTATACCTATTATAATTTATATGTTCTATCTGATTAGCATGATTTCTCATGGATGAACACCTTTGCTCAGCCTGATACAAAAGTAATGATACCAAAAGGAGTAACCTTTTTTACTCATATATGTATAATATATATATATATATATATATATATATATATATATATATATATATATATATATATATATATATATATATATATATATATATATATATATATATATATATAATTAAGAAGGAAACGACCTTCAGACAAATAATACAACCTTAATTCCACATCCAAGCAAGGAAAAGGAAATAAGATAATTCATTAGTCCTAAGCCCTTCAAATCTTATTTATATATTTATACATATATAAACATGATTTTGGCATTTATAATTTGAAATAGTTTATAAAACATTTTTCAAAGAATTTAATGGAGTTTACATGACCTTAAAGATTTAACATGGCTTTAAGTCATTTTGAAAGTATTTGGTAATTCTTAAAAGCATACGGAAACTCTTTGCGTGATTATTATCACATACAGTTATGAACACAATTTAATATTGTGTTAAACTTGTATTCCCCCCCTAAAAAGCATATAAAACCATTTAAAAAGGTATATTATATGGGTATGAACTCACTTCGATAAGTGGTGATTCGGGCAGCGTTTCGTTTCTATTGATGATCTTTCTTGAAGAAACCGCGAGTTTTTGAGTAAAAACCGGCTTTATGCGGGCAGCACTTCGACTGGAAAGAGGTTACCTTCTCGAGAATTCCGGGGCTCCGGGGCTTGCTTCGGGCTTTAGACACGATATCGGGGCCTTGGGAGGTCGTGAGAAAGTTTACGGGGTGAAAAGGTGAAATTGGGTGAATTTTGGGGTGAAAAATCCTTTAAATCCGAGAAGGCTCGCATGCCTTATATAGGCCGCAGCCTCGGATCCGGAGCAAGGAGGAGCTGCCGCGTGTTCGGACAGGTGGCGAGGCGGAGCTTCGGTTCGGACAGGTGGCGAGGCGGGGCTTCGGTTCGGACAGCTGGCTCGCAGATGGCAGCTTCGGATTGGACCCAACTTCGGTCCAATAGGCAGGCTCCACGAAGGTCCGAGGGGCATCCGAGGAGTGTCCGGGGGTGTCTCATGCGATGGTGTCCGAGGCTTAGTGGACCGCGGAGTTGGTCGAATCAGAAGGCGACACACGAGGCTGCGGGCCAATCAGAAGACGCCACGTGGAGGCTGCATGCGAGGGATGACGTGTCCGAAGCCACCTATGCGAAATTGCCTGGTTTTCAAGATTTTCTTGATTTTTGTGCCAAAAACTTGCGAAAATCATAACTTTCGCATACGAGCTCCGTTTTCGGCGTAGGTAAAATTATACTCTACGACTTTCGTTTAGACTTCGTCGGCTGATTTTGAATTTATTTTTAATATTATTATTTTTAACAGACCGGGACAGGAAATCCGTTAAAAATTCATAACTTCTTCATCCGACGTCCGTTTTCGTCTGTCTTTTTACCGTTGTGCTACTTTTGACGAGACCTTCGATTCTCGTTTAAGTTGCGTCGGCTAAATATCGATCGGTTTATATTTCGAATTTTTAGCGATCTACTGCTAAACCGAAACTTAGAAAATCATAACTTCCTCATACTAAGTCAGATTTTGACGTTCTTTTTATGAACGTTCTCGGTTTAACATATTGTACAACTTTCATTTAGATTGTTAAGGCTAAAAAGCCTTTTATCGAAAATTCACTTTTTACACTGAACAATGTTTTGCCGGTTTTATCGCGGATTTTCGATTGGTCATAACTTCTTCGTTATAACTCGGATTTCAGTGTTCTTTATGTTTTTGGAAACCTTGTTACAAACGCTACCACTTGGTTCATCCCAATTACGATTATTGATCAATTTATTTTTGACCAAAATTTGACTGGTGTCACACATACCAAATATAGTTATGGACTTAGACACCTTATCCAACAGTTAGTACATCTGTAGTTACTTTATACAATACTACTGTACATCTTCATTTTCCCATTACATTCATATAGTGATCTTCTCACATAAAAGGTAATGTAAACTATTTTCTGGTAATAATAGTCATATACTTGGGAAAACACTCACTTTTACAAAAGAACAAACATACATAACGGTCGGGTCTTGGTAGAAGACTACTTTCCATTTTAGTAGAAAATATAGGATTTTCTACGAAGTATACAAACATTTACATCAAACACTTACATTTACATCAAAACACTTACAAACTTTTACATCAAACTAATGCAAACATTTGACACTAAAATACTTATGAACTCACCAGCTTAAATGTTGATCTACTCTTTCAAAATAACTTGTCTTCTCAGGGCACCAGTAGACAGGTACACTGGATCAGGTTTTGAGAAGACAGAGAATGTTCAAGACTCGTCTTTTATTTTGATATTTCTATTTTTGGTGTCTTACAAATACATTCAAAACACACTTGTATTAACTATATTATTAATGCAATGGATGATGTTGTTGCTTGTTTTACTATTGTGCATTGTTATGATACTGAACATGACGTCCTACGCCCCCGAGCGTTTCTGTCCTTCTGGTTTGGGGGTGTGACAATAATGTCCTTTGTGCCCTGATCACAAATCATGATTCATCCAGAAGTCATGCCTCATCTGATTAGATGCTCTCTTTTGTTGCTTAAGACATATCACGCCTCCGCCCAGCGCATCACCACTCCTCTCGTCGGCCAAGTTCTGATGGGTTTTAGGTACAACAAATAAACTAGAAAACAATTCCTAAGTTCACATGCAACCTATTTTGGATCTATGTTTTAACTATTGAACATACAACTTTGAATTGCAAAACAAGAACCCTAGAGGAGAGAGGCTAATTTTGAAATTAACAAACTAGGGTTTAGGAGTTACATACCTTTCAATTGTTATAGCAAACAATTGATAATCCTCTTGATCTTGATCTTGATCTTCTTGGAAGCTTAGCACCACAAATGTAATGCCTCTAATGGAATCACACCCAAGAACTAGCAAGAAGGAAACTTGGAGGAGAGAGGATGGAGAGAGTATGCAATTTCGGCCTTAGGGTTTCTTCCAAAGAAATCAGTACCCAAAATGTGAGCCAGGAGGCTCCTTAAATAGTTGAGGGAACTAGGGTTTAGGGAAAACCCTAGTTATCCTTTGCTTAGGGCCTAAGCAAGACCCAAGGCCTTATCTTGGACCCCTTGGACGAATTCTCTAGGGTTTCCCCTAGGGTTTTCGTCCACCCCCTTCCAAGGGAGTTCTGGATCCTTCCATTCAACTATCAGTTAATTGCAAACTAGTCCCTGCACTTTATAGTTAATTCTTTTAACCCCAAAATCAATTCTGATTAATTTCTGGCTAACATTAATTAAACATAATGATTTCTAATTAATATATTAATCCATTAACATATTAATAAATCAATTATTAATTTATTAATCTTATAAATTAATATCTCTCCTTTCATAATTTCCTTGTCCAGTTGCTAGGTTGAGGGCAACCCAAAAGGACTGTGCTGCTATCAATTCAAGTACATACCAATTATAGTTATGGGCTTAGACACCTAATCCAACAGTCTCCCACTTGGATAAGTCTATAACTATAATTGCTAGTATGCCTTCTAAATTTGACCAGCAAATTGTAGCTTCCAAAAAGCTGCTGCCGAACTCTGACCCAGTCAGTTACGTGTCCTAAGATAAGTGATCATATAACCCTTCGTTCTGCTTGATATCCCCAGACAAAAGACATGGAATGTAATCAATCTGTTTGTCCAGAATCTATGTTTCCCGATTCCTGATTTGTGATGATGTAGGACTTCTAATCGAACACATCAATTTAGTCCTGGCTGGGCCCAGCACATAAGTCAACACCAAATCATCGAGGGGCCCACAGATATCGCTTTTCCTGTTAGGGCAAAAGGAACGAATAAACGTTGACTCATATGCTTGTATCTTTTACTCATCAAATTATACATGACAATACGTTTTATAACACCAAGTTACTGATGCAGTTTCGTATCACCAATGTATTACCGACTTTGTAAATTACAACTCATATATCTTCGTTTCAAGATTATAAGATATTATCGTCTCAGTATTACTCGTGATGAATTCCATGAAGTGATACTCTGAGCGAGGGTTTATCCAATACTCAAATCTCAATTTCTGAGTACTCATGAACATTGCAGCAATTCTATTGCCATGTCTATCCTTAGACAATCTGCAATCCAATTCATGACAGTCTTAATTCACTACTTACTTCCAAGAGTACGAGCGACTGTGGAGTTTGAATGATCTCATTATTCAGGAAGTAAAACATGCAAAAATGAAACACAATAATAAACAATTGACAAAAGGCAGAAACCAAACTTATAAATAATACTTTATTATTTAATCACCAAAAGTCAATTACATTTACTTTGTTACAAGTTTTAGAATAAAACTAATCTAACTACTAAAACTAATATCATCTTTCAGTCCTATGCTCCGAGCATGCTGAATATGCTTAGCCCTACTCAGACCCTTTGTGAGGGGATCTGCTGGGTTATCTTCAGATGACACCCTCTTTACTATAAGATGGCCTTCTTCAACTCTATGTCTGATGAAATGGTACTTTCTGTCGATATGTCTGGTCTTACCATGATCTCTCGGTTCCTTTGTCAAGGCAACCGCTCCTTCATTATCGCAGAACAGTTCCATAGGCTCCTGGATGGTTGGAACAACTCCGAGATCCCCGATGAAGTTCCTCAACCAAGCTGCTTCTTTCGACGCTTCACTTGCTGCTATGTACTCTGATTCACAAGTAGAATCAGCCACCGTATTTTGCTTGGAACTCTTCCAAGTAACTGCTCCTCCATTCAGTAAAAACACCCAGCCCGACTGAGAACGGAAGTTATCTCTATCCGTCTGAAAGCTGGCATCACTGTAACCATCTACTCTCAAAGTATCACTGCCACCAAGCACAAGGACCCAGTCCTTTGTCCTTCGCAAATACTTGAGTATATTCTTAACTGCTATCCAATGAGCTCTACCTGGGTTTCCCTGATAGCGACTGACCATGCTCAAAGCAAATGCCACATCAGGGCGAGTACATGTCATAGCGTACATGATCGATCCGACAGCGGAAGCATAAGGTACACGACTCATGTCATCTATTTCAACATCTGTACTCGGGCATTGAGTCTTACTCAATTTGGTATTGCTCTGGACAGGTAGCTCTCCCTTCTTGGAATTTTCCATACTAAACCTCTTTAGTACCTTATCCAAGTATGTGCTCTGACTAAGTCCAATTAGTCTCTTCTTTCTATCTCTCAATATTCTAATCCCAAGAATATAGGCAGCTTCTCCAAGGTCTTTCATGGCAAAACACTTTCCAAGACAAGACTTAACTTCTTTCAAGGTTGGAACGTCGTTACCAATGAGTAATATGTCATCGACATACAACACCAGAAAAGTTACTATACTCCCACTAGCCTTGATATACACACAGAACTCATCTTCACTTCTAGAGAAACCAAACTCTTTGACTTTCTCATGGAAGCAAAGATTCCAACTGCGAGATGCTTGTTTCAATCCATAAATGGATTTCTCAAGCTTGCACACTCTATTGGGGAACTTTGCATCAACAAAACCCTCTGGCTGACTCATGTAAACATCTTCAGCCAACTTCCCATTAAGGAAAGCAGTTTTGACATCCATCTGCCAGATTTCATAATCATGAAAGGCAGCTATGGCGAGCAATATCCTAATAGATTTAATCTTAGCTACTGGTGAGAAGGTCTCATCATAGTCAACCCCTGGGGTTTGAGTGAAACCTTTTGCAACCAGTCGAGCCTTGAATGTGTGCACATTTCCATCCATGTCTGTCTTCTTCTTGAAGATCCATTTGCACCCAACTGTCTTACGACCTGGTGCACTATCAACCAAATTCCAAACTTAGTTGTCATACATGGACTTAATCTCGCTGTCCATTGCCTCTTTCCACTTGGAAGCCTCTGGGCTATCCATTGCTTTCTTATAAGTGACTGGTTCATCTAAGTTTACCAGTGTTCTGTCACTTATGAATGTGTCACCATCTGAAGTAATATGAAAACCATACAACTCAGGTGGCACACTCACCCTAGTGGATCTTCTAAGAGGTAATGAGTTATCGATTGTTTCAACAGGAACTGTTTCCTCTGGTTGAGTGCTAGTGTCATCTAAGGTTCCTTCATTGGCTGAATCTTGAATTTCTTCAAGGTCAATAGTGCTCCCACTGTCCTCTTTGAATATGAGCTCTCTTTCAAGAAAGACTCCTCTTCGTGCTACAAAGACCACGTTTTCACTAGGCCTGTAGAACAAATATCCAAAAGACTGCTTTGGGTAACCAATGAAAACACATTTCTCACTTCTAGCTGCTAGCTTGTCGTGAGTCTCTCGTCTTACGAAAGCTTCACAACCCCAGACTTTAATATGTGCTAACGAGGGAACTTTCCATGTCCACATTTCGTGAGGTGTTTTGGCAACCTTCTTTGTAGGGACAAGATTGAGGATGTGGGCGGCTGTCTCTAAGGCATACCCCCAGAAGTGAATAGGAAGCGAAGCCCGACTCATCATAGAACGAACCATGTCTAACAAGGTTCGATTGCGCCTCTCAGCTACACCATTTAACTGTGGTGTCCTAGGAGGAGTCAATTGTGAGACTATCCCACATTCTTTCAGATAGTCGTTAAACTCGATACTAAGATACTCCCCGCCTCTATCGGATCTAAGTATCTTTATCTTTCTGCCCAATTGATTTTCGACTTCATGCTTAAACTCTTTGAACTTTTCAAAAGTTTCTGACTTATGCTTGATCAAGTAGATATATCCATATCTGCTATAATCGTCAGTGAAAGTCACATAGAATCGATTAGCATCTCTTGTAGTTGATCTGAAGGGCCCACACAGATCCGTGTGTATGAGATCCAACAGACCTTCACCTCTTTCACAAGACCCTGTGAATGGTGATTTTGTCATCTTTCCCAAAAGACAAGATTCACACATGTCATCTGACTTTAGGTCAAATGATTCCAACACTCCATCCTTTTGGAGTTGGGCTATGCGTTTCTTGTTGATGTGTCCAAGACGACAATGCCACAAGCATGCCTTGTCTACACTATTAGACAAGTCAATATTAAGTACACTATTTCCTAGGCTATCAACACAAGTCACTGTTTCATACACACCATTACAAGGTAAAGCTTCAAACATAAAAACACCATTCTTATAAACAGAAATTGAACCATTCAAATCATTAAAAGAATATGTAAAACCTTGTCTGAACAATGCATGAAATGAAATAATGTTTCTCGTCATCTCAGACGAATAGCAACAATTTATTAAATCTAATCTAACATCATTACTAAGCAGAAGCTGATAAACTCCGATCTTGGTTACTGGTGAAGACTTTCTGTTTCCCATGATCAGGTTTATCCTTCCTCGCTCTATCTCCTCACTTTCCTTTAGACCCTGCAAATCAGAACAGATATGAAAACCACATCCTGTATCAAGGACCCATGAACGAGAAGATAATGAGTTATTAGCAGAAATAGTGTAAATACCTGCCGAAGATGGCTTCACTTTGCCATCCTTGATATCTTGCAGATATTGTGGGCAAGATCTCTTCCAATGCCCTTTTTGGTTGCAGTAAAAGCAAACTGCCTCTTTTGGATCAGAAACATGGGGAGTGGAACCATTGGGCTTAGCCTTTGGGCCATTACTAGATGACCCAGCTTGAGCCTTGCTCTTCCAGTTTTGTTTGGGAGGACCTTTCCTCTTTTTCCCCTTTCCCTGTCCAATAGCCAAAACAGGGGCACTCGTAGGTGTGGAGGGTATACTTTTACCCTTCATCCCTGCCTCAGCTGTCTGCAACAAGTTGTGCAATTGGGCCAAGGTCTGTTCTGTATTGTTCAAATGGTAAGTTAGAATAAACTGACCATAACATTCAGGAAGTGAGTTCAAAACCATGTCAATGGCCAATTCCTCATCAAAGTGAATATTGAGCTTGACCAAACGCTCTATGTAGCGTTGCATTCTTTGCACATGTGACACAACTGACTCCCCATCTTTCATCTTGCAAGCCATGAGTGACTTGACTACTTCGAACTTTTCTTGACGAGCTCGCTTATGGTACTTTTCCATAAGGTCCTTGTTCATCTCGAAAGGCCAGTAGTCCTCATAGTACCTCTGCAGTTCTGGGGACATAGTTTCCACCATGATGCATGCCACTTTGGTAGCATCATCGTAATGTTTCTTGTAGGCAGCAAGATCTTCAGGAGTAGCTTCATTCTCATCAAGCTCTTTGAGCTCCTTTTCAAGAACATATTCTTTGTTCTCGAAACGAAGAGCCATCTTGATGTTGCGCATCCAATCGTTATAGTTTGAGCCATCCATAACGACTTTGGAGCATATATTGAGCAAGGAGAAGTTCTGGTTGGAGGAGGATGAAGTAGAAGTGTTCCCAGGAGTAGACATCTGAAAAGAAAGAAAGTTTTAGTTAGATTTCAAGATACCTTAATAGAATAACCCAAAGATATAATATCAAGGTTAGGATCCAACTATGAAGATTCACAACTCAGAAATGGGATGCCGAGATCCAAGTGCAAATTTCATAAAGGTAGGCGAATGACGATTCACCAATTCCACCATTAGACGAAACAAACGAAGTGAAATTCCTAATTCTTTTGAGATACATTGAAACTATTCAATGGCATGTTTTAATCTCAGATTATGCTCTTCTATTTGTGACTGGGATGCCGAGGATCACAAACAAGATGTGAATAACCATGCAAATGTGCTTGGTAACCTCATTGTCTTTATCATTAACTATTGATGTGCTGGTAAACCACACACGCTCCATCAAAATGACAATTATGAGATACCCATTACTACTCTTTATTGGTGCCTTTTAGTGTGCTGGTTAACCACACACGCTCCACTAACGACCAATAAAGCATAATGTGCAATTTCATGGATTAGCATACTTTTCACATTTTTCCTAAAGTAACTAGAGTTGGGATTTTGAAAATAATGTTCTAGTACTTTTAATATCATTATACTTTTAATGAGAAGTAGTTGTCCTATCAAATCCGTTCTGCTAACGACCCTCCACTAATCAAGGAAGCGGTGGGTGAGAGTGGACACCCATTCAACTACCATTTTATAGACAGTTTCCTTATACCCCCCTTATAGATTAGCTTCGTGAATGAGGCATACTAGCGATTTGACTGACCATATTCTTATACATATAATATTAAACCTTTAATTATAATATATATATAAGGTGTGTTTTAAAACTTTTTAAAACTTCAAGGGTTTATATAAATTTCGAAATTTAAGCTATTAAATTCAAATTTAAATAAACCAATTAACTAGATTTATTATTTATCTATTAATTAACTATTAATCAAATTATTAAATCTTGTAAGGATTATCTAATTAAATTAATCAATTAATTTAATCCTAATCCTTATCCCTCTAATTTCGAAAAATAGGGTAAGGATAATTATCCAATTAATCTAATTAAGTAACAATTATCCAAAAACAAGAAACCCTAGTTATCCTCTTAGCATATTTCGAAATTCATAAGGGAGGAGGCTAGGGTTTTCAAAACCCTAACCCTAATTTCGATTAGGGTTCTTTGGAGGCTAGGGTTTTCGAAAAAACCCTTTGATCCAAAACCCTAGAAATCGAAAATTTGGCCTTTAGGGTTTAATAGCTATAAACCCTAATTTGCAATTCAACAATTGTAGCAATTCAATTTAAAACAACAATGGCTCTGATACCACTGATGGGTTTTAGGTACAACAAATAAACTAGAAAACAATTCCTAAGTTCACATGCAACCTATTTTGGATCTATGTTTTAACTATTGAACATACAACTTTGAATTGCAAAACAAGAACCCTAGAGGAGAGAGGCTAATTTCGAAATTAACAAACCAGGGTTTAGGAGTTACATACCTTTCAATTGTTATAACAAACAATTGATAATCCTCTTGATCTTGATCTTGATCTTCTTGGAAGCTTAGCACCACAAATGTAATGCCTCTAATGGAATCACACCCAAGAACTAGCAAGAAGGAAACTTGGAGGAGAGAGGATGGAGAGAGTATGCAATTTCGGCCTTAGGGTTTCTTCCAAAGAAATCAGTACCCAAAATGTGAGCCAGGAGGCTCCTTAAATAGTTGAGGGAACTAGGGTTTAGGGAAAACCCTAGTTATCCTTTGCTTAGGGCCTAAGCAAGACCCAAGGCCTTATCTTGGACCCCTTGGACGAATTCTCTAGGGTTTCCCCT
Source organism: Lactuca virosa (assembly GCF_052849685.1). Lineage (NCBI taxonomy): Eukaryota > Viridiplantae > Streptophyta > Magnoliopsida > Asterales > Asteraceae > Lactuca > Lactuca virosa. The sequence continues at coordinate 131,770,693 of NC_136426.1, read as the reverse complement.
AGGGTTTTCGTCCACCCCCTTCCAAGGGAGTTCTGGATCCTTCCATTCAACTATCAGTTAATTGCAAACTAGTCCCTGCACTTTATAGTTAATTCTTTTAACCCCAAAATCAATTCTGATTAATTTCTGGCTAACATTAATTAAACATAATGATTTCTAATTAATATATTAATCCATTAACATATTAATAAATCAATTATTAATTTATTAATCTTATAAATTAATATCTCTCCTTTCATAATTTCCTTGTCCAGTTGCTAGGTTGAGGGCAACCCAAAAGGACTGTGCTGCTATCAATTCAAGTACATACCAATTATAGTTATGGGCTTAGACACCTAATCCAACAAGTTCTACACCGCCACAATAAGCATTGGCGCCATTACCTAAGTATCCGTTGTTTGAGACACATCGCGCCTCCAACCACTGCATCACCATTCCTCCCATCGGCCAAGTTCTACGCCGCTGCAGGAAGCATCAACCCTGCTGCCTAAGCAGAGCCACTGCAGTAAACACCATGGCTTTAATTTATTTTCATTACAGTTTGCGGGTCTACACAACCCGAGTGATTCTTCATCTGCATATTTCTAAAAATAAGTTTTAGTGAAAGAATCTATGTCTATATTATACTATAAAAGAAATACTTTTCTTTTCACCACATGCATTTGAAACCCCATAACTCTTCATATATATATATATATATATATATATATATATATATATATATATATATATTACGGAGATATACGAAAGCAAGTAACAAACTAGAAAAGGTTGGGGCATGTGTTTAACACATTGTCTTTAAAAGAAATTGGACCGCTACCGGGTGTTTGTTTTCCAAAATATAACAATTTAAAGTGATTTGTCGAGATCACCCCAACCTAAATTAGGCCTAGATTATATCATGAATGTATCAAGAAATTGAAGAAGGTGAACTACAGAAGAAGAGAATTGTGTTTTCTTTCATTTGGGTGTTCTAATTAGTCACCCAAACCTCTATTTATACACATAAAGTAAAGGCCAACTTATAACCGGCATAGATTAAATGTAGACATCAATCACAAGATTAATTTAGTAATTAATGTCTATTTTCAGGTACAAAAAGAATGAATATTTGTAGAAAGGTCCATGAACTTTCCTTTTCTTTCTCTCACCCATTAAACTCTTTTATTTACGTCTTCTAACACACTCTTTTTATGGATTAATTTCTCATTCATTTTAAATTCATGCTCAAAAGTGGGAAAACTCATTTTTATAAATTGGTTAAAAAACCAATTTTCCGAAAATCCTCTACATGAATGAAAATTGATCAAACATTTTCAAGAGACTTAGATAAAATCCAGAAGTTGAATCATGCATAGAATATGTAGGTGTTCCCTTTGTACCCTCCCTTAAGATATATATTTATTTTACTTGTGAATCAGTAGACTCGATGTCTCTAAACTGTTCTTCCGTTTGTGAAAATAATCAATACATGGCTCACATGATAATCCTTGACCTAGTTAGGTTGTCATTCATGTGTCCGTTATGGTCATGGGTGCTTGCCTAGTTTTGTAAGAGCTCTTAGGAATGTGCACATACAGTTCCCTTTGAAGAGACCCCACTTCTCTCTCACATAGGTGATTCCGTTATAATCATTAAAAGCTAATTTTTGATGATATCCAATTTACGGTCTACTGATATAAGCTTAACCTGCATCACATTCTATTTTAGGAATGGGTTGGGGTTATACTCATAGTGATTCACAAATGTTATATGCAATTAGGTTATCCCGTTGAACCTAGATCTTGGGATCTCCAGTTACTAGGTTGGGTTTTCCATCGCAGTAACTTATTAGTTCATGGGTTTTGGTCTCATTCCTCATAACGACCAATCATTTCAATAATTTCATTAGCGGATCCACAATCTTATTTTGACTTTATGTTGTCACTAAAGATAATTCATCTGAAGATTCGTTGTTTAATGATGTTATATCTTTGACAAATACGTCTAGAATCACCATCACTTACATTGTCATGTAAACATATAGGATATATTTGCCCATTATGGGACATCTTCAGAGCCCTTTAGTTCATTATCCACATGTTCACCATTATCAATATGGTTATTACTACACCATAGTCACCACTATTGAATATCTATATGATTGGGTTAACATAATACGATAAGCATAGATATAAACATGAATCTATGAAAGCATAATAACATAGCCAAATGTAATTACGAATATACCATACACGAGTCTCCTTGCAAATATTGTATTTTCCATGCAATTTCTTGTTTTAACCATCTATATGTCAAATTATTAAGGAATCCTTTCACAGGGATCCTATTATGTGACAAAATAGAATAACACTAAATGTGTCATTTATATGGAACTATTTCATCATATTCATTGATGTTGAATGACATATTAAAATTCTTAATAACCATTGTTCCAAAACTTGGTTAAGTCATATAATGACTTTACAACTTACATATTTTGTCACTTTACAGTGGGTAATATAACTTTTTGTCAATTCCATGTATATTTATACTTCTAAATCTATGTGTAGAAGTTTTATTTTCATATCAGAATGATATACTTCCAAATTTCGAAAAGTTATAACCACATATAATTATAAGAAAAGAGCATACAAATGAAATTAATCTAGACATTCTTATGTTTTTAATCCAAACATATATTTTAAATATGTCACCAACTCTTACTTCTCATTTGGAAACCCTCTAAATGTAGTGATTTCATTCTTCCTAAAACTCACTTGTTCAAACCATAGAAGCATTATTAGTTCTTACAACTTAATCCATTATGATAGTCAATGAAAATATCATAACATTTCAAATTTAGAGTACTCATATTTCCGTTCATAGTTCTTTCAATGTCATATTGGAAAGTCTTAATATTCATCAAAACCATTGTATTGTTTTGATGAATTCCATCCAATGTTATTGGATTTTATGGAAATAACTCTTCAAATAAAGACGTGTCATTTGATTCTAATTTTCAAAGAAAAGAATTTGTACATATTTCCATTGAAGTGACTGGTAATTGTGTTCAAAATGACTCTCACATTCTTTGGATCTGTTGTGTTTCATTTTCCTTTTGAAAAACCAATTATAAACTAGTGGTTTGCATCCTAGAAGTATATCCACTAGATCCCACGTAAGATAGAATCCATTTCAATTTTAATTGCCTCTTTTCATTAAGGTCTTTAAGAGGAAGTGAATTCATTTTTGAAAGTTTAAAGCTCTCTTTCAACCATATACATATAGAAATAATCTCCAAATGATTTCTCGACTTATATCCTTTTACTGTATCATGATTATTTCTTCCTTAATTTCTTCTTCATGAGAAAATTCTTTGTACCCAAATGTTTTTGGAGTACTTGGCTTTGCTTTATCAAGATATGGAAACATATTTTCAAAGTACGATGCATTTTTTTATTCCATTATCGTGTCTTTATGAATATCCGGTATTTTAAATTCTTATACAAGAAAACAATAAGTATTACTGTTTTGTGTGTAACCAATAAAGACAAAATCAACAACATTGGTTCTAATCGTTACAACCTTGGGGTTATGTATAATAATCTTAATGAGACACACCCACATTCAAATTATTTGAAAGATGGTTTTATACCCAATCATAACTCATATGGTGTTTTATTCGTTTTCTTATAGGTACCTTTATTCAAAACGTAATTAGTTGATAACACAACTTCTGTAATGTCCCATTTTCACAACAAAAAATTTCATTTTTAATAAGCTAAAACTTCCTATTTATAAATCCATTATTAAAAAAACATTTATTCTAAGATAAATTTATCGAAACTCAAAGCAATATAAGCAACGTAGAATCCTTAATGTTGCTGATGAGTGTATACAATCCTGCCTTCACATTCTCACAATCATTGATAGAACCTAAAAACATTAACAATTGGAAAAACATAAATCATAGTGATCTACCTTAAAATAACCCATACAACAAATGCATTAGCATGCATAACGGGTCCGCAATCATCGGATTGGAATACCCTGGCCCAATCAGTCATCGGACTGGAATGCTAACATTTAGCGGGTCCAATTAGTCAGCGGACTAGAATACTTAGGGTTTTTGGCCTGTCACCTCAACCCAAACGCTCTTCACGAGCCACTATGCCAACGGCTTATAGATGGCCTGCACCAGGTAGCTTTTCCTATAGCACGCAGCAAGATCGTCTCAACCTCATCTGCCACCATATGTCGACATATAAACAATCACGGGTCAAGTACGCTGATAATACTGACGATTATCAATCATACAACTAAGTAGCGCCTATTATTCCTCTCACAACACACTGCTCCGCTACCAGCTAACCTCTATGAAATGCATAACCATTAGTAATCAGAGGTGAGATAGCCACCCGAACAGATCATCCTACTCTAGAACCACAACCAAACAAGGAACAAGCAAGAAAGCCTAGATCAAAAGTTCTCAGGCTATGTACATTACTACCTATAGCCTCTATGATACTCCACTAGGAAATAACCAACGTACTGGTATTTTATCCAGCACACCACTACAATTGCATCCTATAATACAAGGGTATATGCACATAAATCAAGCAGATCAGTACAACACAACAACGTCCTATATACAAAGATACATAACCAACAATCCAAGGAATATATAACCATATGTACCCAGAGGTGAGATAGAAACCCGGATAAATGATCCTACTCTAGAGCCACAACCAAACAAGGAATAGACAGGAAATCATAGATCAAGATTCCTCAGTCTATCCTACGTGACTACATGTAGTCCCTATGACATCCCTTTACTAATGATAACCAAAGTTGATGGGCCGATATTGGTGTCATCGACCCACAGGTACAGTGAGGAAAAACCCACCATAATGAAGAACCCGAAACACTGAGATGCGCTTCCCTTTCTGCACTGCTACTTGTCGTGAATCTACTAATCACCAAATCAGGTAGAATGTTAATCAACAGTCCAATATCCTATCCTCAAGTTTGTCCCAATGTCAAATTGATCACAAAAGTCAACAGTCAAACCTGGTCAATGTCAACTCCACGCCGTGGCCCTCCGAGGCCACGCCGTGTGGGTTCTCAAGGTCAATTAGTCAACATGTAGGACATTGCCACGCCGTGGTCCTCCTTGGAAAATAACAAGGCAGTTGCGATTTTTGACTTTGCCACACCGTCGCTTCCTTTATCACGCCATGGTCACTGGAAAATAACCATTTTTCGTATTAAGAGCTTAATCCTTTCAGATCTAAGCTAATACTTCCAAATCTACTTTTCCACACTGACCTAATGGATAGAGTTTTCAAATTTATCCATTAGGACCTCACCATAAGACAAGATCTAAAACCCTAAGTCCATTAAGTCCTTAATATGACAAAAACACAAACATGGGGTGAAGTACACTTAAGTTAAGACCTTTTTCTCACTAGCTCAAAAGTTCATGACCAAATCAGCACCAAATCAAGCTCTGCAGTTCCTCAAACTGCAAGAGCACCCAAGAATGGGACCAAAAGCTCAAACTAAAAACAAGAAGAACAAAGGTCAAGGTACGAACTTTATAACTCCAAAAGATCATAAATGTGAAGAAGATCTTGGATCCAAGCTTGCTCCTTGCTTCCTTGCACCAAAATGAACTACTTTCTTTCTCAAGTTTCACCAAATGAAGCAAACAACCTCAAGATAGAGCCACCAAGCTCAACACTAAGGTAAGGAGGCTAGGGTTTTGGAATGGGGGAGATGGAGGCTAAAAGAAATGACCTAGAATGGGAGTTAAGGGGCTTAAATATGGGAGAAACACTACAATACATGGGCTTGGATTGCTACCGCTGCCACACCATGGCCATCAATTGCCACGCCGCGGTAGCCCTATACAACACGTGTTCCCTAAAATTTCACACCACATTGTAGGCATCCATGACCTACATCGTGGTTGAGGGTTTGCTCCAATAACCTTATTTTGATTCCTTCAATATTGGCCATCCTTATTTTGGAAACATGTCTTACAATTCTCCCCCACTTAAATTAGATTTCGTCCTCAAAATCAGTTCTTGAAGTTACATTTCAAACACCCTCTAAACCCCTTATGGGTCCTTCAAACCCGACTCCCTTGACACGAGCTGAAATCATTTGCATACATGAAACTACGACCATTGATAAGATAAGTTCCATGCCCAGGCTGTTGAGCCAATTCAACCAGAGACTCTAGGGGTCTAATTCACTACTACCATGACATCCCTTTATCTCCCGACACCTCTGCAGACATAAAGAAGAACAAGAGACCTGACAAAAGACCATTCCACAAAAGAAGAATTCCCCTCTTAGCCTATGATCTGAAGATCCCAAAATCATAGACAACCTCCAAGCAATTGAGCTACCACATTTGTCACCCATGCTAACCAAAACTCACATGCTCGACCCGACCAAGGTCTCCTAACCTTGCGTTGCTTATCGAAAATCCGAAATAGGAACTACATTCTACACCATAGCTGACTTCCTCATACATCGACACATCTGTGAGAAATCCTTACAAAACCTAGCAGACAAGGCTAAACCATCCTTTCTATCAATTATGCTTACCGGAATCCACAAATTTGATCGGTCCTAGATCTTCTTGTCTAACGTTGCTATACTAATCCCACATGTAAATGCACCAACGCGACGAAAACCAAGCGGTCACATACTAATCTAACCCATACTCCAACTCGTTCCGACATCTCTGCTCAACTATACACTGATAACACTTGGACTTACCCCCGATCCACTAACCAAAAATAGCATTCAAAATTACCCCCAATCCACCAACCAAGAACAGCTCTCGTAACCTAATCTAACAAGACTTAGCTGACCCTACCTTGCCTTTGGGCCGTGACTCAGACATCCAAGCCTTAATCTAACAAGAACATACAAGGAAGCCGTCATCACATCCCTCAACCTGGGCTCCTAACACCATATAGTTTAAAGCCCAACTACGGCCTACAGATTTATATCACAATAAAAACAAATACGACTCGAAGGGAAATCTATTAGTTAACGATGATCTATTTGTGAAATTAGAAGATTTAGCAGTGGCGTGGAAGTCTTGAACTTGGAGAAATACGACTGAGAACTAAACCTTGGCATAAGGCTCCATGCTACGAGGTTTAACTCACCCGCACTTGAAATATGCTAGAATTTGACAACTTCACAATCTTTCGATACCCAGACCAACTTGAACTCTACTGATTGATCCCAACCACTGATATCCAGATATACAGGAGAGTCTGAACCCACATAACATTCATAACTTCCAACAGGCATGCAAATATGGACAATGATAATTAATCCTTTCATAATAAGGAATCAGTTAAAAAATAGAGCTAAATAAGATAAATCCATTCAATTGGTCATCCAAGATTACAACTAAACATCAAAACATAAACATTATTTACAAATGAATACGAACACTGTAGCAATCGACTAAATAGAAGAACGGATAAATCAAACCTTGGTCTCTGGGGATCTGGCCGTCCTACAACGACCTTCGGGTAGCTACCAAGCTAGGGGTGTAGGGTACAACACCTCACCAAAAACGAGAAAGGGACAACGAGCTCTGATGTGGCCCTCCTGGCTGCAATGGAAGCAAACTTGCATACTCCACCTGCAACCTATATAGAAATGACCCTCATCGCCACACATGCGACATATAAAATATCGACACCTCCCATCATCAAAATTTTCCACACTTGCTACACTCGGATCTTCGCCTCTCAGCTTATCCAGAAATCGGGTCGGCAGACTTGAATCACTTGGCTGCCGGCTGATGCTGTCTCTTCCTCCTTTTGCTAAATCTCCTACTCAATCTCCCTCCTCCTGGAGGTTGATTGTATCTCGATCAAGGTTCGGTACTGCTGAGTAGATGCAAACTCTCGAATCTCCATCAGCATGCTTAAGTATCGCGACATTTACGCCTACTCTGAAGCGGCATACTCTGGGTAGAAAAGAGCTCTCTCCAAAAACATCCTGGTGATCTCTGTCACTGACTCTGTTGTATGTTTGAGAGACAGGTACTCCTGCACCAGTCACTCTCGCTCCATAAGAGCAACAACTTAGCGCAGAACATATCCAAAAACCGTTGCCAAGTCACCCCGGCTCGCTCTTCATGCGAAAAACCCTAAGTCACACACTCCCACCAAACCTTTACACCACAACAAAGAAGATTAAGTGCATACTTCACCTTATGGTTCTCGAGACACCAACATGTGAAGGAACATCCCTCCACATCATAAATCCATCTCAAAGCGATAATTGGGTCCCTGTCGCATATGAACTCCGAAGGATTCGTATAACTGAACTCTCGGTACTGAATCGCCCTGCCTCTCTAATATCCTACAATGGAAATGGTTGTAGTGGTTGCGGCAACAAATACCTATGTGACGGCGGCATATCACCAGTTAAACTCCTCGAAGCAAACAACTCTGGAATCGCCTCTCTGATTACTGAGGCCACCTCAACGGCAATGATCCTGCAAATCTCCTCCTCCTCCAGACTTGCTCTCAGAGTGCCACCATCACCTGATCATGAGCCTCCAATAGCCGCCATACTAAAAATAAACCATGGAAAGATTAGACATCAAAACAAAGTGCTCAACACACCAGGTCACCCTCCTATTAGTTCCTTAGTAGCCTCGAGATTCCGCTTGAATGTCATACAAATCATGTGCTTTCAGTGGTACGGGCCTATACTACCTTCCACACCTATCCATAGTCCGTTCAGAATTTATCCCAAGGTCCTAAGTCACTGCACTAGACTACTCCTAGGTGTTCTAACACTTACTTCTCCTACGAGCTACAACTAACTTCCTAGGCACTCTTCCTAGGATTATCCTCGCTCTCGCACCGCTGGTTGCTTTTGTGCATGCTTGTTGTACACAATACGAGGTCAAATAGACTGTCGAATAATCGACTCTACCCTAAGTCTACAACCACACAAGGAATAGGAAATAAGGCTAAGTCGATCATTCTAAGGCTATTTAATCCCAACCATATAGAACAATAAAACATACACGTAGCAAAGACACACTCAAATAACATATAGCAAGCAATTCCCTATATCACAAGGCGTCACCGAAATCAGGCACTTATATCCAATAGTCCCTATGAGAACCTTAGACTATCCACTAACATGATTTTCTAACAAGTCATATATCAACAAGTTCAAATTCAGTACAAATAACAAGTACGGGTATTTTGGGAACCATTCTCTTATTCGGGCTCTAGATGACTGTACACACCACATCTTCCTATAAAACCAAGGTTAAGTTAAGGTTCACGTTCCTGATCCCAAGCCAACAATCAACGAAGAACATGACAAGAGACTGAGCCCATATCCATAAAACTACCCTTTTGTTATAAATTTCCTTTTCAAAAACTTTTTGTGAAAATTCTCGGATCCTAGTTTGAGTTTAGATTCACACAAGTGTTCCTCCAATTCGCTCAAACCAGGAATCTAATACCAACATGTAACATCCCATTCTCACAACCAAATTTTTTCATTTTTAATAATGTAAAACTTCCTAACTATAAATACATTATTAAGAAAAACCATTGATTCCAAAATACATTTATCGAAAATTAGAGTAATATAAGAAATGCGGAATCCTAAATGCTAATTATGAGTGTGTACAGTCTTGCATTCGCCTTCCCATGATCATCAATAGAACCTGAAACAATAAGCAACTGGGTAAGCACAAAGCTTAGCGAGTTTCCTGCAAAGTACTCCATATAACAAACGCATTAGCATGCGTAACGGGCCCATAATCATCAGAATGGAATACCCTGGCCCAATCAGTCATCAGACTAGAATGCCAACATGTAACGAGTCCAATCAGTGATCAGACTGGAATACCCAGGGTTTGTTGGCCTGCCGCCATAACCCGACTGCTTTTCAGCCTCCGTTCCTACGACTTACAGTCGGCCTCCACTAGGTATCTTGGCCTATAGCATGCAGTTGGACCGCCTCAACCTCATAGGCCACCATATGTCGACATATAAACAATCAGGGATCAAGTAGGCACAAAATACATGCAATTAGAGTTGCACACAGAAACCAGATTCACCCTCAAGATCCGATTTGATCCGAAAACCAGATTTGGTCAAAACCAGTTTTGACCGAATCGGATCAAATTAAACTGGTTACTGGATCGAAACCGGTTTGGAGCTTCGGAAGCAAAATCGGATTGGACCCCATATTTAAAACCGGATTCGTCGAAAACCGGTTTTTCTATGACCGTTAAAAAAAGGGAATTTTTGAAAAAATCAATTTTTTTCAAACCGTTAGAAGGCTCCAAGAAATGGCTAGTTTGACTATTTCTTGACTCTTTGACCCTCTTAACACATATAAATAGATCGCATTTGTTAGATTTCAATGTTACACATAATTTCACTACTTTTGGAATTCTAGTTTCTTAACACTCCACAAAAATGAGCTTTAGAAATTCTACCGTGGGTGGTCAAGAGTCGGATGTAATGGTGGTGAAAAGCTTACCAACCGGTCGGAATAAAGAAGTGTGGGCACATTTTGATATGGTGCTATTGTCGAACAGGAAGGAAAAATCTCGATGCAAGAAGTGTGGGTTGTTGATGGTAAATATGACAATAGTACTTTGAAGAGCCATGCAACTAAAACTTGTCCGGTTGTAAAAGGTCAAGGCGATTCGGATAAACTGAATATTACTCCCGTCGGGGCAATTTTTATGCACAACAATGATGATATTCGTGAAAGCTTTTGCAAGTTCATGATTCAAGTGGGATTGCTTCTCAACCACTTCGACAACCCATGGTTGACAAGGATTTTGCGGAAAAAAATGCAACCTCAATATCGGCAAGTAAGTCGCACTACTCTTAGAGGTGATGGTATAAAGTATTGGGGTATAGTCAAAAGAGGTATACAATTGGGATTTTTAAATATAAAAACCGGTGTTTCTTTAATCTTTGATGTTTGGTCCTCCACCAGAAGTTGTCCCAAAAGTTATGCTGCTGTCACAACACATTGGATAGACCTCTCTACTTGGGTAATTAACAAACGAGTTATTGCTTTTGAACTTATTGCGCATCCTCATACAAGGGCACGATTATTTTCAATTTTAGTAAGAGTTATAACGACTTATAATTTAAGCGACAAAATCTTCGCTATTTCTTTTGACAATGCAAGTAACAATACCGCCGCCACAAAAAGATTAATTGCAATGCAGTTATAACGGCTTATAATTTATACTCGATGTGTTTGTCACATAATTAATCTTGCGGTACATGATGGTTTAAGAATGATAGATTCTATGATTGAAAAATTAAAAAGTGTGTTAATAAGAGTTTTTGGAAAAAAACATAACGACAATGGAAAAATATCGACGTTTTTCACTTTCCATCAACATAACTGCATATAGTCCTCATTGGGATGTTGACACTAGATGGAGTTCGACATGCATGATGTTTGAAATTTTGACATGTCAAAGAATCTCTGCAATTATTTTACGATACCATTTCAAAAGGGAAAAACCCAATTTTAGATTTTGATTGAGATTTGATGGAAGAGTTTGTGGACATGTTAAAAGTTTTTAAAAAATCAACAACTTTTCTATCAGGCGTGAATTATCCTACAATTCATTTGTTACTAAATGAGTTATGGTTGATGTCCGCACAATTGGAACATTTTAAACAAAGAAGTGAAATATTTGTTTTCGTTACGAAACCCATGAAAACAAAATTTGTCAAATATTTTAAAGAGATATCACCACTTTTTACTTACTCTGCGGCTTTGAACCCTTGTATCAATGTTACGGGCGTAGAGGCTTTACTTACCAAAATTTCCATCTTTTAAAATTTGCAAAAATATGATTCTAACTACATTCGTAACCAAATAAATGATTTCAATAACATTTTTACTAATTGGTTTGACATTTACGCGGGAAAATATGGTGAAATGCCACACTCTTTTATCGGTGTATCCGACGCTACTAGTGGTGCATCAGGTGGTAGTGGAGGTCGAATGGATTTTCATACCGACCTCTATAACTACCTTTTGGAGGAACAAAACAAACGAGCACTCACATTAACCGCTAGTAGCAAACATGGAATTTATATGGGCTCAAACTTTTTAAAATTCAAGAGTGCACATAATTTAAAATTTTGGATCTTTTGGCTTGGTGGAAAGAAAAGGAAGCACAATTTCGTATTCTCTCTGTCATGGCCCTCGATTTACTAACTGTCCAAGCTTCCATGGTTGCTTCGGAATCCGCTTTTTCTTTTAGTGGCAAGGTTTTATCAAAGTTGAGAATGAATCTTACCCCGATTTGCGATGGAGGTTTACATTTTCTTGAAGAATTACTTGGATTCGGTGGAACGTACACAACACTTGGCATCACTAGAAGGCATACTAGCGGATAATGTCAAACCGAAGATAGTGGAACAAGAATATGAACAAGGCTTATTAACGCCTCCGGAACTAAACGAAGACAATGATGATGAAGACGAAGACGAAGATGAAGAAGATGGTATTGATGAGTTCCCTATCCATTTTGCGTGGTGGTTGAAGAAAAATTTAGTGAAGGCAACATGAAGTAGAAGACCACAAAAATTGAAGACTATTTGGCAAAAATGTTATAACACCACTTTATTATTATTATTATTATTATTATTAGTTAACTAGTTTGATATCAGTATCAAAACTCTTTATATTTCGATGTTTGATATATGTTTTAAGTATTCTAATGAACCTATGTTGCATTTTGTGTTATATTTGAGTGTTTAAAAATGTTTTTTTAATAAAAAAATCAAACTCCAAATCGGGTTCCAACCAGATCGGATTAAACCGATTCGGATCAGGCATCTTCAAATCTGGTCAAAACCAGTTTGGATTCAGATCCAACCGGATTGATTCTGACGTCGGCAAAACCAGATCGGATCTAGATACCGATTAGATTAAACCTTAGTGTATCTCTACATGCAATTATCAATCATACAGCTCACTACCGCCTACTAGTCCTCTCACAGCACATTGCTCCTCTACCAGCTAACCTCTATCAAATTCATAACCATAAGTAGAGATAGCCACCAAAACAGATGACCCTAATCTAGAGACACAACCAAACAAGGAACATTCAAGAAAGCCTAGATCAAAAGTTATCAGCCTATTCTACATGACTACCTACAACCCCTAGGGCACTACACTACGCGATAAGCAACCTATTGGTATTCTGACCGGCACACCACTATTGTTGCATCCTATCAGAAAAATGATATATGCATATAAATCTAGCATATCACTACAGCACAACAAAGTCCTATACACAAGGATACATAACCAACAATCCAAGGAATGCATAACCATATGTACCAAGAGGTGAGATAGACACCCGTATAGATGATACTAGTCTAGAGCCACAACCAAACAAGCAACATGCATGAAAGCCTAGATCAAGAGTCTTCAGTCTATCCTACATGACCATATACAGTCCCTATGACATCCCTCTACTAATGATAACCAAAACTGATGTGTTGGCATTGGTACCTTCGATCTACGGGTATAGTGAGGAAAAACTCACCAGAATGAAGAACCCCGAAACACTGAGACGCACTTCCCTTTCTGCACTCCTAGCTCCTGCGAATCCACTAATCACCAAACTAGGTAGAATCTTAATCAACAGTGCAAAACCCTCAATTTTGAACCAAATTCAAACTGATCACAAAAGTCAATGGTCAAACTTGGTCAATGTCCATGCCACGTCGTGACCCTCCTTGGTCATGTCACGGGGGGTCACAAGGTCAAATAATAAACATGCAAGACATTGCCACACCGTGGTCGTCTGTGGACACACCGTGGAAATGCTAGAACAAGGTAGTCGAGATTTTTGACTTTGACATGCTGTGGCTACTTTCACCATGTCGTGGCCACCGGAAAATCACAATTTTCTCATTAAGATCTTAATCCTTTCAGACCTAAGCCGATACTTCCAAATCTACTTCTCCACATTGAATTAATGGATAAAGTTTCCAACTTTATCCATTAGGACCTCATCATAAGACAAGATCTTAAACCCTAAGTCCATTAAGTCCTTAATATGACTAAAACTCAAACATGGGGCAAAGAACACTCATGCTAAGACCTTTTTTCTCACTAGCTCATAAGTTCATGACCAAATGAGCACCATATCAAGCTCTGCAGTTCCTCAAACTCCAAACGCACTCATGAATGGGACCAAAACATCCAAACATGGGCTTAAACTAGAAACAAGAAGAACAAAGGTTAATGTATGAACTTTATACCTCCAGTAACTCGGAAATGTGAGAAAGATCTTGGATCCAAGCTTGCTCATTGCTTCCTTCAACCAAAATGAACTACTTTCTTCTTCAAGTTTCACCAAATGAAGCAAGCAACCTCAAGATAGAGCCACTAAGCTCAACATTAAGGCGAGAAGGGTAGGGTTTCGGAATGAGGATATGGAGTCTGAAGGAAATGACATAGAATGGGAGTTATGGGGCTTAAATATGGGAGAAACACTAAAATACAAGGGCTTGGACTGCTATTGTTCCCACTCCGTGGTCATCCATTGCCACGTCATGGCGACCCTCTAAAACGCGCGTTGCATAACATTTCACACCACGTCGTGGGCATCCACACCCCACGTCGTGGTTGAGGGTTTGCTCCAAAAACCTTTTTTATAATTCCTTCGGTCTTGGCCATCCTGCTTCGGGAAATGGGTGTTACAACTTCCCCCTACATTGAGGGTCACAACCCAAAAACCTAAGATTCAATTAAGAACCACAAATGTTCATCGCTCTTCCACATTTTGCTTGTTTGTCTTAATAATTTATGATTTTTTTAATATGAAGATACATAAATAATTGGTTTGCACAATCCCACAACCATGGATTCTTTTTATAATTACATTGTGAATGACTTAACACAAGAAATGGCAACGAACTATGATTCTCTTGCGTACTATATCACACGCCTTTTGTCTTATATATGTGTTGAGTATATTATATAGTATATAGTACAAGTACAAACTAGGGTATCCTTTACTCATTTAGCCCAGGGCTTGGTAAAGCTTTAGACCGGCCCTGCGGAAACTAGACGGACCTGGTAAAGTGACGGTAAAGTGACTTATTGGGCAACTTTGAATTTGTCACCCAAAGCATTTATAGTTGACAGATTTTAAGCAATGCTGTTGCTATGTGTAGGTCCAAAAGGAATGGTACATATCCCTTTTTTTGTACTCTATTTTAATTCCCAAATCAACATACTAACCTTTGTTACTTTTTGAAATAGGAAGGATTTCTCTCTAGACCTTAGTCCCTTACATCAAGACATACAAGACTTTCCCACACTTTTGAGAAGGATTCAATTACATAAAATGCGAGTGCAATAAGTTGGCTCCTGAACAACCCAAGATCCGTGTCTTACACATTACGTTTGTCTTGAGTTGGAGTAAGCTTTGTATTTCAGTTGGAATATCATCAAAAAGTTCCTTGCAAATAGGATTCGCAGGATTTGGTGAAGTTCTCAACAAACTTGCTTTTAAATTTGTAGATCTTTTATTTGGTTCTTTAATCATTTTTTAATCAGAGTTTTCCATTTTGTATAGATCTTTTAGAATTTTATATATTTGATTACAATTAAATTATTGTTGCAAATTGTATTTTTATATGAAGTTTAACTTTCTTTCATTTTTTGTATTTGTTATCCTTAATTTTCTTTTTGTATTTATAATCAAGTAAAATGAAATTATATGTTTGGTTGGTGTTTAGTTCTTGTTGCATATTGTTTTTTTCATATTAAACTTTAAAAAAGCGGATAATTGTCTTCTAAATCTTGTTAGGAACATGTTACACCCGTTCGAGTATTTTGTCCCAAAACTGATTTTGATCCAAACCAGTTTGAAACAGTCACCCAAAAAACAAAAAAGACAACAAACGTAAATCTTTTTAGCGCACCTCTATATGCATATTCCAAGTTATTTGAAAGCTATTAACGATAAGGCACGTTGCAGAGGAGAAGGCTTTTTATTCATAAAGAATAAAGACAACAAAAATGACAGAAAGGTCAAAACATGGTTAAAGTGAACGCATGCAGTACAACACAAGAGAAAACTCCATGAAAGTAGCAATCTCTAAGATACGGAACTCCATATAAAGAACAATCTTTAACGCATTTTTCAAACCGTTAAACACATGATTGTTAAAGATTTTCAAACCATCAAACACATGATTGTTAAAGATAATTCCATAGATCTCTAATAACATAAAACAGGGTTTAAAACATAGTTTTAAACAGAAACCTAAAGATTCAACACGTAATTGATGTGCTCAGCAGCTTTTCTTCAAGATCACCTCCTCTGGAGCTTCATCCCCATGACCCATCATATTCAAATTGCTTAGCTGGCAGACAAAGCAAGAATGGTGTGAGAAGAAAATGATATTTACAATCTAGAGAGAGAGAGAGCAAATGAGAAGTAAACATATTCCTAATACATTGTCACCAGAAAAGCAATCTAGGGGAGCGCAATTGTATATTGACTCAACTCGATGACCGAAATGTTATGAGGAAGAGATTGTAGTGCATTTGGCAAAGGGACAAAAAATTGTAATCTTTTATCCCCCCAAAAGTGACAGACAATTGTGTTAGACTTAAAATCTCAATCATTTATTGAGTTCTAAACCATTATGTAAGGAATAGAATTTAATGTGAAGGGAACAAAGTAGAAAAAAGAAATGTGAGGATCACCAACAAAACTATAAAGACAGACACCAAGATTGGAATAAAGATCGTTTGGTACTATTTTATGTGGTGAATCCGAAGATAACAAAAGTGGGAAATTCAAAAGGAAATCCAAGGATCCACCATGTGCTTCTCTACAAGTAATTCCTAAACTGAGCACTTAGGAACAAACATGTTCCCCTTAAAAAGCAAATAATCGTGTGGCAATGATTCACATGAAACTCCATTTTTACATTCCTGAAAAATTGAACCAAAATCAACCTGCATCTTGTAGTACTCAGTAGTCACTTAATATCTCAAAAACCAAACAATTTGGCACCAAAAGCAGTGACCATAGCATATCTCATCAGAAGTACATTAGCTGACACATTGCTCTAGTCATCCTTCTAAACATGTTCATTATTTCTTCATGATGAACCACACATTGATCGAATTGCCAATGACATCTTAACACGATATGATACACATCCCTAGATCGTAGGCACCACAACCCATAGGTCACGATCTAGATAATTACCAAATGAAAAATAAAATTAGGGCTTGCTGCCACCATTAGGCTGATGTAATTGGTAGGGTTGTCGATGAACATGTGTGTGTGTGTTGGGGGGGGGGGGGGGGGGGCTAGGGGAGCTGCAACTCTTTCACAAGTGTGGAAGATGATATTCACAACTTCCTCTAGGAGTATTGATTTTGTGTGTAAGGCTATTCACACACTAAACACCTTACCGACGATATCTTCAGTGTTAACCGAGCCACACTCCATTTGTGAAACTACTAGCACCAAAGAAGCTTTATCCTCAATGTTCATGTAATGTCAAGGCTGAGCTATTTAATCAGGTTGGTTAGTCATGGTCATATCCCTTCTACCAGAAACACTTTACATTGCTTATATTTATAGAAACTATCATATCTTCACCTTAGAACCATCATTCGATGTAGCATATCCGCTTAAAGCTAACGGTTTGTGGGTTGTTTTCTTAGTGTTTAATTTCTTCTCACATTTCACAGCAGCTTGTTGACCTTGTTGAGTTGTGGACACTAATTTCTTTTCGCCGAGGGTCAAGGGTGCCCCACATTAAATGGGTGAATAGTATAGATACCATACCAATGATGATAATATGTTAGCTCTATATAAAGAACATCTTTTTTAGTTGTACGTTTTTCATTTGAATACCTAAGACAACTTTACACTTCCTCAAAAGCAAAACATGGTAGTAACTCGATATAGTCACTACTTCCACATCAAGACCACAAATAAATCAAGCCATGCTGCCTTCATGAAGTTTTTCACATCACCTAAGATAGTTTTTCAAATTCCAAGTTGCACTCTTACTAGATACTTGTTTCAACTTATTTAATTTAGCGAAGTTATCTTTCAAATAACACTAGTAAAATATCTCATATTAAGGTACTTCTTAAACATATCCAAGAAGAAAATTTTGTTTTACTTTCACCCTTTCATTGGTTTTCAGACTCACAACACAACCTTGATTTTAGCAACAATTTTGGATTTACTTCCATGTCTTCATTAGTCATCATTTTCCTTGTACTCAACAATATCTTCAGTTCTTTGTAACCGATCTAAGCACTTATAAGGATCGGTTCCTCCTAAGAATGCTAGACATGAAGCTTAAGACCATGATCATCATAGTTGTGTGACTATACTCTTTGACTTCCCTAAACACTAAAATCCAATGAACCACAATTAAATAGCATTCCAACATGGAAAACATAAAGGCAAGATAGATATTTAACTTCTCAAATAATTAAGCTCCCATGTACCAGTATTAAATAGCATTAAACATGGCTTTTGAGTTTCCATGTCATGCAAATGAGCCTCAAAGAAAAGTAAAAGAAAATTCGCACCACCAAGAAAAGCCTCTAAGCCCTTATCCACCTGTTCTTTTAATGTCCGTGCATCAAAAGTTCATGTTGTGATTAATATATGGACCTTACCAGGCCCTTAATGGTGGGCTTTTGAGAGGTTTATCACTGATAAATGCATAAAAGCTTACAAACAGCAAATTAAGATGTAAATGAATTTTGTGAATTATAGACTCCAAGTCGTATGACCTCAAGCTTTCATTGAATAATCTATGTTTATAACATAGTTAGATTCAAGTGTTTTACCTTTCAAGATTACCCAACTCACTTGAACTACCTGGGACAAGACAAAGTTTTGGTACCTAGACATATAGTACACAGATAAAATCAGAGGCACAATTCCAGCATAACTAACACAATATGACACCATATATGAAAACCAAAAAATAAAAAAATAAAAAAATAAAAATTTAAGTACAACCCACCTTGCGACTGTTGGTGATGCTTGTTTCCTGCCTCTTTTTGTCCGGTTTACTGCATACATGAGGAGATACAAGGTTACCGCATACACGAGGAGATACAAGGCTTGGTATATACCTAGGGGCCCATATAAACTCTGGAGTTTGGACAACACTCTCTTTATGACACAGAAACCTCTTCTTTGGTATGTAGTACTTTATATCTTTCAAGTGATGCACAACTTCAGTCTTAGTCTTGTGGTTACGCCACACAAGCTCCCAAGATTGTCTCACATTATACTCATTCATCACCCATGTGTTGACAGAAGACATACCATCAAATACGCACAGACAACCATCCATGGTCCCCAAACGCATTGCTTCTTCGGAAGCAACATCATTCTTATATCTCATATCATCAGGTTGTGGAATCTCCTTAAATTTGTCCTTGGACAAATCTAAAGAAAGAATTACCTGTTGCTTATCGTCAGGTGAACCATGATATGCAACCCAATGAAGTGCTCCACTGTGAAGGACACCCACCCTACTGATACAAGTGTAGTCCACTTCTCCTATAACTTCCCAGAGGTTGGATTTTGAACTAAAAATTAGAAAACAGGTATGACTGCTACCTTTCCCAAAACCTAAGACCACCTTGTAGTCATCTTTGGATGAATCATAGCCAAAACCATAAGTCAAAGGTCCGGCGTCAGGTATTTGGGGCTTTTTCAGTTTATTCACCTCTCTAGTTTCAGGATTGATAAGTAAAAATTCAGTATGAGAGGGAGTAATGCATACCAAACCATTTGAAGAACCGAGTATATGACGTTTGCGACTGTCAAAATAGATATTATCAGCATTACATCGCTTGTTACCGTAGAGCATAACAGACATAACAATTCTCCTTTTTACAATTTTGTCATTTTGAGGATCACGGCGATAACGGTGTTCAAGATGGGCTTTGATGAAATCAGCTCGAGAGATCAAAGATTTCCATGAATTTAAAACGCTCTTGTAACGGATCAGATCCCTCACCTCTGACCTTATCAGTATTTCTGCAAGCATTTCCTCGGGCAACCGTTCAATTGAAACCCTTTCCTCCGGCAACTGTTCCATTGAAACCCTAGAACCGGATGCTCGCATTTGCAAAAGAGAGAGTAGGTTGCGTGTGAGAATATACTATGTAGGCTTCTTTTTATACTAAATTTATTACTAGGCACTCATAAAAAGACAAATTAAGTTTTGCGAAATCTTACCGGATAGAGTAATTACCTTTAGTGATGTGCCTTGTTCAAATTTACCACATATGCTTGTGGTTCCAATAAATTTGTAGATCCTAACATACCTACTAGATATGATTCTTGATTCACAATAGCAGTGGGTGGAAATGCTGGAATCTAAGGTAACTATAAAGACATAATCAAAGTTAGGTGCCCTAAAAGGAAAGGGAAGTAGGAAGGCAAGATAATAAACTATCAGTGAAGAAACTTGGCTTGAAAATAGGCATGTAATGATCAAGTTAGCTACATAGATAACTTGATTTACCAAGCTATTAAGATCAAGCACAGTGGCAATACTGTTATACCGGAAGGAAAAATTTGTTCCTTTTTGCTTACTTTACTTAGTTCTCATCTAATTCAACAATTTTATATCAAGCCTGTTTGTTAAGGTTTCTTCTGGGAAGAAGCAGAAACTCAATTACCTTATAAGCACTATACTATAATGTTATATAAACTAAATTACAATTAATTTTGTGAAATTCATTACTGTTTACTATCAATTATACTCAAAATTAACTTAACCGCAAAAATCGACGAAACTTAGATCAGAATCAAGCCTACAATCAAAACAAACCTAATCCACATTTCCACAATAAGCATTTGAATACTCCAAACAATGAAAATTAATGCAGCCACAATTTACACTGTCAAACCAGCACATATGCAAATTTCAGTTCTTGTTTCAAGCTCATACCCAAATCTCCACATACATAGTGAATTCACAAATAAATATATATATATATATATATATATATATATATATATATATATATATATATATATATATAAACATAAAATTAAGAAAAAGAAAAAAAAAAAAAAAAAAAAAAAAAAAACGTGAGAGAGAATTATCCAATAAGAATTTGAAAGAAAGGGAAAGGGTCTGGCCAGCGACAAGATGGAGAGAGATGAGGAAGATGCCGGCATCAGCCGATTGAGTTCCGAAGGATCGTCGTTTCCAAAATTGAGCTAGATAAAATCCCCAAGGCGTATGAAGCATAAACCCTGTAAACGGAAATTTAAGAAATTGGAGCAAGCAAAGAAACTCTATCTAAGCCTGATATGTAGATATATATAAAGAAATCTATGAATATGATTAAAAAAAAGTATTATAGAAACAATTAATAATGGTTTTGGTAAATCCAATTGGGATTTTTTTACTTCAACTTTTCTTTAAGAAAGTCCACAAAAAAATCCATATACATTTATTTTTTATTTTTTCCTATTAATTTTCCGGTATTACATAATTTTTTGGAAAAAAATAAAAAAATGTAAGGGATTAAAAAAACTAATTAACTTGATGTTTAATCTGAAAAAAAAAAACAATATATATGGTCTTTTATGTAATTAACACTAAATTAAAATGGTCAAATGAAAAAAATAGAAGTTTGTAAAAACAAATTAAGGTATAATCTAGAAAAAACAAATACAAAAAGATTTTTTACAAAGATTAACCCAAAAATAGAAGTTGTTATGGTCATATATGAAAAACAAATGAATTAATTTGTTTACTTCATAACTCTTCTTTTATGAATATTGTTTTTCATTTTTGTCGGTCTGATGTGTGAAATTCTATTGTTTCGTTGTTTTTTAATTGAATATAAATTCAAATGCATTATAGTTAGCTAATACCACAATGAAATTGTAACCTCTCAAATTTCAAACCAAATTTTTCATTTTTAAATTCAGATAAAACCATTGTTGATAGACATAATTCCAAGAAAAGCACAGTGTCAAATACAATCATCATCAAAATATCAAAGTGTCCTAAAAATATATGGCATGATATATTGCAGGCGAATGTGTACAATCAATTGTTCGCTTTCTCGTGATCCTCAGAAGTACATGAAACACATTTAATCAACAAATGTAAGAACGATGCTTAGTGAGTTCCCCAAAATACCACATACAACACAACACATATAACAACTATGAGTTATCAGCAACCCTGCAGACTACCCGAAGTCTTAGTGGTCAAACAGCACACCCGATGAGTTATCAGCAACCCTAGAGACTACTCGAAGTCTCAAAACACATAAGGTAACACATATTACAGTAATAGCACATAGAACCAACTGGTCATCATGTATATAAATCTATACCACCACACAGGTAAGAATAAGTGAGGAGACTCACCTTGCACAAATTACTAATAGAACTCACACCCAAATTGTCGGAACTAGACTTCGCCTAATAATTACACCAGTTAATCCTAATTAAAAATTAAGGTAATTTTTCATACTTCACTAATCCCAAGCCAAATCTAATCTACAATTTGGGCAAAAGACCATTTTGCCCAAACTAAGATCCAAAACCCTCACAACTTGTCAAAAAGGTACACTTGGTCAAAAGTCAATGAAAGTTAACGGCGGTCGTACGCGCGATGTACACTTCTCTACTATGGGTGTAGGGCATTGGGCAGGAGGAGTCGGGTTCGCAACTGGATACATTGAGCGTAGCCAAAAATGCGCTCGGTGTATGTGACAGATTCCAACATTACTTTATTTAAGGTCTCCATCATTAAGATACTTATTCAAACTTTAGATCTGACTATAAGGAGACATCATAAACCATAAAGTCTCTTAATTTAAGCCTTGGCATGGCTACAAAGAGCTAAACCCCAAAACCCTAACATTTCACTTCACTAAAGACTCCATAAATCTTGCATGCGAGAAAGGAAAGGGCCAAGCTAACATTTTTTATAACTCTAAGCATCTTAAAACGTCTGAAAGGACATCTTATAAGCTGTGGAGTATTCCATACTCACAAAGAATAATGTTTTGGGACAAAATGAACTCAAATCCAACACTAAACAAGATCTATCAAAATAAGCTCCAAGGGTTGATCTTTTCACCTTAAAAAGGTGGACAAGGAGATGAAGATTTGGGATCTAGAAGCTAGGATGCACCACCACCTCTTGAATGGTCTTCCTTCTCTATAAAAAACACTCAAGAATCACTTTCAAGCTTTAAATTTGACTCACAAAATCTAACAAAATCTAGGGTCGATTTTATATGGTTTGGAGGGTATGGAGGTTGGTCATAAGAAGGCCCAAGAGGGATTATGATGATTAAATAGGGATCACAACCCAAAAGATTAGTGTTTTGGGAATGCACGAGTACGCCAGGCGTACACACATGTATGCTGAAATGGTGACCCGTCACAATATGTTGACTTACATCCGATGTATGACTTTGTACGCCCAGCGTAAGGACCTCTTTTGCAAACTCTTAAAAACATAAGGGACTGGAAATGAAAATACCTTACAACGGGTGTTACAATTCTCCTCCACTAGAATCAAACTTCATCCTCGAAGTCAACCTCTGCGAACAGATCCGGATAATGCTCATGCCTCTCATATTTGGGCTCCTAAGTCCATTTAGAGCCTTTGCAATGCTGCCAGTAAACTTTGACCAAGTTCACTACCTTGTTCCTCAATGTCTTAACTTTCTGATCTAAAATCGTCATCGGCCTCTCGATGTAATTTAGGCAACCATCAACCTGAATGTCCTCTAAAAGAACCACAGTTGTCTCAATAGCTACACATTTCCTCAACTAAGAAACCTGGAAGGTGTGGTGAATCTGGCTCAACTCCTAAGGAAGCTGAAACCGGTATGCCACCTTGCCCACTCGGGTTGTCACTATGAAAGGGCCAATAAACTTGGGACCCAACTTGCCCTGCATCCTGAATCGGATAACACTTTTCCATGGTGATACCTTCAGGAGCACCAAATATCTAATCTAAAACTCCAACTCAGAGCTTCACTGATCCGCATAACTCTTCTGGCGACTTTGGGCCATCAGCAATCTATGTCTGACTTGCTGAATAAGCTCGATCATCTTGATCACTGTTCAGTGCTCCTCATGACTCTCTGTCTGACCTTGCTCCAGCAAATAGGAGTCCGACATATCCTCCCTTATAGAAGCTCAAAGGGAGGCATGCCAATACTGGCATGATGGTTGTTGTTGTAAGAAAACTCAACCAGTGGAAGGTAGGAGTCCCATCTCCCACCAGAATCAATGATGCATGCTCGTAACATATCCTATAGCATCTGAATAGCTCACTCACTCTACCCGTCTTTCTGCAGATGATAGGCGGTACTGAATGTAATCAGGTGTCCAACTCTTAGTGAAACCTCTTCCAAAATATGGAGGTAAAACGAACATCCCGACATAACACAATGGAAGTCGGTACCCCATGTCGAGCAAACACTTCTAAAACATAAATATTGGCTAGCTTCTCGGTAGAAAGCTCTCACTTATGGCTAAGAAGTGAGCACTGTTCGTCAACCGATCAACTATCACCCATATAGCATCAAAACCCTTTGCAGTGTTCGACAACTTTGTAATGAAATCCATTATGATCTGCTCCCACTTACACAATGGAACCTACAGAGGCTGTAACTTTTTGTGAGGGCACTGGTGTTCGGCTTTGACCTTCCGGCAGGTGAAGCATCTCTCCACGAACCAGGACACATCCCTCTGTATACACAAACACCAATAACTATGCTTCGGGTCAAGATACATCTTTGTAGCCCTCGGATAAATAGAGAATCCTGACTTGTGGACATCATCCATCAACACCCGTTGATCCCCACTAGTATATAGTACCTAAGCTCGTCCATGAAGAGTCAATAACCCCCTGATGTCAATATCAAAGGCTAAAACCTGGCCGATGATATGTGCATATCTACATATATATTTTACATCATATCTTAATACTTTTAGCTATAATTATGCTTATTATAGAATAAAAGGTACTTATTATGTTTAATATATGTTATGTAGCATAAAAGACATGCTCGGAAGTAATATTAAAACTGGAAGCAAGAAAACGCGAGCTTAGGCAAGAAGAAGACACAAGATGGATGTTGGAGGACAGCTTGACCCCTCGTCAATATATTAACCATATCTCATGACTCGTAACTCCGATTGACGTGATTAAAAATGATCTAAAAACTAGACACAATTTCGGACAACTTTGATGCTTTGAGAAAATGCGGATTCTCCATAACCACGACATGGTGAATGGAATCTTCGTGGTTCTTGACGCTGACTTGGCGAATACGGGATAAACTCTAGGACGGCAACGTGGTGGCCAAATTTTAGAAAAGTATATATATATATATATATATATATATATATATATATATATATATATATATATATATATATATATCCAAACATATGGTCGAATGGGGGACTTAGAGGTGACTTTCTGGAGAAGTGTTGCGACAAAAGCCCTCTTGGAAACCCATAGAAGAGACGGAAATGATTTGAGCTCAAGAGTTGAAGAGATCTAGAAGAAAATATCATCAATTCATTCGGTTTGATCATGTTTAGCTTTATTCCTATTGTGTTTATGTGTTTGATTACTGCCATGAGTAGCTAATTTAGTAGACTTTCGTTTAGTTAGATGAAACCTAAAACTATGAGTTAGTCTCTTATTTTATGGTTATATGAATTTGGTTTATGCATGTGTTTTATTATCATTACGTAGCATGTTAAAGTGTTCATTTTTGTTGCTTTAATTCAATTTAAGTGTATTTTAGTGAACATTCCATTGCATGAACTTGTTTACCTAGTAGTTTAGTGGCCACTAAATTGCTAGAGCTAGGATTAACCACATCTTAGATTGAGTAATAAAGGTAACAACTTTAGCTGTGTTGGAGAACATAATTTGATCATAATTGTGTTTGATTAATTGTCTTGACCATATATAATTATCTAGATATTTTACATAACCCAATTATCATTATTAATCAATTATGTGTTTGCTTGTGTATGCCCATTACATAGTAGAACATGAATTGGTAAAAATATTATTAGATTGGAGTAAAATTGCTAATTATGTTTAAATTGGTAACCAACATCATTAATCCATAAATAAGAACTAACCATAGGAAAAAAGGTGGATTCAAACCTAAACGAAAGTGTTTTTATTATCTTGATTACATCCGTTTTTAGTTAAGAGTTTGTTTTAAGTTAATCTGAACTTGCAAAATCAGAAAAAAAAACCCCTACTTTAGTTAATTGTTTTTAAATTAATTTTTAGTAGTTAAATTATTAGCTAAATCTGTTCCCTATGTTCGATAACCAAATTACTTTACTATACTACATACTGACTAGGTACACTGCATATAGGTGCATTAGTAGATAAGTAGTTAGGTTTATAAATTTAAAGGTAGATAGGTATAATTTGTGCACATCAGTCGACCACCTTCTCACTCTTCTGATTTTCCTTTTTGCGGCCTCTGACTGAGAATCTTTTATCATCTCCAAGGCTGGAGTCATCACCCTCACCCTCAAACACAAATCCTGAAACGGGGTACTGACTGTCCTCCAGCTCAAGGCGTCGGCCACCACATTAGCCTTGCCTGGGTGATACAGAATCTCACAGTCATAATTTTTCACTACATCAAGCCACCTCCTCTACCTCATGTTTAGATTAGGCTGGTCCATCAGATGTCGCAGGCTCTTGTGGTGCATGTAAATAGTACACTGAACCCTACAAAGATAGTGGCGCCAAATCTTGAGGGTGAAAACCACCGCCCCCAATTCTAAATCATGGGTGGGATACTTATCCTCATGAGGTTTTAGCTGCTTCGAAGCGTACGCGATCACATGCCCTCTCTGCATTAACACGACACCCAATCTGAAATGGATGCATCATAATAAACCATAAAATCCTCAACTCCCTAAGGGAGAGCAAGTACCGGCGCCTCACAAAGTCTCTACCAAATACAATCAAATGACGCCTGCTGCTCATGCCCCCATCTAAACACACCATCCTTCATCGTAAACATAGTGAGAGGAACAACAATCTTGGAGAAGTATCGAATGAATCTTCGATAATATCCCGCCAAACCGAGAAAACTGTGAATCTCAGATGGAGACTTCATAACCTTCCATTGCATAACTGCCTCAATCTTGGCTGGGTCAAACAAGATACCATTTTGACTGACGAGGTGTCCCAGAAACTGAACCTCGCGCAACCAGAAATCACACTTGGAGAACTTGGCATATAGCCTATATCCTCAAAACCCCGAGAATCTCGCACAAATGCTCCTCATGCTGCTCTCTATTCTTCAAATAGACCAAGATGTCATCAATGAACACAATCACTGACCTGTCCAACGTGGGCCTACACACCCGGTTCATGAGATCCATGAACGTCGCTGTAACATACACGTTTTGAAATTATGTTATGTAATTTGAAAAGTTAATAATATTATGAAATATTATGTGAAATTGAGTGTTGAGTTCTAACAGATAGTTTTTACTAGAAATAAAGTAAAACTATGTTTAGAATCACTCATAAATTATTGGAAGTCTTATGAGATTCCAATTAAAAGCCAAATAGTAAAATTTAGCGAAAATATAAAATTTTAAATAAGTAAAATTTTATTATTGAAAGTTGTAGATAATCTCGTTAGAAACATGTAGGCGAAAACCTCGTCGAAATCCGAGTTATAACGAAGAAGTTATGACTAATCGAAAATCCGTGACAAAACCGGCACGGTGCCGAATGGCGTAAAAAGTGAGTTTTTGATAAACTACTTTTTAGCCTTAGTGATCTAAATGAAATTCGTAGTATTCGTTAAACCGAGAATTTTGATAAAAAGAACGCCAAAATCTGACTTCGTATGAGGAAGTTATGATTTTTCTAAGTTTCAGCTTAGCAGTAGACAACTAAAAACTCGAATTTTAGATCAAGTGATTTTTAGCCGACACAACCTAAACGAGAATCGAAGGTCTCGTCATTAGTAGTACAACGCTAAAAAGTCTGACGAAAACGGACGTCGGATGAAGAAGTTATGAATTTTTAACGGATTTTCCTGTCTCGGTTTGTTAAAAATAATAATATTAAAAATAAAGCCAAAATTAGCCGACGAAGTCTAAACGAAAGTTGTAGAGCATAATTTTCCCTACACGTGCATATAAAGAACGTCAAAAGCGGAGCCCGTATGAGAAAGTTATGGATTTTACAAGATTTTGGCACAATTTCCAAGAAACCTCGAAAGGATAAGGCTGATTTCGGTGAGTCATCGCGCCACGTGTCCGAGCCGAAGACCCAGCCGATGACGCGTCGCCTTCTGGTTTTCGCCCGGAGCTACGGTCCAATGCGCGTCCGACTCCTCCTCGCTCCGTGTCGCATCCGAGCTCGCACAGGTGTCGCGTCCGAGGCCTGCAACGTGTCCGACGCGTGTCACTCCCTCGCTACTGCTGACTCGCCCTTCTGATCGGCCGACCTCGCATCCTCTCCCTATAAATACAAGGCCTGCGAGCCTTGCCGAGGAATTTTAGACTTTTGCCATTTTTGACCCCCAAATCAATATTTTTATTATTTTGACATCCCCCGAAGCCCCGATATCATTTTTAGCACCCGAAACACGCCCCGAAGTTCCCGAGAAGCCCAAAAAATTATCTTTTCGGTTTGAAGCTCTACCTTCGCAGAGCCCGGTTTTTCAATAAATCTCCCGGTTTTCAACGACGAAAGTTATATTTAGAGCCGAAATGCTGCACAAATTATTATTTTGACCCCCGGTTAATTCAAGGTGAGTTCAATATATAGGAACAATTGTATGTTATGTTTTATATGTGCTATGTGCTTTTCAGAATTATTATTCCGGGTTATTTTCCTGTGTTATTTTGGTTTTATACCTTTGGCTATGTAAAGCATGAATTGTATACTAACGGAGCTATACCTTTGACTTGAAGTGTATGACATAGGCATCACTTGGGTATTGGTATGAACCGTTGACCATGAAGTGTATGACATAGGCATCACTTTGGCTTCGGTAGTATGCTAAGATAAGACTGAAAGTCTGGATATTCTAGCAAAATAATATTCTTGAGTATTTTCCGTGTCATTATTATTCGTTATTTTTAATAGCAAAAGAAATACCTTTGACCATGTGATCAGTGAAAGGACTTAGATTCATATTGGTACTGGTATGTAGCCTCTGGCCATGTAGAACATGTCTCCGTGAGAGAATGATTTCTATTCTATGGTATTGGCAAAAGGTCAGACAGGCCATAAGCCTGAAATCTACCAAATAAAAGTTAATCCGAAGTTGTATGTCTTCTGTGCCATTTGGGCCAAAACTTTATTAATTGTATATCAAGTAAGGAAATTGTTACGTCTCATTGATTGATAGGGAAAGCTTATCGCATTATGCCTTTGTTGTTCCTTGTTCCTGTTTGCTTCTGGCATATTGAAGTATATATATGGCATAACGTTATATTGTATCTATTATTGAACTCACTAAGCGTCACCGCTTACCCTCTCAATGTTTAACAAATTTGCAGGGATTAAGTAACCAGTATAGTCATATACTGTTGGAAGGTTTAGAATAGTTATAATATTACCTTTTTATTTCGGTTTATGTTTGTATAAATTTACAATATCCTAGGTAGTTATGTAAAATGTTAAAACATAGTCGGTTTGTATCCAATCTTTTGTAATCACTTTATCAATGTAAGATAATGTTTTATAAATATGCATGTAGCACGTTTTGGAGTAACTGTATTTTCAAGTATGAAAGTTTGGGTCTTTCAGAAATATGAAAGTTTAGAAAGGGGTCCTTTCAATCATGGTATCAGAGCAGTGGTTTAAGTGAACTAAATTCCATGGATTGGTATTTAGACTTAAACTATTGGAAGTTCAATATATAAACTGAATCATTGTAAATATATGGATACAAACCATAGGAAATACTTAAGTGGGGTATTGGGTAGTGATAAACCCTAGTATTCTAAGATATTAAGTTACTTCAAAATTTTTAGAGAATTAGTATATATGAACTAGGAATTTTGAGAATTTCTAGATTTAAACATGAATTGTTAAGTGAAGATGATACAATATGTATCTGGTATACTTTAGGTTGAATACCTAATGGACACAAGCACTAGAATATTAAGAGGGGATATGCCTTATATTCTAAGATGTGCTAAATGATAAGTAAATATAGCATGCCTTAAGTTGCTTAGCTATATTGCTATTACTTGATAAAGTTTAAGGTCTTTTACAAACCTTGGTTTAGATGAGAAAATTATATGTTTAGAATTCTAAGAATTTCTGTATTAGAATTTACATGAAACTTTTCAAAGTGATAAAGACACTTATGATAGTTAACATCGATAAGTTTATAAATAAACGATCACGGGATATCGTAAAATAATAAATATGGAATGTTATCGTAAATAATGTATTAATACCTATAAAATGGTATTATACATTTAAAATATGTTTGATATATAATAATAACATATTTGGAAGAAAGATGTACTTTTGGAACACGTTTGGGCAAGATAAATGTTTTGGTACAAATCCATGAAGTTGTTCCATCGCTGTCCAGATTGAAGCAGTGATTGTTTATAGAGTCGGAAGAACCGAAGCTGGTGATAAATACTTTGACTGTATTGAAATTTATGTGGTACAAGATTTAGAAGGATTAAATGAAGATCAGAGGGAAGGCTAATGAAGTTTTCAGACTCAATAGGCCAAGACTTTGTGATGTAGTATGTAGTTCGAGTAGTAACCCTATACAGGATGCTCAGACTTAGTATTTAATAATACTAAGTGATGATTGACTTCTATCACATCCTTATGAAAGTTCCATTATGTGTTAAGCCGACTTTAACATACATGATTAGGATGGTGAATTAAGTCATTTAGTAATAAAAAGTTAAGTAACTTACTTGTGTAAGTAAGGTAAAATGCTTAATTGAAGAAGCAATACACTCATAGTATTGTATGAGAAGAAATGTTGTAGTTAGGAATGACAGAGAACCAAGTTGAAGCTAGTAGAGCTTACTGAGATGCAGCTATAATGCAGACTCCTTAGGATAGACTCCGATGAAGTAGACTTAAAAGATACAACCATGAGAAGAAGATTTACTCAGATACAGGAATGACGATGTCATGAAAGGCTAATGAAACCAACAAATATGCATGATGGTTTGCATGAGTTAGAAGACGATGCAAGTAGTTAAAAACCGTTTGTCTCCACGATACTAGAGTAAATTCTGGCATAGTGTGTCTTGCAAAGTAGACACTACCCGAGAAAGAACTTATATGAAGAATTGGAAGTAAAATTTCTATCGACCCATGGAAAAATATTAGGATATAATAAATTGAGCATATGCGTGAGAAGAATCCTAGAGGGCGAGTATAGGTAATCCAATATATGTTTGATAGAAATGCAAAAACCCTAGTTGAGTCTAGGAGAAATTGTTGTATGTACTTGTTTGAACACACTCAGGTGTGAAAAGTTGCTTTGTGAAAACTTTTGAATGGTGACTTGGGAACTGCGAGACAATACTCGGGACGAGTATGAGTAGGTGTGAATAGTAGTAGAGGCCTATACTACTGGAAGCACAGGACTCACACTTGGATCAGGAAAAGTCACAAGGTTACCAAGAAGCTAGTAAATGATTCCGTTTTATTCATGTGTGTCATTACCTTCGTTTCGGTAATGAATAAGAAGATAATTATCGTTCAAATCTTAATGTCATAAAGAGTAGAGTCCGATTAATATAAATCTACAAAGATAAAGTTGATTGGTTTAGAAAGCCATGTATTGAGTAATGACGAAACTTCAGTCAAGAAGGAGATGGTCGATAGAAATATAACGATCTTCATTAAAGAATTGAGCAACCATTAACTAGAGATGTTACCTGTTATGAAGGCGATGAAGAATTTATTTATTCATGGAAGGATTACAGTATGAAATCCGTGATTTAGTAATCAATCGAAATATTCTGTCATTTGACAAAATTGTTGTGTATGTCCGAAAGCATGAATTAGAGATATGTGGTGCTATTCTTTCTGTTCTAAAGCATCCACGTGTAGATCAAACTCTTTTTGTTTTCTTTATTCCATCAACTCGATTTATTCGACCTGATTTTAATACAAGAGTTTGGTTCATTATGTGTCCTGTGCGTTATAAAATCAAGGGTCATTAGAATAAGACCATTCGAGTTGTTGTTATAGCAAAAGTAAAGACCTTATTTTGGGTTTAGTCTATAAACCAAGAAGGAGCAGGAGTCTGCAATGAGAATTGAGTTATAACTCAAAGATTAGGATCGAAGGCCCAATAGAGAATGATGAGTGGGTGCAGGTTTGAGCACCGCTAGTAATTAAGAAGTTTGAAGAGTTTGACAATCGTTTGGCAAACCAAAAGTTAAATATCGTACACTTTAGATTACCACAGAGGAAGTAAGTTAGGACTCGAATGTTGTGACTAGTAATTTCCTCGTAAACTTTAGATCTGCTCACATCTTATTTGATTGTGATGCCTCAGATTCTTTTGTGCCTTATAAATTCGCACATTCTTTTCAAATTGCTTATTACGCAATTTTCCAATCATTTCATATAGATAACATAGGAAATATATCATTACTTGCTGATAAAGTCTATAGAGATAGTGTCATAGGAATTGAAAGTTATAATCTTCCTGCTAACCTAATTCCTATCTTCTTTCCCAACTTTGATATTATTCTCGGCATGGATTGGTTGTCAAAGAACCACACAAAAATCTTGTGCTACGAAGAGATGATATGCATCCCTATCGAAAGGAAGGATTCTTTTTATGTCTACGGTGAAAATAATAGATTTCTTTCTTAAAAACTCGTAAATTTATATCGAAGGGAAATTCTACTTATCCGGCTTATACAGTTAATACCTTGAAAGAGGAAAAGAAAACTGTAAATGATGTTTCCATTATTAATGAAAATCTTGATGATCTTCCCGATAAATTGCCTGGACTACCCCGAATAGGCAAGTAGAATTCCGAATTGACCTTGTGCCTGGTGCTATTCTAATTGCCAAAGACTGCTATATAAAATGATAGCATTTGGGTAATTGTCGACCAACTAACTAAGAATGCATATTTTCTCGCCACACGTGAAACGACTCCATTGGAGAAATACGCATAAGTTTACTTAGACGAAATCATCGCGAGACATGGTGTGCCACTAAAGATTATTTCCGATCGTGATACTCGCTTCACTTCTCACTTTTGGACGAGTATGAAACGTGAATTGGGATCTCGAGTTGCTCTCAGCACAGCTTATCATCCCTAGACAGATGGTTAGACGGAGAGAACAATCCAAACAGTAGAAAATATGCTTCGTGCATGTGTCTTAGAGTTCGGTAGTAACTGTGAACACCATTATGTTGGCATAATGTAGGACAGAAAATCCTTGGTGGTCCTAAAATGATTCAAGACACCACTGAGAAGATTCAAATTATACGAGAAAGAATGAAAGTAGCACAGGATCGACAAAAGACCTGTGTAGAAATGGAGGAGACGATCCATAGAATTCCAAGTGGGTGATACTGAAGGTAACCCCGTGGAAAGGTATTATGAAATTTGAGAAGAAAAGGAGATTGAGTCCTAAATTTATTGGACTTTTCAAAATTATCTAGAGAATTGGTAAACAAGCATATCGCTTGGAATTGCCTGAAGATTTGGCAGGTATTCATGATGTATTTCATGTGAGTTATCTGTGCAAATGCTTGAGCGTATATGATGAAACGATTCCGTTATCCTAAGAGAAATTGGATAATAAGTTAAGATATGTAGAAAAACCTGAAAAGATCGTAAACGAATGAACGACTAATCTACGTAATAAAGAAGTGAAGTTGGTGCTTGTCAAGTGGAAACACCATCGAGGCCCAAATTATACTTAGGGAACATAAGAATGAGATAAGAGCAAAATATCCTCATTTGTCTAAATCGTTGTGATTTCGGGGACAAAATCCTCAAAAGGAGGAGATATTTGTAACATACACGTTTTGAAATCATGTTATGTAATTTGAAAAGTTAATAATATTATGAAATATTATGTGAAATTGAGTGTTGAGTTCTAACAGATAGTTTTTACTAGAAATAAAGTAAAACTATGTGTAGAATCACTCATAAATTATTGGAAGTCTTATGAGATTCCAATTAAAAGCCAAATAGTAAAATTTAGCGAAAATATAAAATTTGAAATAAGTAAAATTTTATTATTGAAAGTTGTAGATAATCTCGTTAGAAACATGTAGGCGAAAACCTCGTCGAAATCCGAGTTATAACGAAGAAGTTATGACCAATCGAAGATCCGCGACAAAACCGACACGGTGCCGAATGGCGTAAAAAGTGAGTTTTTGATAAACTACTTTTTAAGCCTTAGTGATCTAAATGAAAGTCGTAGTATTCGTTAAACCAAGAATTTTGATAAAAAGAACGCCAAAATCTGACTTCGTATGAGGAAGTTATGATTTTTCTAAGTTTCAGCTTAGTAGTAGACAGCTAAAAACTCGAATTTTAGATCAAGTGATTTTTAGCCGACACAACCTAAACGAGAATCGAAGGTCTCGTCATTAGTAGTACAACGGTAAAAAGTCTGACGAAAACGGACGTCGGATGAAGAAGTTATGAATTTTTAACGGATTTTCCTGTCTCGGTCTGTTAAAAATAACAATATTAAAAATAAAGACAAAATTAGCCGACAAAGTCTAAACGAAAGTTGTAGAGCATAATTTTCCCTACACGTGCATATAAAGAATGTCAAAAACGGAGCCCATATGAGAAAGTTATGGATTTTACAAGATTTTGGCACAATTTTCGAGAAACCTCGCAAGGATAAGGCTGATTTCGGTGAGTCATCGCGCCACGTGTCCGAGCCGAAGGCCCAGCCGATGATGTGCCACCTTCTGGTTCGCCCGGAGCTTTGGTCTAATGCGCGTCCGACTCCTCCTCGCTCCGTGTCGCATCCGACCTCGCACATGTGTCGCGTCCGAGGCCTGCAACGTGTCCGACGCGTGTCACTCCCTCGCTGCTGCTGACTCGCCCTTCTGATCGGCCGACCTCGCATCCTCGCCCTATAAATACAAGGCCTGCGAGCCTTGCCGAGGAATTTTAGACTTTTGCCATTTTTGACCCCCAAATCAATATTTTTATTATTTTGACATCCCCCGAAGCCCCGATATCATTTTTAGCACCCGAAACACGCCCCGAAGTTCCCGAGAAGCCCAAAAAATTATCTTTTCGGTTTGAAGCTCTACCTTCGCAGAGCCCGGTTTTTCAATAAATCTCCCGGTTTTCAACGACGAAAGTTATATTTAGAGCCGAAATGCTGCACAAATTATTATTTTGACCCCCGGTTAATTCAAGGTGAGTTCAATATATAGGAACAATTGTATGTTATGTGTTATTTGTGCTATGTGCTTTTCAGAATTATTATTCCGGGTTATTTTCCTGTGTTATTTTGGTTTTATACCTTTGGCTATGTAAAGCATGAATTGTATACTAACGGAGCTATACCTTTGACTTGAAGTGTATGACATAGGCATCACTTGGGTATTGGTATGAACCGTTGACCATGAAGTGTATGACATAGGCATCACTTTGGGTTCGGTAGTATGCTAAGATAAGACTGAAAGTCTGGATATTCTAGCAAAATAATATTCTTGAGTATTTTTCCGTGTCATTATTATTCGTTATTTTTAATAGCAAAAGAAATACCTTTGACCATGTGATCAGTGAAAGGACTTAGATTCATATTGGTACTGGTATGTAGCCTCTGGCCATGTAGAACATGTCTCCGTAAGAGAATGATTTCTATTCTATGGTATTGGCAAAAGGTCAGACATGGCCATAAGCCTGAAATCTACCAAATAAAAGTTAATCCGAAGTTGTATGTATTCTGTGCCATTTGGGCCAAAACTTTATTTATTGTATATCAAGTAAGGAAATTGTTACGTCTCATTGATTGATAGGGAAAGCTTATCGCATTATGCCTTTGTTGTTCCTTGTTCCTGTTTGCTTCTGGCATATTGAAGTATATATATGGCATAACGTTATATTGTATCTATTATTGAACTCACTAAGCGTCACCGCTTACCCTCTCAATGTTTAACAAATTTGCAGGGATTAAGTAACCAGTATAGTCATATACTGTTGGAAGGTTTAGAATAGTTATAATATTACCTTTTTATTTCGGTTTATGTTTGTATAAATTTACAATATCCTGGGTAGTTATGGAAAATGTTAAAACATAGTCGGTTTGTATCCAATCTTTTGTAATCACTTTATCAATGTAAGATAATGTTTTATAAATATGCATGTAGCATGTTTTGGAGTAACTGTATTTTCAAGTATGAAAGTTTGGGTCTTTCAAAAATATGAAAGTTTAGAAAGGGGTCCTTTCAGTCGCCGGTACATTGGTGAGCCTAAAAAGCATCACCACAAACTCGTAATGCATATAACGGGTTCAGAAGGCCATCTTCTGGATATCCTCGTCTCACACCTTCATCTAATGGTAGCCAGACCTCAAAACAATATTGGAAAACCAAGACGCCCTCTCTAACTGATTGAAAATATCATCAATCCTTGGCAACGAATAACGGTTCTTCACCGTCAGGTTTTTCGATTCACGATAATCAGTATACATTCAATGTGAATCGTCCTTCTTCTTGACAAAAAGGATAAATGCTCCCACAATGAACTACTCAGCCGAATAAACTCTTTTCCTAACATGTCCTGAAGCTGAGAGGATAACTCATGCATCTCACGTGGAGGCGATATGGTGTGTTAGCAATCAACACCTCACCAGAGATCAGGTCGATCCGAAACTCCACCTGCCTCTTGGGAGACACACCAGGAAACTCTTTTGGAAAAAACATCAGCGAAATCATGCACAATAGGAACATTAGAGATGGAAATGGATCTCTTTTCGTCAATATGGGTATCCACCACATATGCCAAATAGTCTATGCATCCATGTTGCAAACACTACCTCGCTTCAAAAATCACTAAAAAAAATCACTTTCAAGCTTCAAATCTCACTAAAAAAAGATAGGGGTCGATTTTAGGGTTTGGAGGATATGGAGGTTGGTCATAAAAAGGTCCATGAGGGATTGTGATGCTTAAATAGGGGTCACAACCCAAAATATTAGGGTTTGGGGAATGCACGAGTATGCCCAGTGTATACACATGTAGACCCAATATACTCGAATGTTGACTCGTCACAATATTTTGACTTACGCTCGATGTACAGCTTTGTACGCCCAACGTAAGGACCTCTTTTTCAAACTCTTAAAAACATAAGGGACTTGAAATGAAAATACCTGACAATGGGTGTCACAGAAATTGAATATATACATTTTTTTAAGAGCAAGAGAAAATAGTATTAATAAAGCAAAGGAATAGCAAGGTGCAAGGAGTAAAAAGTCATAAGAGTATCATCTAATGGGTTACCACACAAATCAATCCAGGCAAGGCAAGACAGTTACCCTTCGTCTTTCTGTTTTTTATCCAAAAAGGCACAAATTTTAACCTAATTAGCCAAAAGCTTATTATTGAGCACCTTGTTGTGACACTTTCATTCCTATACTTCCAAGTTGTCCAAAGATAGGCGACCAATACAACCTCTAAAACATGCTTAGATTTGCCGACTAGCCTTGACCCCAAATCCTCGAAGAAGAATTTTTCAAATGAGGTAACTGCATATGGGAAGAGGGTCCACTCGACATTTAAGAGTTGTGCTGATTTCAAGCTGAGAAAGTTCGCACTGCCAAGAATTCTCGCACTGTTAAGACTTCACAAGCTGGCAAATCAGTTCACACTAATAAGTTTGTTCAAGATGACGAGACTTTTTGCTCTCTCAAGCTATATCAAGCTATGAACACTTCATCTTATCCTGTGAAGACTCAAGTTCCATCTTCAACTCCAAACATCAGAATATCTCATGCTGGTAAGCTTCCTGAAGTGTTTCCTTGTTTAAATAATTATTTTTACAGGACCAAACACAAAATGAAAAAGATGTCGAGTCACACAAAGCCAGTGAAGGTGTGAGTTCCAAAGAAGCCACCTCCATAACCAAGGAAGATGAAGAAAGTTTGGGTTCCCAAGAGTACATCTCCTGAACTTGAAATAAAGCCAGTCATTGGAGATAGAAAGAAACATTCGAATCAAAAGTCTCTAGGAAAGAAGAGGGTTCTGAAACCTAAAGCTGATTGTTCTACATCTGATCAGAAATTTTTAGGAGTAAGGTATGTTTCAAAACCCATTCTCATATGGGTTCCTAATTCTTTTTGTTGATTCTGAAGGAATGAGAGAGACTACGAAATTCTTGAAATTCATATTCTCTCATTAAAGCAAAAGACATGAAAAAGGTGTATCTATATTTTTTATTTTATTCCTAACGTTAAAATATTTTTGGAGGTTATCTTGTGATGTCTTGTCAAAAAATGGGCTTTGCTGGTGATTATTGTCAAACAAGATGGGTTAGAAAATATGAGCATGGCTGTACTGTGAAGTCAGAAATGCCCGGTTCAAGAAATATAGTAGTCGTTGGATATGAAGACTTGTGTAAACTGTCTTTAAAAAATAACTTTGATGGTGTTGTTAATTTTATCATCTTTTTTTCTCATTGTTAAAGTAACTCAAGGGCACTTTCGGAAAGCTCACAAGGCTGATCTCGTGAGAATGCATAAAAGACGAGCATGGGAATTTCCGTCTTTTTAGTTTTCAACAGATTTAAATAATGAAAAAGCTAGTCATGCACTGGATTGTTAGGGGTAGTATTGTAATTTGGTGTCATACAAAAGGAAAGGCTGCAGATGCTCATCAACTTATGTGCTTTGTCGGGATAAGGAAGATAGTCCTACATGCACTATTTGGCTTTATACATGCCATTTTTGTCAATAGAAAGTTGAAGCCTATGGCCTAAATGAGGTTATTAAAGGGAGCACTCTTGTACAACATGAATGAAAGTCACATGAGGTTGAAAAAGAATCATGAGATGACGTTTTGATGAAGAAAGAAGATGTAAAAAAAATTAATGTGGGAAAGAGATTCATGTTTATGCATGGGTTGAAGTTGCAGTAAAGGGATGACACTTGATCTTCTGATAGTTGGTTCACAACAATTGGTGATTCATTAAAACCAATGTTGCAGAAATGGCTATATGAGTGGCGTCAAAATAATATAAAAAGGAATGCCCCAGGTAAGATTTCTATAAATTATTTTCTTATTTTTCTCAAAAAGTTAATTACAACTTCAGAAAATAAAACTTTTTAGTTATATATATATATATATATATATATATATATATATATATATATATATATATATATATATATATAAAACTAAAAAGTTTTATTTTCTGAAGTTGTAATTAAGTTTTCATTTGTCTCATTTTATTTAAAAAAAAATAGATTTACCAAAAGTTTTTAGTTAGTTTCTTTTAAGATGAATATATAAAAAAATTAAAAAGAAAAAGAAAAAGGTTTTTAAAAAAAGTTTTATTTTATAAAATAAAATAAATAAATTTGTTTTCTAAAGGTTTAATTAAGTTTCTTTTTTATATTTACGTTCATAGTTGTTAAAATTATTTCATTTTAGTTGTCTTTTATATATTTTTTTCTAGCTATACTTTAATTCTAAAAATACAAAAAAAAAGTAGTGTTATGCAGTTCTTTCCAGGAAAAGTGTTTCAAGTGTATATTTTCTATCAGCTTGATAGAAATATAAGGGGGAGAATGCACTCAAGTATTGAAATGGAGTCAATAATTCAACTGCGGGGGACAAATTTAACGATGTGTCTTATGTTCAAATATCTAAGACATTATAACTTATTTACTCCCTAAAGTGTCTAATAGTTATATCTTTTTTGTGTTAAAGTGCTTTGGTTTCAGCCACTGATCTGCAGTTGAACAAGTGATAGCCTGGATGTTAGATCACATGATGAATCTTTTTGCTAAGAATTGATAGGTTCTAGTGGATCTTGGTGACAATCTACCTAATGTGTCAATACACATTTGGTTCGGGATTTGCAACTTTATTGCACCATTTTAGAAATATTTGTCAGTGAAGTATGTGTTCTAAGATGTCATGCTTTATGAGTCGAAACTAAAGTTGTTGATGAAACATAAGCTAAGGGGGAGCAATCAAGGTTGACAAAGGCAAATGAGATGAAATTAACAAGTAGGTAGAAATGGTTTTTGAAGATGAGGCCTATGCTTCATCTGGTTTGGTCTCTTGTGATAATATCATTGTACCTTTCGTGATTTGATGGTGGCATTTCATAGGGCAGGTATATAATTGTTGATAATTCAATGTACCTGGAACAAATGATGTTGCATATACCTTAAGTCTTGTGTCTTATAGCAGTTAATGAGACCTCAACACGTCATGTTCCTATGTGTTAAGACTAAATGAGCCATCCATTTCTTGTATTGAATCTGATAGCAAAATTTATTCTTCAACTAGAGATATTTCGTGGTCACAAATGAAAATTTTTATAAGGAAAGGATATTATTTCCTCTCTTAGCCAATCTTTTTCTCATGTCCTTGACCTTCTAGACTGAGGTATAACATGTTACCATTATGAATTGATGATGGATATACTCCAAGATTTTAACTACTCCTCTCTACAAAGCTTCATTATAAGAACTTAATGATTCACTATGTAATACCACACACTGATAAAAATTAAAAACTCTATGCCAATGGTTAAGCTAAAAATAGTAGACTATCACACGCAACACCCCTTTCTTGCCCTATTTTCTTCTTAAAAATTTAATGATTCAGCATAAAGTATCATACACTGTTGAGAACTTGAAAAATTTGTGCTTATGGGTATATCATATACCGTGATATATTACATGCACCTACCCACTCTCACCCTTTTTCTTCTAATAAAAGAAGTTAATGACTCGGTGTATAAAACCATACGCTGATGAGACTTTGCAATTCTGTGTAAATGATCTAGTATTGCAACAACATAATAGTGTGATACCCCTAACCTATCCTTTAACTTTATTTGATGTTTTCTTTATATTTCTGGTTACTTGCTATCTTCTTACAACAAAAATCAAACAGAAGGCAACACCTATTGATGCTGTCAAAAAGGTGTAGAAATATGTAGTTTTGCTATGTTTTTACTTGAACATTCTACTTTGAATAGAAGACACTCTTGAAAGAAGAATGTTATACATCTAAGGGGGAGCAGAAATCAACATATCACTTTAGTTGTATTTATTTATATGTTCATTCTTTATTGGTTTAATTTTGACATCATTCGATAGGGGAGATTGTTGGGCCACATAGTTGTATAGGTTTGATGATGCAAAATATATATAA
This sequence comes from Lactuca virosa, assembly GCF_052849685.1. Taxonomy (NCBI): domain Eukaryota; kingdom Viridiplantae; phylum Streptophyta; class Magnoliopsida; order Asterales; family Asteraceae; genus Lactuca; species Lactuca virosa. Next base: position 131,729,215 of record NC_136426.1, on the reverse strand, counting down.
TATATTTATAACTAATCTTAAGATATGTTGATGGAAGTTCATATGTCGAAGACTGAAGAACATCCCCTGGTGACTGAAAGACCTTAAAGATTCCAGCGGTACCAAAGGCATGTAGACACAATCTACCGAAGACTGATCAGTGTGTTCAGATGCTGATTCTTATATACTGATGACACACTGATTAGGTGATATGCTGATAACACTCGCTGATTGTACTATATGCTAAAGATGAAGCTGATTAGGGTGACACCCTGACGCTAATGTTGAAGCTGAAGCTGAAGCTGATCTCCCTGACGTTGACGATGATGCCCTAATCAATGAGAGTCCATAAAGTAGATGTTGTAATCAATGAGAGTCCCTAAAGCTGAATCTGATCTCCCAGACGTTGATGATCTGCTGTTGTTGATATCCGAATCTGGAGAAGATCTGATCTAATTCTCTCCTTATATACCAAATTAGTTTAGATTTAGATTAGATACAATCCCTTGATTGAAAGGATTCATTAGAATAGATTAGTATATATTCATGTATTAGGGTTAAACCCAAATTAAGTCTTTTGTGACCGTCTTTGTGGCCTTTTTCTCTTGGTGAGAAGATTATTTCTTGGTGAAAGATATCATTGTGATACTTCTGTGTTCTTCATTGTTCTTCATTGTTTTGTATTCGGTCAAGAAATCTACAAATTTTTTTGGACCAACAATAACTGAGCTATTTGGCTGATCGTTATGCTCCTCATGATGCTTCGTTGGACGTCGTAAATGATAGACAATTATCAGTCGGTGTGACTTGACCGTCAACGTTGTAGCTAGCAACCACGAATGGGGGTGTCAACTCATCTAGATCTCTACATAATTCTATCGCTCACGAAGATTAATAGTTATAATTCAGGGGTCTTCTAAGTATTGAACTTAGGTAATGAATATGTCTCATGTAAACCATTGAGTGAAATGTTCTAATGGTTTGAAATCCCTAACTTTTACACAAAAGTTTCCAGACGTAAATTCGACAGTGTATATCTTCTACCATATAAATTTTGAAAGTGTAAATTCGACAACTTTTGTAAGAAATAACAGTTAAATAGTAGTTTGACATGTATTCTCCTTTGAAAACTATAAAAAAGTTATAAAAGGGGTCCTGAAACTCACTTTAGTGTTAGCGTAGAATTGATAATGATTTAGCAGTGAAATTTGGAATATATCAATCGAAAAAATAGATGAACAACGCTTTGCCAGCTGGATGAATAGTGCTTGTTGTATGAATAGTAACACGCCATAATTTGGCCGGAAAAAATTGTCGGCTCCAGATGAATAATGTTGGTTTTTCATGAAAAAACGAGTTAGGGTTCTATTTAAATAGAGTTCTATTCAAATACTAGATCATTTTAAGTTTGATAAAATATCAAAATGTTTTTGTGAAACGCAGTGTAGCTAACCTGACTAATTGTTTGAAGGTTCAATTTTACATTTTTGTTGTGCTTGCAACATGTTCTTATCCATAACAACGTCAATTTTTTGGTGAAAAAACGAGTTAGGGTGATATTAATATATTAGATCATTTATTTCTTGAAAAATATCAAAACTATTTTGCAAAACGTAGCGTAGCTAACGTAGCGAATTGTTTGAAGTTTCGTTTTTACGATTACCTTTCATTTTTCGTATGTTTATTGTTCGCTTTATATGGATAAGTCTAACTTTGTTAGACGAACTTTGTTTCGATGTTCTTTATTTCCATGGTTTTGTAATTACGTGTACTAATTCTATGGGGTTTTAGGTTAAAATAAAAAATATTAGCACAACCGATTTTACATAAACACTTATGGGCACATGAAATCTAAAACTCTATGACCTTTTCTCAATATTTAGCAACATAATTATGTAACAAACTTCTAACCTAAGTAAATCCAAAATTACAATATTAGAATACATAACTTTTGCAAAAATTGAATAATGCAAACAATCCTCTTGAATTTTTCTCGGGAAAGAAAGCAATAATAATATGGATGCCTCTAATGGTTCACACCCAAACGCTAGAAAACCCTAGGATTGAAATTTAAGAGATAGGAGGAGAGGAAAAACCGATTTCTCTATGTCTTGTGTAGAGATTGATTTTGGCTAGGCTATGGTCCGTACTTATAGCTGCTAGAAACCCTGATTTGAATATTAAAATAATAATATTTTAACCTAATTCAAATATGTTTCCTTCTTTGTTATCGGAAGCTTCTAGAATATATATGGAACCTCGTCAACTATCCATGCTAAGGGAGGCTATCAAATTGCCTCCTTTGCTCAGTAATTGAACAATTACAATTCAATCCTTGCACCCTTAGCTGATTGTAATTAATCCAAAGTTAATTTCCAATTAATTCTGATTAATTCTTAATTAATTAATTATTAACTATTTCTAATTAGTATATTAATCGTATAATATATTAACAAACCATTTTTCTCTCTCTCTCTCTCTCAATTTAGTTAAGACCTTAGAAATCTTAATACAATAGTCGACCAGTTAGATAAGTCATCAACTACAATTGTAAGTATAGCTTTGAATAACCAGTAAAAGAGTTCTTTCCAAAGACACTGCTAAACTTAGATTAATTCATAAATTAGCCCTCAGATGAGTGTCATATATTCATTCGTTCTTCAAGATATTGTATCGACAAGATACATGAATACGAATCAGTCTCATGGTCTAATATTATATTTGACGATCTCTAATTTATGATGAGGTCATTAGACTACAAACTGAACACATCAATCTAGTCCCAAATGGGCCTAACACTATGATTTCAACATCAAATCACCAAGAGGCTGGAAAATATCGCTTTTTCCTTAATAGGTTAAAGGAACGAATAAAATTTTACTATATAATTATAATCTTTACTCATCATGTCATAAATGTAATTACATTTTATAACATTTAATTACGGATGCATTGATGTAATACTAATACACAACATATATGCAAACCATAACTTATATATCTCTCTTTTATGAATAAAAGATATTATCATCTTAGAATTACTTGTGATTAAATCCATGAAGTAATCTCTAAGTGCGGGTTTGAAAAATACTTAAAATTCCTATTTTCAAGTACTCAAGAATATTGCAACAATCTCTATGAAATGTCCAATCACCATGGACAATCTACAAATATTCCATGATAGTATTAAATCAATACCTACTCCCGATGTATGACCAGTTGTGGCATTTCAAATGAATTAATATTTTGGAAGTAAACATGCAAAGTGAAACACAAGAATAAACAATTGAAGATGGTAGCTAACACTCATAAATAACTCTCTATTATTTAATAAAAAAAGCTATTATAATTTATTTTTTTACCTTATTTCAAAACCATCAACTAACGACTATAACTTAATATCATCTCTTAATCCAATACTCGTAGCATGTTTGAAGTGGTTGACCTTGCTTAACCCCTTTGTGAAAGGATAAGCAGGATTATCCTCTGATGATACACGATTCACCACGAGCTTGCCCTCTTCAACTTCATTTCGAATATAATGGTATTTCTTTCGATGTGCCTTGATCTCCCATTATCCTTTGGTTCTTTTGTCAAAGCATACACCATTATTGTCTCAAAAAATCTCCATGGGCTCTTGGATTGATGGAACAACTCCAAGGTCCCCAATAAAATTCTTTAACCATGTTGCTTCCTTTGCTGCCTCCCTCACTGCGATGTACTTTGATTCACAAGTAGAATACGCCACCATTTGTTGCTTGGAAATTTTCCAAGTTACTGTTTTACCATTCAATAGAAAAACCCATCTAGATTATGAATAACTATTATCCCGATGCATTTGAAAGCTAGTATCACTATACCCACCCACTTTAAGTTCATATTTGCCACCAAAAACTAAGATCATATCTTTGGTTTTCCGCTTATACTTAAGTATGTTCTTCACTGATGTCCAATGAGTTATGCCAGGATTCCCTTGATATCAGCTAACCATGCTCAAAGCGTAAGCCAAATTAGGGCGAGTACAAGTCATATCATACATGATCGATCCTATAGCCGAATCATATCAGACTCGATTCGCTGCATCTATTTTTTTTATCACTATTGGGAAATTGAGCTTTGCTCAACTTGATAGTATGATGAATGGCCAAATCCCATTTCTTTGAATTCTCCATATTGAACCGCTTCAATATTTTATTCAAGTAAGTATTGTGGCTAAGTGCTAAAAATTGTCTCTATATGTCCCTATAAATCGTTATTCCAAGAATGTATGTTGCCTCACCTAGATCCTATTGGGGCTTTTTGTTGGGCTATACTTACTGGTTTATGCTTTGTTTTGAATGTATTATGTTATTTTCGGTTTTGGACCGAAATCACCTAGTAATTTCGGTGGGCTTAGTGTGTTCTCGGTGGGCTTATTATGTATGGGCTTTAGGTTATCGGTTTAATATATATATGGTCTGTGTATAGCCGTTCAAGGCTAATGCAATTTTGGTGAATACTAGTGATTCATGGCTGAAGTGTGATTGAATGTACTTGACAATTAGTCAATAAAATTGTGTAAATTCATATTATTGAAACGTGTTCATGATATATCTAACTGATTGTTTCACATCATTATTTGATTAATATTCTGCATTAAATCAAACAATTGCATTGATACTTCGATAGATCCGAATTCAGGGACTTACAAGTGGTACCAGAGCCTTAAAACCGACTTAAGGCCGTTTTGGTATCAATTGCTCTCGAAACAATAATTTGTTTGTGGTGATTTTGGGTTGTTTTGGGAAAAAAGATTTTGTTGTTCATCGTGTTCCTAGTGCTCTTCACTAAATTTGGAGGATTTTTTGTTTGAAATCATTTTTGGTAAATTACCAAATTTATGTCTCTTTGGTTAAAAAAAATTGGATCAAAGACTTTGATTTCAGCTAGGTCTTAGTGTTTTTGGCACCTACTTGGTGTTTTCGGTAAAAAGACTTGGGGTTCTCGGTACGGAGGAGTTGTCGGCCTAGAAATATCGTTATCGGTCGACTGTTTTCGCTTAAACAGTCGACTTTCAGGGATCTCGGTCAAACTGTTTGACTTTCAAGGTTTTCGGTCAAAGGGCATTTTTCTTGGTCTTCTGTCAAAATCAAATTGCACTATCATATTTTTACCGTTGGTAAACAATGAGCTCATACAACAGTTCAATCACCACTTTTAGTATCAAGGAGGTAAGTGAAACCTCATGTACTCAGTCCTGTGACGATAAAATAAATAAATACCGTACACAAAATGAATTATTAGTTAGAGAGGTTTTTGACCTCAAAAATGAAATATATGAAATTAAGAAAGTAAACAATCCGCTTAAAGAAAATCTAGAAGCAAAACTAAAGATTTAAGCAAGATTAAAGAACAATATAGCACCAAATGTGTTCACTATCGTTTTGCCAAAGAGAAAATTGCAAACTTAACTGCCGAAGTTGATGCATTAAAGGCTAAATTTAAGGATGCTGACTTTAATTTTAAGAAATTCGATGTGTCAAGTGAGATAGTTGAGTCTATGATTAAAAAACAGTTAAAGTGGAAGAGTAACCAGAAAGAGGGTATGTGGTATCATAGTGTACCACCTCTTTTCAATGATAACTATACTCCGGCTTCTAAAACCATAGAGACAGAAAAATCTGTTCAACATGGTCAGCCTACTGTAACTGTTTCAGTTAAGACTAAACAATCCGACAAAACTAAGAATATTGAGGTGAACGATACAAATGTTTCTATTCATGTGCAGATAAATGTCACAGAAACTTAAATTCATAGAATCTCACAACATTGCTGGATATCTCATGGATCCTCCTGCTGCTTGTAACAAACCGTTATTTCAAACCTATGTAATAATGTAGGTCAATTTGTATTTCCTTTTTAAAATAATAAAGAGAAATTTTAGCATACTGTGTATATTTACATAATTGACCCTCAAAAATAAATTATTAAACAATCTTGATTGGGATGAACCAACTGATAGAGATTGTAACAAGGTTTCCAAAAACATAAAGAACACTAAAATACGAGTTATAACGAAGAAGTTATGACCAATCGAAGATCCGCGATAAAACCGGCAAAACACTGTTCAGTGTAAAAACTGAATTTTCAATAAAAAGGCTTTTTAGCCTTAACAATCTAAATGAAAGTTGTAGTTTATGTTAAACCGAGAACTTTCATCAAAAGAACGGCAAAATCTGACTTCGTACGAGGAAGTTACGATTTTTCTAAGTTTCAGTATAGCATTGTACAGCTAAAAACTCGAAATAAAGATCGAGTGATTTTTAGCCGACACAACCTAAACGAGAATTTAAGGTCTCGTCAATAGTAGTACAACGGTAAAAAGACAGACAAAAACGGACGTCGGATGAAGATGTTATGAATTTTTAACGAATTTGTTGTTCCGGTCTGTTAAAAATAATAATATTAAAAATAAAGTCAAAATCAGCCGACGAAATCTAAACGAAAGTCTTAGAGTATAATTTTACCTACGCGTGCATATAAAGAACGCCAAAAAAGGAGCTCGTATGCGAAAGTTATGATTTTCGCAAGTTTTTGGCACAAAAATCAAGAAAAATGGAAAACCGGGCAATTTCGCATGCATGACCCTCGAACACGTCATCCTCGCATGCGAGCTTCCACGTGTCGATTGCTGATAGGACCGAAGTTCGCGTGGCACCTTCTGATTCGACCATGTCCGCGGTCCACTCACCTTCGGACACCTTCGCATGAGACACCCCGGACACCACCCTCGGACACCCCTTCGCACCGTGCCCTCTTCCCATTGGACCGAAGTCCGGTCCAGTCCGAAGCTGCCACCTGCGAGCCAGCTGTCCGAAGCGAGCCCCTTCCTTCGCCACCTGTCCGACACGCGTCAGTCTCGCATAGCCTCGGATCCGAGGCTTCGGTGTATATAAGAGGTGCGAGACCCTCCAGATTTTTCACCTTTTTCACACCAATTTTCACACACATTCACCCCTTTCACTTCCATAAGCTCACATACAACCCCTAAAGCCCCGATATCTTATTTTAAACCCTAAACAAGCCTCGAAGTCCCGAGATTCCCGAGAAGTTAACCTCTCTCCAGTCGAAACTCTGCCCGATTTGAGCCAGATACTCGCAAAATAAACTCCTTTCCGGGAAACGAAACGCTGCCCAAATCACCATCTAACAAGTGAGTTCATACCCCCGTATTTTCATAATTTCTACTGTTTTAAGGGGGGGAATACAAGCTTAACACAAGAACTTTGTGTTATAAAATCATGATTACAAATCATGATAAAACGACATTAAATCATCAAAAATACTCAAAACATTAAATTCTTTTATAATCTTATATTTTTCCCCCAAAATTCATAATTATATATATATATGTATATAAATAAGATTTAAAAGGCTTAGGACTGATAACTCATTCTGGGTCCTTTTCCTTGTTTGGATGTGGGCTTGTAGTACCGGTTATTTGTCCGAGTGTCGCTTAAATTTTACTTATATATAGAATTGTATATGTATATAAATATAAAAGCTATTTCATCAGTTTAACTACCTTTGTAACATGTTGAGCAAGGGATTACATGCAAACATAGTTAAATACCGATTCAGAACGTACATATAAATTATAATAGGTATAATTTATACATAGAACAATAATTCATGATTCAAGTATACTAAAACACACTGTTTTACAAGAAACAAGGGTTTTGATTCAGAACAAATGAAGGGTTGACACTTATCAAATACATGTTCGGAATACTAATTCAAGAACATACTGTCAATCATTTATTTCAAAATGATTGGCTTTTCATAACTAATATACATGTAACGTTTATATGCTTTTTATGAGACATTCAATTCAGGTTGTTTAATTCATTTTAGACAACCAAGGTAAAGCCCTGACATTATAACCAGAATCTCCAGCCTGGGGATCGAAACAAGTTGTGTGTAGATCTATATCGGGATTGACAACCCCGCACTCAGGCTGCTAGCTACAGTCAGGCATACATGCCGATGAGTGGCAATTGTTATCAACAGTTTAAACGCCCACAAAGCGTTTGTTTCAGGCCATCCGTCATAGTATGGTTATAATAACTCATTAAAAAGATATTAACAATACGTTAATGTATAAACAACTAAACGAAAGCACACCTTCAAAGTACCAGTTTACAGAATACAAACTACAATGGTTCAATACAGTTTTCAATAACAGCTTGTGGAGCCAGGCACACTCTCAGTTACAAGTTTTTGTTGGGTCAAAATTATGGTTTATACTTTGCTTTTCTAGTTGATTATATTTTTCTGTAATGTTTTATGAGTTTACGGTCAGGTTTACGGCCAGGTGGGTGTTTACGGCCGTAAACCCATTTATGGCCCATGTTTCTCATGTATATACATATAGGGTGAGGGGTGTGAGAAAGAACGAATGTGAGAATAATAGAGAGAGAGAGAGAGAGGAGCTTATGTGTGCGTATTCTAAGGTGTTTTCTAGAGAGAGAAAGTGAATCTTGTGTAAGGAACTTCAATCATATCATCAATACATTCAAGATTCAAGTTATTCTTCTCCTCCTTCTCTTCTATTTTGATCTGGTATCATCCGTTTGATTGGGATTCCGCACCATCAAACGGATCTGATTGATACAAAAGCATTTTGGGGACTTACAATTGGTATCAGAGCTTGGTTTGTATCAGTTAATGTTGTCATATCTGGAGCTTATTTGATCTGATTTTGGAAGGATTCTTGCGTTTTTGGATAGATCTTGGCAAATTAAGGGGGGTTTGTTCTTCGCGTTTTTGATAAAAACGAGTTTTTGATCGAGTTTTGAAGCAAAAAGGGGTGAAAATCGCTGTTTTTCACGTAATCTGCGAAGAGTTTACGGCTGGAAACAGTTTACGGTCGTCGTAGTTTACGGTCGGCGGCGGCGTTTACGGCTAGGGTTTCCCAGAGTTTACGGCCGGTCCTCGCACGTGTACGGCCGGAGTTTGCGGTCCGAGATTACGGCCCTCCGAGTTTACGACTCGCACGTGTACGGTCCAGCGCAGTTTCCAGTTCGCACCAGGTCCTCGCATCGCGTCGTCGTCCTCGTCCTCGCAAGCAGAAGCTTCGTCCTCGCATCAGCTTCGCATTAAAAATAAGGGGAAAGGAGTTTTGGGGGTGCCTGGATTCGAACCCGGGACCTCTGGTTGATCAACTCAGTGCTTTACCAACTCGTCTAGCTGACACTTTGTTTCAGTCCTTCGAAATTTAATTCAAAACAAGTCTTTCTCGGTTCTAACTTTCGAAATTTGACTTTTTTAACCCCAAAAATCAATTTCTTTTATTTTTAAAATCCATTTTCAACCAAAAATTATAGTTTTTAATTTTTGACTTTTTACTTAAAATTTTGACTTTGACTTTCAAGTTTGACCTTTGACTTTAAACTTTGACTTTCTCGTTTAACCTTCAAATTTTCAAATTTAGATTTTTGGTTTGACTTTTAAGTTTGACTTTTAAGTTTGACTTTTTAAATTTGACTTTTGAGTTTTTAGTCAAAGAATTTAAAAAATAAATAAATAAATAAATAAATGAGTTCCGAATCCATTCCGGTAAATGAAGTTTCATGTACTCCAGATTGTGAAACTACGATTAAATTTCTTCGGGAACAAATTGATTTATTAAAAAGAGAAGTTGAGGACCTGAGATATGAAGGATATCAACTCAGGAAAGGACAGAAACCCCTGAAGGCTGAATTAGAAGGAAAAACCAAAGACTTTAGGAAGCTTCAGGAAGATTATAGCAATAAATGTGAAAATTATAACTATGTTATGAGACAACTTGCTGAGCTAAATACTAAGCTTGACACATTAAAAAACAAATTTGAAACTGCAGATTTTGATTTTAGAAAATTTGATGTGTCAAGCGAAGTAGTTGCGAACATGATAGACCATTGTTTGTAATTTAAAAATAACCAGCAAAAGGGTTTAGGATACGATAAAGTGCCTCCTCCTTTCAATCATAATTATCAGTATCACTCTGTGTCTAAAGAGGAGATTTCCAACGAACCATTCATGGTTTATGGCAAACCAGCTGCTTTTGTTTTAGGAGGAATTATTAATGTTGAAAGTACTAATGTTTCTACTTCCCCTGCAGATCAATCCTTAAATCAGTCACAACAAGAAGCTGAAGGATATGTTTCTGATAATAAAATTGTGTCTGTTTCGAATGAAAACTCTATTGTTTCTGATGTTAAAATTGATGATACATCTTGTGATGCTTCTGCATCGGATCATGTTGAGTTAATTTTTTTTGACATATTTGATGATTTTTTTGAAAATACTGATGTTCCTGTTTCTAGCACATCTACTTTATGTGCAGGTAAAGTAGTAGAGGATGAGAACAAGGAGAACACCATTGAACAAACCAACATATCCTTGAGCTCTGAATCTGTTGCTTCGAACTCAGCTGCTTCTGATCAACCTGCTGTTGAGAAATACAGGCCACCAATTCCAGTGAAACAGAGTGCCTGTTGTAATTGTGATTGTGGGAAAAATAAGAGACAAGGCAATGATACGCCACCAGGGGCAGGAAGAAACAACTTCACAGTGAAGAAAAAGACATGTTTTCACTGTGGAACACCTGGACACATTGCCAGAAATTATCCTAATCGCGCATACATTCCCTACTATGCACAAGGGTGGCAGAACGCGCCAAGAGGGAGATACTCCAAAAGAAACCCCTCAAGGTCATGTTCAGACAATGGTGACTGGAACGCGCAGAAGGCCAAGAATCAAACCCACAAGGCCAAGAATCCGAATCCCAAGGGCAAGAAGGGAATGCCGGCCAAGAAGCCCAATCCAAGAGATGCTCCAGTGAAACAAAGACCGGTTAGGTTAAAGTCATCTCAACAGCCGACATCAAGATCCAAAGCAAGTACTGAGCCACCCATTGGATCGAAAAAGAAATGGGTTAAACCCAACTACAAATGGGTTCCAAAGGCTCACTCTCCCAAATCTTCTACGATTCTAATATTTCTTCATCTTCTGTTTGTGATAAACAGGATATGTCATGGGAGAGAGTACTGTGCAAGGATGACAAAGGTCAACCCAGTTTCAAAATGGACTGGGTTCCAAAGACCAACTAATCTCGCTCTATGTCGGAGCAGCTATGGAGGCATATCATCAGACTTCGGTTTGTTGGTAGTGGCTGTTCCAGGCACATGATAGGAGGCATCTCTCAACTGTACAGCACTCCGAACATTGTTTGAGAGTATATGTCCTTTGCGGGAAGGGAAGAAAGGAAGGGATCACTCATGGGGTTAGTGTTTAACGATGTGAAGAATTTTTGGATCTGTTCTAAGATTACGCGTGCTGTTCTCAGACCTTCTGGATGCAAATTCAATCGGTGACTTACGGTTTGAGTCTTCTTTTCTATACTCCTGAGTTTTTCTTAAGCTGATTCGCTTTAAAGACTAATTTTTGTTTTAGGATAGTTTAAATTTGCGCATTTACTTTCGTTTCTCTCCTATACACAAACTTAGGGGGAGAAATAAAAACTAAACAAAAATTAAAAAATTAAAAAAAAAATCCAAAAACATTAGAAAATCAGAAAATCAAAAAATATGTTGGTTATGGAATGTGCTTGCAGGTGATGTGATGGGAAGTGATATAATCATGTGATAACAGGCAATCTGAATCTGTGTAAGGGACTGAATCTGAATTGTCTAGGCTCTGTATTCGATGCGCTGGTAGGCACGAAAGATTAAAATGGACTTGACTAGGCATTAATGAACTTAAGGAATCTAGAGACTTGAAAAATCTTGACCTAGATAGATCCATTTAGCCTGACAATACGACGCTCAGATAGGTTGAGCAGGGAGATATACATGATAATCCACCAGTCACACTAAAATAATCTGTATCTAGAACCGTGGTTTAACTCTTCCTCGATGTACGGACTTTGTCCTTAATTCCGGTATTGATGGGGCGACTGGGGAATTCCGATAAAGTAGGTATGTAGAAAATTATTTTCTTGCTTTCTTTCTGTTAGTCATATGTTGCCTCCTCTGCATGATTGAAATACATTCAACCTGGACTGCAACATATGTAATTCTATTTCTCTGCATCTTCTATCTATGCAATTCTTCCTGTCTGTTAGTCATATGCTGTCTCCTTTGCGTGATTGAAATACATCCGACCTGGTACACAGCATATGCACCATTCTATTTCTCAATCCCTCTAAATCTGGTTAGTCATATGTTTCACCCTCTGCGAGATTGGAAGAGATCTGACCTGGGTGTATAGCATATGCATTCTAAATCTGACTTCTCTCATAGTAATTGGCTGCTCACCTAAAGTAAGGAGTACTTTGGAAGTTCCTGATTATTGGGGTATGTCAGGAAGCGTGAAACATGTTCTAGTACATTTAAAATTGAACAATCAGTAGGTTGTCTCTAGATCTCGCTGCTCAATTTAGGTGGACAACAATATCTTTGGTCGTCGTCAACTAAATGGTCCTTAAGGAATATTATCTAGGAACTTAGGATCACATTGTCTTGTCACTTATAGTATGTCCTAATTTTGTCACAATCTCTCGTGTTTAAGTGGACCACAATACCGGCGATTGACCAGATCTATTCATGAAGGGAGAGGTACTGATAAACGGATAAAGGCTGTCTAAAAACTTTGATCCCAAATCACTCTTAAAGTTAGATATCATTTTATTTTTGTTAAATTTGTTCATAGTTTTCTTCTAATTTAAATATTAGGGGAGAATTAAAAATTTTGAAAACCAAACAAAAATCAAAAAAAGTAAAAATCCAAAATAGTGTTATTTCTGTTTTATTTCTTTTTCAGAAAATATGAAAAATCCAAAAATATTATGTCCTAAGTTCTCTTTTAGTTTTGTTTTGTCTTGAAAAGTGAATTCAGGTGTAGATGAGACTCATGGAGACTGTATCGAGATTTCTGAGCCAAGGCTTCATCCGTGAGCATCGAAGAATTCTCATTCGAAGGAGCAAGAAATGAAGATTATTCTTTCAACATTCAATCCTTCAACCCCAGAAGCAAGGTGAAGCTGAAATTGAAGATTATGTGACGGATTGCATTGAAGCCTCCTCAATCAGTCTGCTGCTATCTTGAACCTGCTGAAGTGATCTAAAAGATTTGTTCTCTCTGATGTTCTCTTTGAAGATTCTCAAGCTGAAAGCGCTATCTTTCAAGAATCAGTACATCAAGCCTCCTCAACCAATGTGCTTTCAGAGTCAAATCTTGAAGAAATGCCCAACTGCTCAAGATGAAGTCAATTATTGAAGATTCATCATGTTCATCTTGAAGCTGTGAAGAATTTGAAGATTAATGCTGAAGCCAAGCTCCCAATGAAGATTAACAAGAAAAGCCAGCTACTTTTTAGGGGGAGCTTGTTGGGTCAATTAAGAAAAGAAAACTATAAACCAAGGGGTAGATTGTTGGGTCAAAATTATGGTTTATACTTTGCTTTTCTAGTTGATTGTATTTTTCTGTAATGTTTTATGAGTTTACGGTCAGGTGGGTATTTACGGCCGTAAACCCATTTACAGCCCATGTTTCTCATGTATATATATAGGGTGAGGGGTGTGAGAAAGAACGAATGTGAGAATAATAGAGAGAGAGAGAGAGAGAGGAGCTTATGTGTGTGTATTCTAAGGTGTTTTCTAGAGAGAGAAAGTGAATCTTGTGTAAGGAACTTCAATCATATCATCAATACATTCAAGATTCAAGTTATTCTTCTCCTCCTTCTCTTCTATTTTGATCTGACATCATCCGTTTGATTGGGATTCCGCACCATCAAACGGATCTGATTGATACACAAGCATTTTGGGGACTTACAGTTTTCATAATGGAATACAAATACAAAACATTGATACAAAGAGAACGGTTTTATGGGAATGAAACTACTTTTCATATACAACAGAAAATATAGGATTTTCTGGAACAGTTTACATATACAAGATACAGAGATACTCTTTCAAACATAAACACTTATGCACTCACTCAACTTTGTGTTGATACTCTCTTTTCAAATTACTTGTATTCTCAGGGAAATAATACACAGGTACTCCCCGAGCTTTTTGAGAAGATGGAGCTATGTTGAGTCATATCTTCTTTTGTATAACTATTTTGGTTCAATATACAATGATTGAACACATGTAAATACTTATATTCTTTTTAAATACAATGGTTGTTTCATACCTACAAGTACAATATCACAGTCATAAGAACTTAAAAGTATTTGGATGTTGAACACTATAGTCAAACCTGGGCAGTTATGTAATCATATCTGGAATTAATATAGCCTGATCAACTATATTGATTTGAGATATGACCAACATGTGTTTGGGAGTGATAGTGGTGTTGCGACATGTCTAAAACTTACCATACATATTCAAAAGAACTATAGAACATAACACAAAGATTAAAATGCTACGGAGAGTATTTTACTAACCTTACTTCTAATACATAACCTATGGCTGAACATAATTTACCGGGAGACCCCTATAATCCACAAAATGCCGGCTGGATCACAGACTCAGATGAAGAACCCTTTGAGGACAGCGAGTCAAGTGGTACGGATACAGAGCCACAAGTTTGCAACCCTAGAGAGCGTCCCCTGAGGCAAGAGGAAGCAGAACCCATACCCGAGTGGGGCCAATACATAAACTATTGGAGTCGACAAGACGGCCAACGCCCTCCCTACGGAATGGCACGAGGTTTCTATAACGTCTCAGGAGGAGGAACATACGACAAAGCTCTTCCAGTTATAGTGAACCGAATAGCCCGACAATTCGATCAATCAAGGATGTAGATCAATCGAATCCTAGAAGTGAATACGGTTGCACAGGCTAACACTGCAGATATCCTTCGTCTTGACGAAATGCAAGATGACACCCAGCACCATACTAAAGCCCTTCAAAGGCAACTTAATGCTGCTGAATCAGAGATAAGAGAATTGAGGGAGCATCAAGCTGCCCAAGAAAGGCGCTGGAAAGCACAAGACGAAGCGGAACCTAGCAACCGTCGTAGCAATCATCGCAAGTAGTGTTCGCACTACTTCTACTTTCTACTTTCTATATCGAATGTATATACTACTTTTCACGATATGTACAAAACCGAGTATCAATAAACAATAAGCACTTTACTTCAACAAGAGTTAGTACAATTCTCATAAACATTCTATTTCAAAGTTTTGGATCACATAAATGTTTCAGTGTTATTTTTTTATGCTTTCAATACGACCACGGAAATGTTATTTCGGTAGGTCGGTTGGATGTCGACACTTTCTGAGTATTGGGGTATATTATAATCCTGCTTTAAGGTCAAGTTTTCTGGACCTTATATACTTAATATACCAATACAGTCGACATGTACATTCATACTCTTTGAAAAATAACCATTCAATTTCATATTTTCCTGTTGCAAGTTGTACTTGCAGTGGATTTCTATTTCCAATTCTTTGTGAAATTCATGTTGAATTAAGTGTTTAGTTCAGAGATATCAAATTCATATTCATTCTTGATATCTCACTATCTTTTTATCTATTGACTTTTATAGCAAGAGATGACTCCTCGTAGAAAACCAAGACGTATCAATATCAATGAAGCACCGACGCCACCCCCACCACCACCTCCTCAATTCGACCCCACTATGTTTCAAGCGGCGGTCACGGCGGCTGTAGCGGCTGCCATGTCTCATATTAATACTCCTGGTGTTAGTGGGTTGGGAGTTGGTGCACATCCTTCCAACCATGGCGAAAGTCATTGGCATTCGTGAGAATGCACTTATAAGGATTTTTCTAATGCCAAACCCAGGACCTTTAATGGGACTGGGGAGTTATGGCACTAAGGCAGTGGATAGAAAAGACAGAAGCAATTTTCGAAATTTGCTCCTGTCCTGAGGGTAGCAAAGTTAAATTTGCTGCATGTACTTTTTCAGATAGGGCTCTAACGTGGTGGAATGGCCACATTAAGTCACTTACTCTGGTAGTGGCTAACTCCATCAGCTGGGAGAGCCTAAAAGCCAGGTTAATGCGGGAATACTGTCCGCGAGGGGAGATAAAGAAACTGGAGCAAGAACTATGGGCTCTTATAATGGTTGGTTCTGACATATCAACCTATACCAGTAGGTTCTGTGATCTGGCAATTCTATGTCCGGATATGGTTCCTATGGAGAGCAAAAAGGATTGAGAGATATATTTGGGGTATGTCGCCCCAAATTCAGTCAAGTGTTTTAGCTTCGAAGCCTATTACTTTTGACAGTGCCAAAGAGCTGGCACAATCTCTTATCGACCACGGAGCCCGTCAACACTCTGTGGTTTCTACTCCCGAACAACCCAAGGAGAACAACAACAACAGCAAGAAGAAGGGTTGGAACAAGAGGAAGGTCAAATCTCCTCTGGAACCTGCAAAGAAGCAACAAGTAGTGGCAGTCCATGATACTACTGTACCTGCTACCATACCCGCTATTGTACCTGCTGTTGTTCCTAATAACCTTGCACCAACTAAGCCCTATGCTGGTACCCTCCCTAAATGCAACAAGTGCAATTTTCACCACAACGGAAATTTCCAAGAAATGCAGCGTCGTAACTGCAACAGGAAAGGGTATACTGCCCGATTCTGCAGAATACCACCCCAACCACTTAACCAAGTACCTGTCGCTGGAGTAGGCCGAGCATGCTACCAATGCGGTGATGTGGGGCATTTCAGGAAAGATTGACCAAAAGTTGGAAATGCTGGTGGAGTTGGGAGGATTTTAGCACTGGGTCATGAAGAAGCAGTGGTAGACCCTGCAGTGGTCACGGGTACGTTCCTTCTAAACAATACTTATGCATGTATTCTATTTGATTGTGGTGCTGAGAGGAGCTTCGTGAGCCATAATTTTAAACATCTACTAAATCAAAACTCCCAACCACTAAATGAAACTTTCACAGTAGAAATGGCTAACGGGAAATCTGAATCCACCAACGATATATACATAGGATGTATCCTTACCTTGAATGACTTGTCTTTCCCAATAGACCTTATGCCGATCTCTATCAAAAGTTTTGACGTCATAATAGGTATGGATTGGTTGTGCCCCAACCATGCCGACATCCTATGTTATGAAAGAGTTATTCGTTTGAACTTGCCAACTAATGAAACTCTTATTATCTATGGCGACAAACCCGGAACGAACCTTCGGATCATTTCTTGCATTAAGGCATAGAAGTACCTTCGCAAAGAGTACTGTGCTTTCTTAGCTCACGTTGTAGACAAAAAGCAAGAAGTAAAGGATATCGCGAGCATTCCAGAGGTTTGCAACTTTCCCGATGATCTTCCAGGAGTACCTCCCGAACGACAAGTCGAATTCCGAATCGACTTAATCCCTGGAGCTACCCCTGTAGCCAAATCCCCCTATCGTCTTGCACCTTCTGAAATGCAAGAATTATCCAGCCAACTTAACGAACTCTTTAGTAAAGGTTTCATAAGACCAAGCTTCTCACCATGGGGAGCACCGGTTTTGTTCGTAAAGAAGAAGGATGGATCATTCCGCATGTGCATAGACTACCGCGACCTGAATAAACTTACCATCAAAAATCGATATCCTTTACCTCGTATTGACGATCTGTTCGACCAACTTCAACGTGCGAACTACTTCTCGAAAATAGACCTAAGATCCGGGTATCACCAGTTACGGATTTTGGAGGAAGACATTCCCAAGACCGCGTTTAGAACTCATTATGGTCATTACGAGTTTATAGTGATGCCATTCGGATTGACGAATGCACCTGCTGTGTTCATGGACCTAATGAACAGAGTGTTTCGTCCATTCCTGGACAAATTCGTCATAGTCTTCATCGACGACATCCTTATCTACTCAAGAAGCAAAGAAGAACATGGCCTACATCTTCGTCAAATATTACAAACCCTTAGGACAGAAAAACTCTATGCGAAGTTTTCAAAGTGCGAGTTTTGGATTAGGAAGGTTGAATTCGTAGGTCACATGGTCAGTTCAGAAGGAATACACGTGGACCCTTCCAAAATCAAAGCAATTGAAAACTGGCCAACACCCAAAACACCTAAGAAATCCGTCAATTCTTAGGTCTTGCTGGCTACTATCGCAGATTCATCCAAAATTTCTCCCGAATCGCTAAACCGCTTACCACCCTGACGCAAAGGGTGTAACTTTTAGTTGGGAAGAGAAGCAAGAAGCAACATTCCAAACGCTCAAAAAAGTCTTGTGCAGTGTACCGATCTTGTCTCTACCCGAAGGGACAGAAGACTTTGTAGTGTACTGTGATGCTTCAAATCAAGGGCTTGGGTGTATACTTATGCAAAGAGGAAAGGTTATCTCCTACGCCTCACGACAACTTAAGACTCATGAATTCAACTATACAACACACGACCTTGAACTAGGAGCGGTGGTGTTTGCTCTGAAGATCTGGAGACATTACTTATATGGCACGAAATACACAATATTCACGGACGATAAAAGTCTCCAGCACATCTTCGATCAGAAAGAGCTGAAAAGAATACTCGGGACGCCGAGTAAAGTCGTTGACCATGACAATCCATTCACATATGTCCACACAAATCAAAGAAGCTCAACTTGTAGCCTTGAAACCCGAAAACATGGCAGGTGAAACTCTGAGAGGAATGGATAAGAACTTCAAAGTCAGGGTTGATGGAGTCTATTATTTCATGAACCGGATCTGGACACCAAAGTTCGGTGGTTACATAGACGTGGTTATGAATGAAGCACACAAAACCCGATACTCCATTCATCCAGGTTCAGACAAGATGTATCTGGACCTTAAGAAACTATACTGGTGGCCTAACATGAAGGCCGAAATCGCTACCTTTGTGGGAAAGTGCCTTAGTTGTGCCAAAGTCAAGGTAGAGTACCAGAAACCTTCAGGTTTATTACAACAACCTGAAATCCCTGAATGGAAGTGGGAGCGGATTACAATGGATTTCATAACCAAATTACCCAAGACTTCGGGTGGTTATGATACTATTTGGGTAATCGTCAACAGATTAACCAAATCCGCACACTTCTTGCCAATAAAAAAACCGACAAGATGGAGAAACTAACCAGAACTTACCTCAGGGATATTGTTAGACTGCATGGTGTACCAATATCTATTATTTCGGACCGAGATAGTAGATTCACCTCTCGTTTTTGGCAGTCTTTACAAAAATCTTTGGGAACTAGGCTGGATATGAGTACAGCCTACCATCCACAAACCGACGGAAAAAGTGAGAGAACGATTCAAACATTGGAAGACATGTTGCGAGCTTGCATGATAGACTTTGGAAAAGCATGGGATATTCATTTACCCCTTGTTGAATTCTCTTATAACAATAGTTATCACACTAGCATAAAGGCTGCTCCATTCGAAGCCCTCTATGGCTGCAAGTGCAGATCCTCTCTGTGCTGGGCTGAAGTGGGTGACACACAGCTAGCTAGAGGTCAAACTCCTGACAGTGCTCTTACTGGTCCGGAAATTATTCGAGAAACCACCGATAAAATCGTGCAAATTCGGGAGCGACTTAAAGCTTCCAGAGATAGACAGAAAAGCTACGCTGATGAACGGAGAAAACCCTTGGAATTCCAGGTTGGTGACCGCGTCTTGTTAAAGGTCTCACCCTGGAAGGGCATGATATGCTTTGGAAAGCGTGACAAATTGAATCCAAGGTACATAGGACCCTTCAAAATTCTTGCTAGAAATATCCACATCTTTTTCCCTAGTCTATCTGAAATGCTAATTTCGGGACGAAATTCTCTCTAATGGGGGGATAATCTAACAAACCGTTATTTCAAACCTATGTAATAATGTAGGTCAATTTGTATTTCCTTTTTAAAATAATAAAGAGAAATTTTAGCATACTGTGTATATTTACATAATTGACCCTCAAAAATAAATTATTAAACAATATCTATTGGGATGAACCAAGTGATAGAGATTGTAATAAGGTTTCCGAAAACATAAAGAACACTAAAATCCTAGTTATAACGAAGAAGTTATGACCAATCGAAGATCCGCGATAAAACCGGCAAAACATTGTTCAGTGTAAAAACTGAATTTTCAATAAAAAGGCTTTTTAGCCTTAACAATCTAAATGAAAGTTGTAGTTTATGTTAAACCGAGAACTTTCATCAAAAGAACGGCAAAATCTGACTTCGTACGAGGAAGTTACGATTTTTCTAAGTTTCAGTATAGCAGTGTAAAGCTAAAAACTTGAAATAAAGATCGAGTGATTTTTAGCCGACACAACCTAAACGAGAATTTAAGGTCTCGTCAATAGTAGTACAACGGTAAAAAGACAGACAAAAACGGACGTCGGATGAAGATGTTATGAATTTTTAACGAATTTCCTGTTCCGGTCTGTTAAAAATAATAATATTAAAAATAAAGTAAAAATAAGCCGACGAAGTCTAAACGAAAGTCGTAGAGTATAATTTTACCTATGCGTGCATATAAAGAACGCCAAAAACGGAGCTGGTATGCGAAAGTTATGATTTTCGCAAGTTTTTGGCACAAAAATGAAGAAAAATGGAAAACCGGGCAATTTGGCATGCATGACCCTCGAACACGTCATCCTCGCATGCGAGCTTCCACGTGTCGACTGCTGATAGGACCGAAGTTCGCGTGGCACCTTCTGATTCGACCAAGTCCGCGGTCCACTCACCTTCGGACACCTTCACATGAGACACCCCGGACACCACCCTCGGACACTCCTCGGACACCCCATCGCACCGTGCCCTCTTCCCATTGGACCGAAGTCCGGTCCAGTCCGAAGCTGCCACCTGCGAGCCAGCTGTCCGAAGTGAGCCCCTTCCTTCGCCACCTGTCCGACACGCGTCAGTCTCGCATAGCCTCGGATCCGAGGCTTCGGTGTATATAAGAGGTGCGAGACCCTCCGGATTTTTCACCTTTTTCACACCAATTTTCACACACATTCACCCCTTTCACTTCCATAAGCTCACATACAACCCCTAAAGCCCCGATATCTTATTTCAAACCCTAAACAAGCCTCGAAGTCCCGAGATTCCTGAGAAGTTAACCTATCTCCAGTCGAAACTCTGCCCGATTTGAGCCATATTCTCGCCAAATAAACTCCTTTCCGGGAAACGAAACGCTGCCCAAATCACCATCTAACAAGTGAGTTCATACCCTCGTATTTTCATAATTTCTACTGTTATAGGGGGGGGGGGGGGAATACAAGCTTAACACAAGAACTTTGTGTTATAAAATCATGATTACAAATCATGATAAAACGACATTAAATCTTCAAAAATACTCAAAACATTAAATTCTTTTATAATCTTATATTTTTCCCCCAAAATTCATAATTGTATATATATATATATATATATATATATATATATATATATATATATATATATATATATATATATATATATATATATAAGATTTAAAAGGCTTAGGACTGATAACTCATTCTGGGTCCTTTTCCTTGTTTGGATGTGGGCTTGTAGTACCGGTTATTTGTCCGAGTGTCGTTTAAATTTTACTTATATATAGAATTGTATATGTATATAAATATAAAAGCTATTTCATCAGTTTAACTACCTTTGTAACATGTTGAGCAAGGGATTACATGCAAACATAGTTAAATACCGATTCAGAACGTACATATAAATTATAATAGGTATAATTTATACATAGAACAATAATTCATGATTCAAGTATACTAAAACACACTGTTTTACAAGAAACAAGGGTTTTGATTCAGAACAAATCAAGGGTTGACACTTATCAAATACATGTTCGGAATACTAATTCAAGAACATACTGTCAATCATTTATTTCAAAATGATTGGCTTTTCATAACTAATATACATGTAACGTTTATATGCTTTTTATGAGACATTCAATTCAGGTTGTTTAATTCATTTTAGACAACCAAGGTAAAGCCGTGACATTATAACCAGAATCTCCAGCCCGGGGATCGAAACAAGTTGTGTGTAGATCTATATCGGGATTGACAACCCCGCACTCAGGCTGCTAGCTACAGTCAGGCATACATGCCGATGAGTGGCAATTGTTATCAACAGTTTAAACGCCCACAAAGCGTTTGGTTCAGGCCATCCGTCATAGTATTGTTATAATAACTCATTAAAAAGATATTAACAATACGTTAATGTATAAACAACTAAACGAAAGCACACCTTCA
This sequence comes from Lactuca virosa, assembly GCF_052849685.1. NCBI lineage: Eukaryota > Viridiplantae > Streptophyta > Magnoliopsida > Asterales > Asteraceae > Lactuca > Lactuca virosa. The sequence continues at coordinate 131,707,034 of NC_136426.1, read as the reverse complement.
AAGTACCAGTTTACAGAATACAAACTACAATGGTTCAATACAGTTTTCAATAACAGCTTGTGGATCCAGGCACACTCTCAGTTACAAGTTTTCATAATGGAATACAAATACAAAACATTGATACAAAGAGAATGGTTTTATGGGAATGAAACTACTTTTCATATACAACAGAAAATATAGGATTTTCTGGAACAGTTTACATATACAAGATACAGAGATACTCTTTCAAACATAAACACTTATGCACTCACTCAACTTTATGTTGATACTCTCTTTTCAAACTACTTGTATTCTCAGGGAAATAATACACAGGTACTCCCCGAGCTTTTTGAGAAGATGGAGCTATGTTGAGTCATATCTTCTTTTGTATAACTATTTTGGTTCAATATAAAATGATTGAACACATGTAAATACTTATATTCTTTTTAAATACAATGGTTGTTTGTACTTTGATTACTATGATGCATGTGTTGTGATACTACAATTGAAGTCCTCCACCCCCAGACGTTTCCGCCGTCTGGTTTGGGGGTGTGACACTTCTCGTCAAGAATTCAAATACATGATGGTGGGTTTGAACAACTGCGGGATCTCTGAAGCAAATGAAGCAAATGGAGCTGGTATAGTGGAATCTATGGTGAAAGGAACACAAGTGATTATCTATGAACAAATTGTCTGAGAGGTACTCGAATTTTGTGATGCATCCGCATTTCCAATTGAGTACTCTGCTAATCGTGTCAAGGTAGTTCTAGACAAAATGTGTTATAAAGGAAACTATCCTGCCACTATCAATAAGCTACTGCCACCCTATTGGAGGTTCCTGGCACACTCCTTCGTGAGTTGCATTTCTGGAAGTAAGGGAGGCTCTGACGAAATTAGTCAGACTGTGACCTCAGCAATTTTTGCTCTATCTATGGACTGGGATTACAACTTCTTAAAGTTCGTCTTCGAATAAATGAAGAGCAACCTCATGTGAAAGAAAAAGGACCTATTTTTGATGTACCAAGGTTCCTTCAAATGATCTTTAATGAAAAATATCCCAAAATCTAAAGAACGTCTGATAAATTGGATATGAAAGCTTTGGGTCCCAACACTTTTGGACACATGAAGCAATCGAGAAAGTCTGCCAAAGTTGCTTATCAAGGATTAAAGGAGTTAATTAAATTTGGAAAGTTTGCTGAGATTGAAGACACTCCTGATGTTGGTTCAATAAATGTTGAGGTTGCCGATGAACACGTGGTGCCCAAACCAAAGTGTCAATTCGCCTTTGAAGAGATTAAATTATCTGATGATGAAGAAGATCAAGAGGATCAAGAAAATTATATGACAGAATAAGAGTTTGAAGACTTTATTTAGCAAAGTATCTCAAACCCAAAGAAGGATGCAGCCATCACACCACCGGTTGTGACTGAGAGGGAAAGTGACACAACGATGCAATCCTCCATACCAACACCTGAACAGATGGATGCTCTCATAGCAGAACTTCAGTGAACTATAAGGAAGCCTCCCCATATAGTTTTTGTCGCTATTGAACCTCCGTCTGAAAGTGATCCAGAAGACTAAGCCTACGCTTTACTCCCAATGAAGCGAAAAAGAAGAGATCCAAGGTCGGGAGTGTTTATCACGGATCCAGTTCAAAAGAAATCTACACTGATTGAGCCTGGTTCTATGGATCAAAACATACAAAGCACATTCACTAAGACCTCTCCAATGATTCAAGACATACTAAGCCCTATCCTTGAGCCCATTCCTATGGATCAGGATTTTCAAAGCCTAATTGTTGAAGAAGAAGTCATACCTTTAGAAAGGAGCTCAAGCTTCAAGAAGCTCATTTGAAACACCCGAGCTGGACATGTCCAAAGGCAAAAGCAAGCTGCCTGAATATGAATTTGTTGATGTAGTTCAGCTTCAGAATAGAGTCTTTGATCTGGAACAAAATTTTGCTGAAAAGGATTTGATTATTGGAAAGCATGATATTCAAATCAGCGAGCTTGAGAAATTGAAATCCTATAAAGATTCAAAGATCTCAGAGCTTAAAGCAAATATTGGTGGTTTAACTGCTCGATTCTTTGATCTGAAACAGAGCCTATTTCAGAAGTTTGGTGATGAATTTCAACCCTTGAGCGCTGAAGGAGAAAAGATCATTGCCTCTAGTTCAGGTCTCGCCGATCCAACTTCACAATCTTCAAGTGAAAGAGCTGCAAGACCTGCTCCAGATCCTAACCTTGATACATTCTTATCTTCTGCTTCTTTTTCTGCTCGATAAAAAGAGAGAAGCAAATTAGGGTTGAGCGGCTGAAAGGGAAAATGCTCTTGATGAAGAATTTAGATCAAAATGTTTCGGGTGATCACCCTGAAATGCGCTTCAGGGAAACTGGGAAGAAGTTCATAGACAAATATGGTCATCATTCTGGCATCATCATGTGGGGATACGATGTTGATAAGAATATGTGGTTTGTGAGGTGCAAAAGTGGAAGAATTGAATATTATGAGAAGAAAGTCGACTTCATGTCCCGGGCAAAAGTTGATCTTTTAGAACTCATCCACGCACCTTTCCACAATCCAACCAATGATACCATGGCATGGTCTTTTAAGAATTTTCTTGAGTGTAAAGCGAAAAATAACTTTGAAGACTTAAAGACTGCTTCATCGTTTACTAAGAAGGCCAAGGGTGTCATTGATCCACGCACAAACAAAAGAACGGTGAATGTCATGTGGCCACCCACAAAGCAACACAAAAGGATTCCTCTTCCCAAATGCTTATCTGCAGGCACTTTGGATACAATACAATTATGGGTTTATCATGAGGCTACTGCAACGGTGGTGATCAAGCTGAAGAGAAGCCAGTTTCGTATTGTTGATCCCAAAGATTTGTTGAAGTTTGGAGAACGTGATATCCACACTTTATCAAACTTTCAGATTATCATAGGGAATGAAGCTGCTGCGAAAGCATTCACTGGAATGGTAGCTACAATTATCGACAAGAAGCTGTGGGCAGGGGCATTTGACCAAGCAGATGTTCATCTTGTAGAGTATCCTGAAGAGAACAGAAAGCAATAAACCAAGGGGGAGATTTTTGGGCTATATTTAGTGGTTTATGCTTTGTTTTGAATTTATTATGTTGTTCTCGATTTTGGACCGAAATCGCCTAGTAATTTTGGTGGACTTAGTGTGTTCTCGGTGAGCTTATTATGTATAGGCTTTAGGTTATCGGCTTAGTATATATATGTTCTGTGTATAGCCATTCAAGGCTAAAGTTTTTTTGGTGAATACTAGTCATTCACGGCTGATGTTTGATTGAATGTACTTGACAATTATTCAATAGAATTGTGTGCATTCATATTATTGAAACGTGTTCTTGATATATCTAACTGATTGTTTCGCATCTTTGTTTGATTAACATTCTGCATTCAATCAAACAATTGCATTGATACTTTGATAGATCAGAATTCAGGGACTTACACTTTTAGGTTATAATTAAATTGTACATGCAGAATTTCACTTAAGACCTAAGGGTACATGCAACCTAAATGGATCTATGACTTTTCACTATTAATAGAAACATACCTGTGAAACAAGAACTAGAAAAACTATGAAATCAAAATCATGAGTAGAATTACATATCTTTGCTTAAATCGAATTCAGCTAATCAAAAAATTTTGAAATCTCTTGGAAAAGTAGCTCCAAAAGTATGGTAGCCTCTAATACGTCACACCCAAAGCTCAAGGAAACTCTAGTATTGAAATGGGAAAGGGGAGAGGAATGAGAAATTCAGATTTCTCTTTGTGATAAGGAGATGGCCGAAAATCCAAGGGGTATGCCCCTTTATATAACTGTCTGGTAATCCTAGAAACCCTAGATTTGAATTTAATATAATAATATTTTAATCCAATAATTATTTAGTTTCCTTTTATCAGTTAGAGGTTTCCTGAAACCCTATCTTATGGTCTCAAAATTGTCCCCTCCAAAGGGAAGTTCTAGATCCTCTCTTGTGTTCAAGTATTGAACAATTACAACTCAAACCTCACACCTTTAATTAATTTTAATTAACCGATAGTTAATTACAAATTAATTCGGATTAATTATTACTATTTCTAATTAATATATTAATCATAATATATTAAAAAATCATTTATTTCTCTCTTATAATCAATGCAAGCCATTTCCTGGTAATGAGTACAGCCCAAAAAGAACTTTACTTTAATACATCAACATTATAACGATTTAGTTAGGACCTTAGACACCTTAATCCAACAAATCCTTCATAGGGGAACATTTTCCAAGCCAAGACTTCACTTCTTGCGAAGTTGGAACATCATTTCCCATAAGGAGTATCTCATCAACATAAAAAAACTAGAAAGGTCACTACACTCCTACTATCTTTGAGATACACAGATGAATCATACTCATGAATATTGCAACAATCCCTATGCAATGTGAAATCCCTATGGACAGTCTACAAACGATTCATGATAGTTTTAAATCAATACCTACTCCCAAAGTATGACTCACTGTGGCATTTCAAATAAATTAAAATTTTGGAAGTAATACATGCAGAGAGATATACAAGAATAAATTAATTGACAAATGGTAAGACACACTTTGATCATAAATAAATCTATATTATTCAATCACCATTCAATTACAATTTATTGTTGTTACATTATTTGAAAACATCAACTAACTAGTAAAATCTAGAATCTAACATCATCTCGTAGCCCAATGGACCTAGCATGATCAAATTCCTTAATCTTGCTTAATCCCTTTGGAAGAGGGTCAGTAGGATTATCCTCTGATGATACATAATTCAACACAAGTGTGCCTTCCTCTACTTTATGTTTGATGTAGTGGTATTTCCTTTCAATGTGCCTTGATCTACCATGATCCTTTGGTTATTTGTTGAAAGACACTGCACCCTCGTTGTTTCATAATATCTCCATTGGCTCTTTGATTGATTGAACAAATCCAAGATCTTCAATAAAACTCTTCAACCACATTGCTTCATTTGTTGTCTCGCATGCTATAATGTACTCTGATTGACATGTTGAATTATCAATCGACTGCTGCTTGGGACGCTTCCGTGTCATCTCTCCACCATTCAATAGTAAGATCCAATACATTATGGATAACTATTATCATGATCTATTAGAAAAATTATGTCACTATAACCATTCACCTTAATTTCATTTCTTCCACCAAAAATTAAGTTCATATGTTTTTTTTGCAAATAGTTAAGAATGTTTTTCACTACCGTCCAATGACCTAAAGCAGGACTTACCTGATATCTACTTACCATGCTCAAAGCATTAGCCACATTGTAACACCCCATTTCATCCTTCAATAGGATTTAATATAAACGTTCATAAAATTTAATGTAGAAATATATTACTTTTTAGCTGAAGTTATCATGATAAACATGTAAGAAACATCAATACGATTTCTGTGGATATGTAGAACTCTTGAATTTTAGTTCATATAGAGAAGTTATGATTGTTCAAAGTCTTGCGTTAATGCCTATATGGCAAAGCGTGTTGTAAAAGTTGAATCAGAGATAGGTTTCTTATTAGCCTTAGTAATCTAAATGAAGTTCCTATTAGTCGTAAAAACGAGAGCGTGCGTATAGAGTATGCCAAAATCTGAATTCGTATGAGGAAGTTATGATTATTCAAAGTTCAGTATCACAATGCGTGACACTGAAATCAAATTGTTAGCCAAAACACTCCAAATGATAGTTCAAGATCGCATGAATATGAACACGTCAATATAAAGACAGTCGAGATCGGTTGTCGTATGGAATATTTATGACTTTAATACAGGTTTTCATTGTCTAAGCTCTTTAAAAATATAAATCTAAAAATTAAGTGAGAATTAGACGACGAAGACTAAATAAAAGTTCTAGTACTCATCCATAGTTGCGTGTTGATATAAAAAATGTCAAAAATAGAGGATCAAATTTTTGAAAAATGCTAAAAAGTGGCACGTAGGGTACGGTGCGTGCCTTGTAGAAGGTGGAACGCGGCCCACCCAAATTTCAACGTGTGGTACGAGTTGTTCCACCCAAACCACCGACCAATAGGCGCGCCATGCGGCATGCGTGGTAAGTATGTACGGTGTGCCTCCTCGAGTATATATAGGGTCTTGTGGATTTCTCATTTTCCACCCCAATTTTTACTCCAGATCTCTAGAGACCTCCATTCCCTCGAGTCTGATATTTCTGAGTTTTTTGAGTACTCTAGCAAGGCTCAGGAGTATCTTGGAGTCTAAAAAAATGAGCTTTCGGGTCAAGATTCTACATGTGGATTTTCCTCTTTTCGCTAGAAATCTTTATAAGTTAAGCTATGCTTACTAGGATTTTAGGGTAACTTATAATTGTTTTTAAAGTTGTTATTAGGAACCTATAAATACCATATTAGTCATAAATTACAATTAATATTCTTATTGGTCTGCTTACGGGAGAGGTGTCTAGAATGGTCATGTTGGCATGGTTGTTGGATTTCAGAAAAGCTATATGCCGAAATGGTCCTGCCTCCCAACTGTTCTGCTTGGCTAATCCTTATTTGATAGTCATGAAAGTATATTTTGAATTAGTGAAGAATATAACTTTTACTACATTGCCATAAATATTAATAAGCTATAAAACTATAGGATAATACAATACAGACGTGTTACCCGCTAGTTGGGTTGTCAGAAGGATAGCTATTAATCATATGACTAATGGACCATGTGAATTATCCCACTATACTATGTATTACAATATATATCCATGGATGATTAGGATATAAGAACTGATAGTGTAGAGCCCATAGTATAGTCTTTATGTGCTAAATGTTATTGTACTTGAATTATTTGTTATAGTAAGGATAAAGTGTTGAAGGTGAAATGGCTAGGCCATAAGCCTAAGATACACATAGCATGTTCAAGACGAAATGGTTGGTACATAAGTCAAAGATACATTTGGCGCATTGAAAACGAAATAGTGGGGTCGTATTTTTAAGATACACATAGCGTGTTGAAAATGAAACTGACGGGTTGTAAGTCTAAGATACACATATTACTGGTTGATTGGCAAAAGATCGTGGCCATTATTTGTATACATGTATCTGTATTGTAATATGTGGTATTTGTGGAACTCACTAAGCCTCGTGCTTACCCAATTGATTATAAATGTTTTTCAAGTACTTCTTCAGATTATGCGAAGGACAAGGCACGATTGTACACATGCACATTCGCATCATGTTTTCCATATAATGTAATTATACTCTGATATATTTGAATAAATAAAAATGAAAAATTTATGTTGAAAATCGGGATGTTGCAAGTTGGTATCAGAGCCCTAGTTTGAGAGAACTGGAAGAACACTTATGTGATTCTAGACTAAAAGTAACGACCTGAATATCTTAATAAATCTTTTAAAGAAACAGATTTTTTTTAAAAGAATATGAATGTAATGAGTACAGTCAACCAGAGCTCTGAAAGGAAAGTGATTCCCAAAATAGACATATGTTTATAACTATTGATATAGGAATTGTTAGAAATACATGCTATTATGTAGGCTATTGCAGCATAGAATTGCCTAAGATCATTAATAGCCTAGGGATTCGGTTGTTATTTACTACTTAGAACCTATATTGATATTAGTAAGTTATTTAACTAGTACATTAGGTTGCATTCTACCAAGATTAAATAGTTTTAGATTCCTTGATTTGGCGCTATCGCATAGCTCTTAGTTAAATCTAACCATTGTAGTATCAGATCTTTCAGCCGACGAGTTGTTCGATTTTAGCGACATGCAGTTATATTCGTCCCATAATTAGTTAATATTTGTAAAAGTTGGTCCCCAGCTAATAGTGGGTGAAGTGGAATTAAATTCTAGAAGGAGAGTCTAGGAAGTTTATTATATGTTTGATAGGGTATATATTCGTAAGCTAGGGCGTCAGTAGAGATGAAAAATCTTATTATATTTTAGTAAGATCTGTTGTATGTGCTTGTGGGGACACATTCATATATGACTAGTGTTCTTTAGGAGTAGTGTTGAAAGGTGACTGGGAAACTGTAGGACATTGCTTGGGACAAGTATGAGTAGCTGTGGAAGGTAGTAGAGGCATATACTACCTAAAGCATAGAACTCACACTTGGATCAGGAAAAGTCATAGAGTTGCTAAGGTATTAGTAGTTAGGTAGACAGTGTGGCTAAAATTATGAATTTGTTTTGTGTTATTTCGACATTACCTGTTGTAGGGTGATGTCTAATAGGGTGGCTTAATGGTCAGACCCAAATGGCCATAAAGGATCTGTAATGTCCCAAAATTTCAAGGTAAAAATTTATTTTTAATTCAACCATAAAACACCATTTTGTAATACCAATTATTCAAAAGTATATTAATGTAAAAACAGTTATCAAAGTACAATCCCAAAATCATCAGAATGCGGGAGCATAGGTGTATGCGCTACGATTAAGCCGACCCCCTTTCATTTTGAACTGGAAATACCTTAAACAATAACCATAAAACCATAAGCACAAAGCTTAGTGAGTTCCCCCAAAGTACCACACACTAACGTACAACTTGGCCTCGCCCTGGGACATAGATAAGTCCAAACCAATAACAGATATGAACCCCGCCGTGGGGCCTCGCCCGGGGTTGCCCTAAGGTGTATCACACCGATCATTCCATATGGGCCTGCCCTGGAGTATATTTTAACCCCGATCAACATATATGGGCCCTGCCCTGGGGCCTCTCCCTGGGTTATATTTCAACCCGATCATATACTCAGAAATATAGATATGACATAACAACTATCAGTCCTAAATAATCAAGTAATGGGCTGCCATTGGTGCGTTTGACACTACTCCTCACACTAAACAAAATCCAGAAACAATCCCAATCAATAACTAGGGTTCAACCCATAACCATGGTCCAGTCCATCCTTCATCATTATAAGGTCAAAAGACCATTTTGCCCTTTCTATATGAGCCCAACTAGACTAATCCCAACACCCCTAATGGCCTAAAGCCCAAAATTGACCCATTAGACTTCTGTACAGAATGCGTGGCGTTCCTCCCCATGACGCGTGGCATCCGAACGTCGAGCATTCACATGCAAACGCCTGGCGTTTGCTCGCCGTTCACCAAAATTCTAAACCAATGATTTAATGGCTTAAGATATCTAGTCCAAAATTCATATCCATATCTAATGAAACATCTAAATCCATAAAGTTTCAAACTTTATGGCCATGCATGGTTACAATGAGTCCAAAAGCTAAAACTTCCACTCCTTAACCCGTTAAGACACCTCAAAACTTGCATGGAGGATTATGAATATCCATGATCATATTTTTATGTCTCAATACACCTCAAAATGTCCAAAAGTACAACCTATACACTCAAGAGTATGCCATACTCATAAAGGCTAAGACTTGGGACCAAAGTGCTTCAAAATACAAAGGCTAACAAGATCTAATGAAATACACGTAAAGTTCAGAACTTTATACCTCCTGGAGGTTGCTAGGATGATGAAGATACCAGATCTGAAGCTTCTTCAAGATTCCAACATTCACTACCACATTCTTCTTCCTTTGGAACACACAAAAACGCACATTAAAGCTTCAAAATGCAACAATGGGGCTAGGGTTTGCAAGAGGGGTTGTTCTAAAGATGAAGGTGGATGAGAGAAAGGGTTTGGGGGTCTTAAAGTTCTTTAAATAAGGTGCAAACCCTAAAGATTAGGGTTTAGTCTCTGAATACAAATGTCTGGCATCCAAAGCCAAACGCTTGTCGTTTGGAACAAAATACCAAAAATTAACACCAATATGGTCTTAACTGAAAAGTACTTGGAATCGGGTGTCACAACTCTCACCCATTTAAATTAGATTTTTGTCGTCGAAATCATTCCTTACCCTTCCAGGTACGCCAAATGGCTTGAAAAATCCAATCATAACCCCGATGCGGACCGAGTAAGCAACCCCGAGCATACAACAGTCTTCCAAAAATGTAACCAACCGTAGCCTTAGCAGGGCTCCCAAATCCTGAAGATGAACGAATACTTACTCAACCTAAATTAACCCCTGAAGAATAACCATTTCTACTCTGCATGAAATCTAAAATCTTAAAACTTGTCTGACTCCCCGACAGACAGCTTATACTGAACCACTGCTAAATCAACCCCACTTTGTATTCTGAATTGATTCCCCAACTTTTGATTAACTTGTTGTTTCCACTGGAAAAGAGAATCACCGACCATTCGCTGCTGCCGAAAACTTTTGACTTGATAATTTAGATAGTCCTTCGAGTAAAAGACTCATCCTGAAGTTAACGAACTCATGAGCATAATGATCAAAAAGAGGCAATCTGTGAGTTAAATGTTAACATTCTAGTCTTAAACAAGACACTGATTTCATAACTGCCGAACCAATACGCTACTGTTATAATTATAAAACCCTATAACTTGGCAGACCTACACACAGGTAGAACAATTCCGAATCACAATCACAAGGGCCTTTTCTACCATCAGAACTGAAAACATCCTTTTGACCCTGAACCCTTCAAGGGATGCCCTTTACATATAAATTCCTTAATTTATATCTTGCAGAAATAAAGATCTTGCACATATACACTAACGATTCCCAACGCGAGTCTGAACCAATAGCCAACTCGGTACATAACTCATAACCTGAGATCGAAGGATTACACTTGCTTTTAACCTTAAATCTTCTGATTCATGGCAACTATTCACTAAACCGGGATATAAAAATCCCCAAACTACTATTGAGACTTCCAGTCTCGCACCTGGTCTAGCCACCAGGTTCCTGAGAGTCCAACGGATAAGGCTACCCTAGCATATGCATCACTCTATGCCACTCACTGACCACATAATCATCCCACTAAAACCTGTTGGATAAGGTGTCTAAGTCCATAACTTATTTGGTATATACTTGACCCGACCCGGCATGGTCCATTTGGGTTGCACTTCACCCGAACTAGTTATGGATAATTTTATGAGAATTGTATACTTACGATTTATTAATATATTATAAGTTATAATATATTAATATATAGTCATGATTATTTAATTAGTTTTAATCTTGAATTAATTATGAATTGATTTAGTGATTAAAAGGAAGACTAATTAAATCATGGGCTATTATATTTATATGGTGTGGGCTAACACTCATTTGGAATGGGCTAAGCTTATATGGAAGTCCATGGATGATCTATGGAGCTTTTACCCATGGATCCTTGGAAGAGGATAAGACATGGGTTATTAGGGTTTCACCCTAACCATGTACACTATATAAACAAGCTTATGTTGCATGAAAAAACACTAATGTGTGTGTAAGTGTGGTGGCCAAAATCAAGAGTTAGTATACTCTCTCATACATTTTCCAAGTTTGTGGTGATTTGTGGTTTCCATTTGAGGCATTCACATTATTGGTGCTTGGCTCTAAAACACCAAGGAATCAACAATCAACAAAAGGTATGTAATTCATCTAGTTCTTTTATGGTTAAAAGTACCCCATGCCATGCTAGATAGGTTATAAACCTTGGAAAATAATATTTTGCACGTATCTTAGACAAACATAGATCCAAGGTTTAATAGGGTTGCATGTACACTTAGGAAGTGTTAGAATGCTCAAAACCCAACAGTGGTATCAGAGCCTAGGCTTGTTTGTTTGATACTTGATGCAAAATAGTGATAAAAAGTCGATTTTTTGCTGTCTGACTGATGAACTCGCCGAGTCCATGGGGGGACTCACCGAGTTCATGTGTAAACTCATCCTACTCGCCGAGTAGGTTCGTGCACTCGGCGAGTAGGAGCCTCAGAATGCAGATTTTCAAATTTTGCTGCTGGAAATGGACTAGAAACATTACCCTAAACTGTTTTGGTGTTTTAAAACTTGTTTTAGTTGGTGTAATGGTTGTTCTAATCCATTTACAATAGCTTATATCAAAATTTCATGCTTTGTATGTGTTCATATAATTCTTGAAACTTTGATGATCATGTTCATGTTCTTATGAATTTAGAAGATGATAGGAATTATTTGCTGAATTGTTTAGGATTAATTCTTGATCATTTATGTGTTTTAATGGAGTCCATAATTTGTCCTCAAGTTATGGATATCCAAAGGTCACTTCTTTTAAACACACACTTAAAACACATAAGTTACATGGAAATGAAGAGTCTTCATTTTCATGAACCTTTAATTCATAAGTTATGAAATGAAAAGTTTTGAATAGTTTCAAAACTTGTCCTTAAGTTTTGGAATTTGTAAAGTTACACACACTTTAATATACTTTAATTCCAAACCCTTAGAGTTTTAAAAGTTAAAATTCAACCCTTATACTATTTATAACATTAATGGTTAATTATTATATATATGTATAAGATCAAAGTCGTCTTACCGCTAGTACGCCTCATTCACGAAGCCAGTCTATAAGGTGGGTATAAGGTTGTTGCCTATAAAATGGCAACTTAATGGGTGTCCACTCTCACCCACCGCTTGCTTGACTGGTGGAGGGTCGTTAGCCGAACGGGTAGGACAAGGACTTATAAATTCTCATTAAAAGTATGATAAATATTATAAAGTAACTAAACCTTTTATAAATTCCCAATCTTAGTTACTTTAGGAAAATGTGAATATGGTGCTAACCCATGAAATTCACACTTTGTACCTTACCAAGTCGTTGGTGGAGCGTGTGTGGTTAACCGACACACTAACTTGGACTAGTAAGGATCACGAAGGGTGACTTAATGTTTATCATAGATCGGTGGAGCGTGTGTGGTTAACCGGCACATTGATTAGGTGATAATATTAAGGGTACCAAGTGAATTTGCATGGTTATTCACACCTTGTTTTGTGATCCTCGGCATCCCAGTCACAAAACTTGAAGGACACAATCGAGATTGAAACATGCCATTGAAAAGTTCAATGAATCTCAAAGGAATCTAGGAATTTCAAAACCAATTAAACCTAATAATTCATTTCGTTTTCATGGTGGAAATTGGTGAATCGTCATTCACCTACCTTCAAATATATTATAGCTTAGATTACGGCATCCCTCTTCTAAGTTATAATATATTGTGTTGGATCCTAGCCTTAATATTACATTTGGGTGTATTATTAAGGATTCGATATATCTAATCTAAACTTGTTTTCTTCTTTTCAGATGTCTTCCAACAACAAAGCTTCGGGCTCTAACCCTACTGGCTCCTTTTCCCTCATGAACCTTTGTGGGAGGGTCATCTTTGATGGTTCCAACTTCATGGATTGGATCCGGAACATCAGGATGGTTACTCGTTACGAGGACAAGGAATATGTCCTCGATAAGGAGCTAAAGGAGCTTGATGAGTCCACTGCTACTCCTGAGGAGGTCGCTGAGTATCAGGCACATGAAAGAGATGCCACCAAGGTGGCATGCATCATGATGGCCACCATGACAGCTGAACTCCAAAAGTCCTATGAGGACTATTACCCTTTTGAGATGCATCAGGATCTGATGGAAAGGTACCATCAGAGTGCTCGTCAAGAGCGGTATGAAATAATCTCCTCCATGATCACTACCCGTATGAAGGATAGCGAACCAATCACGAGCCACATGCAGAAAATGCAAAGGTATGTGGACCGTCTAATGAAACTGAATGTGAACTTCCTGAGGAGTTGGCAATTGATATCATTTTGCACTCCTTGCCCTCATGTTATGATCAATTTCGTATGACATACCACATGAACAAGGAGGAAGTCACACTCAGTAAGCTTCAAGGACTTCTGAAGACTGCCGAAAGTGGTCTTAAGAGTAAGTCGGTTGCTACTCCTACTCCTACTACTACCCCTGTTTTGGCTATCGGGCAAGGCAAAGGGAAGAAGAGGAAGCACCCTTCGAAGGGTACCAAGGGAAAGTCCCTTGAAGGCTCCTCATCTGGAACCAAAGGTGGTTCTATCACTCCTTCTGCCATCCCTAAGGATGTTGAATGCTTCTACTGTCAAAATAAGGGGCACTGGAAGCGAAACTGCCCAAAGTACTTGCAGGATGTCAAGGATGGGAAAGTGAAACCATCCCATGCAGGTATTTACACTATATTGTCTAATAACTCACCATATTCTAATTCTTGGGTTCTTGATACAGGTTGTGGTATTCACATCTGTTGTGACTTGCAGGGCCTAAGAAGAAGTGAGGATGTGGAGCACGGAAAGATAAACTTAATCATGGGGAACAAGAAGGTTGCGCCTGTTACCAAGATTGGAGTTTATACTTTGTTGCTAGATAGTGGGTTAAAGTTAGATTTGAATAAATATGTGTACTCGTCTGAAATGGCGAGGAATATTATTTCCTTTCATGCTTTGTACAAACAAGGTTTTACCTTTTCTTTTGATAATGAAGTTGGTAGTATTAATGCTTTCTTTAATAATATTCTTTATTTTAAAGCATTACCTTGTGATGGTGTGTATGAAGCTGTATCGGTTGTAGATAATTTAGGAAATAATGTATTATGTATTGATTCTTCTACTAGCTTGGATAAAGCATCTTTGTGGCATTGTCGTCTTGGACATGTAAGCAAGAAACGCATAGGCCAGCTCCAAAAGGATGGAGTCTTGGAGTCGTTCGACCTCAAGTCGGATGATAGTTGTGAGTCTTGTCTACTTGGAAAAATGACAAAATCACCCTTCACTGGTACTTGTGCAAGGGGTGAGGGTTTGTTGGACTTTATACATACTGATGTATGTGGACCATTCAAAACCGCCACAAGGGATGCTAATCGCTATTATGTGACTTTTATTGATGATTTTAGTAGATATGGTTATGTCTACTTAATCAAACATAAGTCAGAAACTTTTGAAAGGTTTAAAGAGTTTAAACAGGAAGTAGAAAATCAATTGGGCAGGAACATTAAGATGCTTCGATTCGATCGAGGTGGTGAGTATCTTAGTACTGAGTTCCTCAACTATCTTAAGGAGTGTGGGATTGTCTCATAATTGACACCTCCTAGGACACCACAGCTGAATGGTGTAGCTGAGAGGCGCAATCGAACTTTGTTGGACATGGTTCGCTCTATGATGAGTCGAGCTTCGCTACCAATATCTTTTTGGGGGTATGCCTTAGAGACTGCCGCCCACATCCTTAATCTAGTCCCTACAAAGAAGGTTGCCAAAACACCTCATGAAATGTGGACTTGGAAAGTTCCCAATTTGGACCACATCAAGATTTGGGGTTGCGAGGCTTTCGTGAGGCGCGAAACTCATGACAAGCTCGAACCTCGAAGTGAAAGGTGTATTTTCATCGGCTACCCACAAAAATCCTTTGGTTACCTCTTCTACAGACCCAGTGAGAATGTGGTCTTTGTGGCTAGGAGAGGGGTCTTTCGAGAGAGAGAATTTATAAGCCAAGGAGACAGTGGGAGGCAAATTGACCTTGAAGAAATTCAAGACTCGATTGGTGAAGGAACCTCAGACACTAGCAATCAACTTGAGGAGGAAATTCCTGTTGATCCAGCTGACGAGTCTATACTTCCGAGGCGTTCCACAAGGGTTAGGAACACACCTGAGTTTTATTATGGATTTCATATTACTACGGAAGGTGATACATTTATCAGTGACAATACACTGGTAAATCTGGATGAACCTAACAGTGTTAAGGAAGCCATGGCAGGCCCAGAGTCTGCTAAATGGAAGGAGGCTATGGACAGCGAGATACAGTCCATGTATGACAATCAAGTTTGGAACTTGGTTGACAATGTACCAGGGCGTGAGACAGTCGGGTGCAAATGGATCTTCAAGAAGAAGACCGACATGGATGGGAAGGTGCACACTTATAAGGCTCGAATGGTTGCGAAGGGGTTTACTCAGACTCAGGGTATTGATTATGATGAAACCTTTTCACCAGTAGCAAAGATTAAGTCTGTTAGGGTTATGCTAGCCATTGCTGCATTTCATGATTATGAAATATGGCAAATGGATGTCAAAACCGCTTTCCTTAACGGAAAGTTGGCTGAGGATGTTTACATGAATCAGCCAGAAGGTTTTGTCAGTGCAGAGTACCCCAATAGAGTGTGCAAGCTTGAGAAATCCATTTATGGATTGAAACAAGCATCTCGAAGTTGGAATCTTTGTTTCGATGAGAAGGTCAAAGAGTTTGGTTTCTCAAGAAGTGAAGATGAGTCCTGCGTGTATGTCAGAGCTAATGGGAGTATAGTTAGTTTTTTGGTACTGTATGTGGATGACATACTACTCATAGGAAATGACATCCCAACCTTGCAGGAGGTTAAGTCCTGGCTTGGGAAGTGCTTTGCTATGAAGGACCTTGGAGAAGCTACCTATATCCTAGGGATAAGGATATTAAGAGAAAGGAGTAAAAGACTAATTGGACTTAGTCAGAGTATCTACTTGGATAAGGTGTTGAAAAGGTTCAACATGCAGAATTCCAAGAAAGGAGAATTACCGATCCAAAGCAATGCCAAACTGAGCAAGGCTCAGAGCCCGAGTACAGAAGATGAGATAGCTGAGATGAGTCGATTACCTTATGCTTCCGCTGTTGGCTCGATCATGTATGATATGACTTGTACCCGTCCTGATGTGGCCTTTGCTTTGAGCATGGTCAGCAGATATCAGGGGAACCCTGGCAAGGCTCATTGGACTGCGGTAAAGAATATTCTCAAGTACCTGCGGAGGACTAAGGATTGGATCCTTACCCTTGGTGGGAGTGATGACTTGAGAGTGCTAGGGTATAGTGATGCTAGCTTTCAGACTGATAGGGATAACTTCCGCTCTCAGTCGGGCTGGGTCTTTACCTTAAATGGAGGGGCAATCACTTGGAAGAGTTCCAAACAAGAGACTGTAGCTGATTCGACTGGTGAATCAGAGTACATAGCATCGAGTGAAGCGGCAAAGGAGGCGATATGGCTGAGGAACTTCATCGGAGACCTTGGAGTTGTACCAGCTATTAAGGAGCCTATGGAGATTTTCTGTGACAACAATAGTGCGGTTGCCTTAGCCAAGGAACCAAGAGATCATGGCAGATCCCGACATATTGACAGAAAATATCACTTCATAAGACACAAGATAGAAGAGGGACTCCTCGTGGCAAAGAGGGTATCATCAGATGAGAATCCTGCGGATCCCCTTACGAAGAGACTGACGAGGGTTAAGCATTTGCAGCATGCGAGGCGCATCGGGCTGAGGGACGATATTAGTTTTACAGATTAGATAATTTTTCTGGAACTTGTAAAATGTAATCGACGTTTGATGATGAATAAAATTTGTGATTTATTTATGAGCAAAGTGTTGCTATCATTGTCAATTATTTACTATTGTTTCAGTTTTGCATGTTTTGACTTCCAGAATAATTAATTTATTCAAACCTCCACAATCGGTCATACGTCGGAAGTAGGTATGAATCAACATTGTCATGAATTGGGATTGTAGATGACTAAAGGTGTTTAGCCATAGCAATGGTTGCTACAACATTCATGAGTACTCATAAGTTATGAGTATTGGAATAAACCCACGCTCACTTGTATCACTTCATGGAATTTATCTCGAGTGATCGTGAGACGGTAATATCATATAAGTCTTCAAACCTAGAGATATGAGTTGTTACCTATGAGTTGGTTGTGCATTGATTGCACGTAAACGCATCAGTAACTTGATGTTATAAAACGTGCCTTTGTGTGCAATTCAATAAGTAGTAGAACAAGCATATGAGTCGAAGTTTATCTGTTCCTTCTAGAAATAGAAGCGATATCTGGGCCCCTCGATGATTTTGTGTTGACCCGTGTACCGGGCCCGGTCAGAACTAAATTGATGTGTTCAGTTAAGTTCTTTGTCAAACAAATCGGAAATCGAGAAACAACTGCTAGACAATAAGTAAGACATTGTTCCATGTATTTGTCCGGCTGATATCATGAGAGCATAGGATTATATGATCACTTATCTAAAATGGCGCTTCATAGTTCACAAGAGTTTTCGAGAGCTACGATTGCCGGTTGGTTCCTGAAGTAATATAGGCAAATACAGTTATTAGACTTATCCAAGTGGGAGTCTGTTGGATAAGGTGTCTAAGTCCATAACTTATTTGGTATATACTTGACCCGACCCGGCATGGTCCATTTGGGTTGCACTTCACCCGAACTAGTTATGGATAATTTTATGAGAATTGTATACTTACGATTTATTAATATATTATAAGTTATAATATATTAATATATAGTCATGATTATTTAATTAGTTTTAATCTTGAATTAATTATGAATTGATTTAGTGATTAAAAGGAAGACTAATTAAATCATGGGCTATTATATTTATATGGTGTGGGCTAACACTCATTTGGAATGGGCTAAGCTTATATGGAAGTCCATGGATGATCCATGGAGCTTTTACCCATGGATCCTTGGAAGAGGATAAGACATGGGTTATTAGGGTTTCACCCTAACCATGTACACTATATAAACAAGCTTATGTTGCATGAAAAAAACACTAATGTGTGTGTAAGTGTGGTGGCCAAAATCAAGAGTTAGTATACTCTCTCATACATTTTCCAAGTTTGTGGTGATTTGTGATTTCCATTTGAGGCATTCACATTATTGGTGCTTGGCTCTCAAACTCCAAGGAATCAACAATCAACAAAAGGTATGTAATTCATCTAGTTCTTTTATGGTTAAAAGTACCCCATGCCATGCTAGATAGGTTATAAACCTTGGAAAATAATATTTTGCATGTATCTTAGACAAACATAGATCCAAGGTTTAATAGGGTTGCATGTACACTTAGGAAGTGTTAGAATGCTCAAAACCCAACAGAACCATGATCCAATACTTTGACCCAACTGGTCTCTACCAGGTCTCACCTGCACTGAAATAATCATACGAGCCTCGCCCATGGTCTCACCCCCATTGAGAGCTACACATTCCTAACCTTGTCTCGGACCCCAATGGTCCTCCTCCTAATACAGAGTAATGTTTTCCGATAATACTGTCCTCCTTGCCCGAGGCACGAACTAATCCTCCTTTATACCAACGACCACCTCAACGATGGTCTGTCTCATTCTAGTGAACACTATGATCATATTGCAAACTTACAACATTTCCACGACAGTCTAGTATCATGGTGAATGCTACGGCCACCCAGCAGTCTTACAACACTTCAATTCTGCCATGGTCATCGTCGATGTTCTTACCACACCTCTACCATACCGACCAAAATCAAACTGAGTTGAACCCATATACAACTATATCCTAATCTGGTGTTTGGCTCATCCTTCGAACCCTAATGCCTTCATCAAACAAGAACAGACAGAGAGGCCCTAACACCACCCTCGAACTGGATTCATCCACATACCTACTATACATCACATAAAAGATGCTAACCAACTGTTGGAAGTTTCCCGAACTCCCAACTTACACAACGTCAATCTAGACGACCACTTGATTCGTCTTCCCTTCCAACTGGGATGTAAAACTCTCTCTAGTTTCACACCTGATTCAGCTCCCAGAAATCTGAACGATTCTCCCCAATTGTATTCGACTGCATCCTTTCAATCCATAAGATTTGATGGATTTCCAATCCATCTCGCAACCTTTTGATTCAAATTGTCAACATCCTGAGTTTACACATGTCAGTGTTCCATTACTAGCCAATCTCGATGGTCGCACAACTCTTAAAATCCAAATGAATACTCCCCAAAATCTCAACAAGCCCGATAAACCCAATCACTTCCCATAATACAACACCAAATCCGTAGATCCTTTATGCTGGTGACAAAGACTATAACCCTTGACTGGAACTGGCGAATCTTCACTCCAACTTCCCATGTTCAGAAGGATCTTTGCATTCTAGCCATTTTCAACCTTCACGATTTCGAAATTCCCTCGGAACATCTGATGACCAAATAACCTCATGCGACTGCCACTACCATCTTCTTGCTACCGCTCCTTCCCCTATCAACGATAGTGATTGGACCCAAAGGTCCTTCCGCAGACGACGGCCGATCTTACCTGAACAATTGGTAATACGACTAAACTATGACTTTATTGGAGAAATAACCAGCTAATCTGAGCATAGACCTTCCAACGACACTCCTTAATTGACCTCATCAAATATCTGGAACAACAACCTAATCAACTGAATCCCACTAAGCAAGATGCGACCCAGTAATGACTCTTGGCGTGAAAATTGGCATATAACAAATGTTGATTATATAACCCAGGAAATAAAAGAGAACTAACGCAAGGATAATGATTATTCATATCCAAACAAGATTCCAAAGCAATATAAATACTGGTAATAATCAAGGAGAAAAAAAAAGATAACATACTCGTAATAGCATCTGATGAAACCCTGGCCTCCACTGAATGACATTGCAATGCTCGGCTCATCGTTGTTGGGTTCCTGCCCAGCCCTCACAACCGTCAGTGATCCTCAAAGTAACTGGAGTAGGTGCACTCACTGCTCCACCCCTCAACATCGAACAGTCTGCCTTCTTGTGGCCCACCTAGTTGTAGTGGAAACACATCGGAACTGACCCACGGGGGAAATCCCTACTAAAATGACCCATCTGACCACAACTAAAACATCATCGACCTGCCTCCGGACATCCTCCCTCATGGGTCGTCCTGCACTTGGCACAACAGACCCATCCCTGATGGCCTCTAGAATGTGAATCCTGAGTCCTCGGCCTCTTCACCTGAACCACTAAAATTTGTGTCTGCTTTGGCTTCCTCTTCCCAAGGTGCTCCAAACCAATCTCAATCTCTCGGGCTCTAGCAATCATATCATTCCGGTTCTTGCACCCTGACAGACTCACAAACTCCCTGATATCATCCCTCACCATGTCATGATACCTTACCTTCTTCATCTCCTCGTTCGCTGCCTATTGTGGAACCAACAAAGCTCTCTCCCATAACTTGGCAGTGATCTCTTCCACATACTCAATCGTCTGGGGAAGGTCCTGAAACCCCCTCGCCAACTGTTGCACCTCAATAGCTGGGGCAACTCGGCCCTAAATCGGATCACAAACTCATCCCAAGTCATCGTCTCCAGGGCTTCGCCTCCCAAAGTGTAACAACCCGTTATTTTGAATCAATATAATAGTATAGATCAATTTGTAGTTCTTTTTAAAATAATAAAGAGAAATTTTTCAATATTATGTGCATTTACATAATCGACCCTCAAAAATGAAATGTTAAATAAACTTGTTTGGGATGAATATAATGGTAGAGATCGTGTCAAGGATTCCAAAAATATAAATAACGCCCAAATCCGAGTTATAACGAAGAAGTTATGACCTATCGAAAATCCGCGATAAAACCGGCAAAACACTGTTTAACGTAAAAACTGAATTTTCAATAAAACGCTTTTTAGCCTTAACTATCTAAATGAAAGTTATAGTATATGTTAAACTGAGAAAGTCCATAATAAGAACGTCCAAATCTGACTTCATATGAAGAAGTTATGATTTTTCTAAGTTTCAATACAGCAGTACACAACCCGAAACTCGAAATTTAGATCGAGCAACTTTTGGCCAAAACAACCTAAACAAGAATCGGAGATCTTATCAAAAGAAATCCAACGGTAAAAAGACAGACGAAAACGGACGTCGGATGAAAAACATCAAAAACGGAATTTGCATGTAAAAGATATGGATTTTTAAAGTTTGAAAAAGGGAAGTACGCCCAGCGTATAAGAGTACGCCCAGCGTATAAGAGTATGCCCAGCGTACTCGGAAGCAAGGCCTCGGATTGTCCATATAGCCTCTTTCTTCACAAAGTGACACATATCTCGCTTAATCGACGTGTTCCAAGCCAGGTGGCCATTACGCCCAGCGTACGAAAAGATTACGCCAAGCGTAATGGGACTAGCCTCGACGCGTGCCTCGTAGCTACACCACGTCCGAAGATCGGATAAGGCTCGAACTAGTACGCTCCGCGTACAAGACGTACGCCCAGCGAACTAAGGTTTTTATTAGTACGCCCAGTGTACATGAATATTACGCCTAGTGTAGTGGGGGCCAGAACCCTCCTATAAATAGGATGCGAGACCTCAGGGTTTTGTTTAGAAATTCCAAATCCTCTTTCCACTTTAACACTCTTTTAAGCTCTTCTAAACCCTCCGAAGTCCCGGGTACCTTCTTACCACCTAAAGCAAGCCCCGAAGTCCTCAATTTTAAGTTGAAACTCTGCCCGAGTAAAGCCGGTTTTTCATCAAAAACTCTCAGTTACGCCAAAGAAAACTCCCTTCTAAGAAACGAAACTCTGCCCGAATCACCACCTATCAAGTGACTTCGTACCCCTATATTTTCATGATTTTAGCTATTTTAGGGGGGAATACAAGTGAAACACAATGAAATTGTGTTAATATCTCAAAAGATTTTTAAATGTTTTAATATATTTTAAATTGTTATAATTGTTAAAATTACATATTTATATATGTGTAAATTATATAATTTGGATTCTGAAGATTTAGAATATGTAATTTGACCCCATTTCCTGTTCCTTGTTTGGTTGTGGGCTTGGGGTAAAATTACTTAATCAAATATCTACTTAATCACAATTATATAAATATTACATTTATATAAAAATGATTTTTAAACTATTTGATAATACATGGGTACAAACAGAGAATTTCATGGAATAACAGTATTACAGGTTTTTTTTACAGTAAAACAAACAGCTAAACTATAATAGGTATAGTTTAGAAGACTCATTCATTGGTTTCAAGTTTCAAAGTACATAACAGGAAAACTAACTTTGTACATAACAGAATACAGATACAATACATGATGGAAAACAAGCAGAGAACATTATCAGAAAACAAACAGAATACTTCACTAAGAAACAAACATATAAAACTATATTTTATATAGTTTATGAAGCTTACTTTCGGTATAGTTATTACAAAGTATTTTTTATTATTCTACAAGTAATCATCAATATAGCACTTGTGAGACACGCTTCAAGTACTTATTTAAGTATAAAACAAAAGTCCTAAAAATTATAACCAGAGTCTCCTTGTGTGAGAGCGTGACACTTGTGTATAGATCTATACGGGACTGACAATCCCGCACCTAAGCTACTTGCAACAGCTAGGCCGGCAGGCCTGGGGTGACAACTGTCGTACCATATTTCTACGCCTAAAGAACATCGTGATTTAGGCGATCCTAAGTCATCAAACATGGTTATGATAACTCACAACTTGGTATTGAACAAAATGATTAGTGTATGAATAAGTAACACTTCACGTAGCATTATTTAATTATAAGACTATAATACAATATTTTACAAGTATAAACACAGATTACCATTTCAATACAGAGAAAACATACTTTTCATGGTTAAATGAGAACTAAACTACATTTTACAAACTCACAGTACAAAAAGTATCACACATTTTGCCTACAGAATAACATAGCAGAAAATATATGATTTTCTGGGAAAAACATGTTTTCTTTATGAATGAACAAGGAAAACAGATTTCAGTTACAAACATACTTATGAACTCACCAACTTAATTGTTGACACCTTTTCAAAATCTACTTGTATTCTCAGGGAAACAGTGATACAGGTACAACCATAGCTTTTTGAGAAGACGGAGATCTATAAACTCGTGTCTTTTAAAACTTGTACTTTTGAGTTCATATACATTATGTTTTGAACACAGTTGTAAAACTTATAACTTTGTAAATACAATGGTTGTTGTTGTACTTTGATTACTATTATGCATTGTTGTGATACTATACATGAAGTCCTCCACCCCCAAATGTTTCCGCCGTTCTGGTTTGGGGGTGTGACAGATTGGTATCAGAGCATTGTTTATAGTGAAATCATTATATCAATTCATATACAACTATAAATACAATGGGACCGAAGTGCTCTGACTACAAGTATACTTTTAAAATATAAGTATTTTATAAAAAGTATACTAACACTCACACATACAGAAATAGTATCATAGTAATAACTACATAAAAGTATTTGGATGTTCGACACTACAGTTAAACCTGGACAGTTATGTAATTATATATGGGATCAATATGGCCTGATCAACTATATTTATTTAAGATAATATCAACATGTGTTTGGGAGTTATGGTAGTGTTGCGACAAGTGTAAAACTATATTTATTTAAGATAAGATCAACATGTGTTTGGGAGTTATGGTAGTGGCACAGACTCAGAACCACATGTATATAACCCACCGCAAGGAGTACAACACCCAGTAGGCAGACAACATTTTCAAGGTCCGACCCCAGCATGGGGCGAAGAACTACACAGATGGAGCCACCAACAAGGACAACGCCCTCCATTTGGTATGAACAGAAATTTCTATGACATCAGTAATGGAGGATCGGCTGACAGGGCCCTCCCTATTATAGTGCGCCGTATTTCTCGTCAACTTGATCAATCCCGTATATCGAACAACCGAATCCTAGAAGTCACTGCTGGCTCCCAACAAAACGCCGCAAATATTCATCGTCTAGACGGAGATCACGATGAAACCAGACACCACACAGACATGCTCCATGTAGAAATGATTGCTGCTCAAATTGAAATGATAGCACTCCAAGAGCGTCAGACTACACTGGAGAGGCGTTTAAGGGAATCAGAACCCCATGTGGCAGAGCCCAGTACTAGGAGTCGTACTCACCGCAAGTAGTGTTTACACTACTTCTATTTTCTATTTTAATGTAAATTAAGATATTGAATGAATACACTACTTTTTACTATATGTAAAACTCCATCCTACGATTAAGTGAATACACTACTCGTAGGTAGTAATGCTATCTAATTTCCCTTTTTGTTGATGTAATATAGACCTATATCTAGGTCAAAATTTTCCCAACTTCATGTATAAAACAATATATCAATGAAAATGATAAGCATATTACTTCATTAGGAGTTATTACAATTTTCATAAACATCTTACTTCAAAAATTTTGGTTAACAAACTTAAAGCAAACTTATTATGTTCAACTATACAATTTCATTACAAGTGTTTCCATAAATAAAATTGGCAAATGTTTAATTATATTAGTAGAATTTCCGCTTAGTAGAACACTATAACAAGTCAGGAAATGATACATTCAGAATTGAAAATTTTCATGTTCAAATATTACCTGACTCATGATCATTATTGAATACTTATCATTATTTTTCTCAAATCATTATAGATAAAGATGCCTCCCAGAAAGAATACGAGACATACCAATGTCAATGAAGCACCAACATCGCCTCCACCGCCACCGCCTCCTCCACAATTTGACGATGCTGTCTTTTAGGCAGCAGTGGCTGCTGCCATGGCACAAATCAACTCCGGTGGTAAAATTGGAACAGACAATGGTGCTCCAGTTTCTGGTCATGGCGAAGGTCTTGGACACCCTCGTGAGTTTTCATATAAAGATTTTACAAATGCAAAGCCCATAACTTTTGATGGCACTGGAGGTGTCATTGCTCTGACACGCTGGTTCGAGAAAATAGAATCAATGTTTGAGATTTGTGCATGCCCTGAAGCAAGCAAAGTCAAGTTTGCAGCATGTACCTTCCTGGACAGAGCCCTTTACTGGTGGAATGGCTATGTTAAATCCTTATCCCTTCCAATCGCCAATGCTATGGGCTGGGATGATCCAAAAACCATGTTGCTAGCAGAATATTGTCCCCGCGGAGAAATTCAAAAGCTAGAGGAAGAACTTTGGAGTCTAACGATGAAAGACTCTGATATAATTGCATATACTGCCAGGTTCAGTGATCTGGTTATTTTGTGTCCTGGGATGGTTTGCACCAAGAGCAAGAAAGTCGAGAGGTATATTTGGGGACTCTCTCCTCAGATACAAGGAAATGTTATAGTTGCTAAACCTCTCACCTTTGACAGTGCCAAACGTTTAGCATAGACACTGGTAGACCACAAAGTTCGTCATGGCTCTATGGTACCTATCCCGAAGAAACCCAAGGAAGGGAGCGGTAATAAGAAGAAATTCTGGAACAAGCGAAAAGGGCAATCATCTCAAGAGCCCTCGAAAAAGCAACAAACAGTGGCAGCACACGCTGCTATTGTTCCTGCTGCAGTCCCAACTCCTGTTCCTACCACTTTGTCTACCACTCCAGCAACCCCAAGTAGATATGTTGGATCTTTACCAAAGTGCAATAAATGCAACTTCCACCATACTAGAGCTTTTAGAGAAATGCACTGCAAGAATTGTAACAGAAAGGGGCATACTGCCCGTTTCTGTAGGGCACCAGCGCAACCTATTTCTCAAGTCCCTACTGCAGGAGTAGGCCAAGCATGCTATGAATGTGGGGAAACAGGACATTTCAAGAAAAATTGTCCTAAGTTAAAGAACACTGGTGGTACTGGAAGAGTCTTGGCGATTGGCTATGAAGAAGCAGTAGCGAATCCTAATGTGGTGACCGCTACGTTTCTTCTCAACGACTCATATGCATGTATTCTTTTTGATACCAGTGCAGAGAAAAGTTTCGTAAGCCATAAGTTCAAACACCTTCTAAATAAAATCTCAAAGCACTAAAAGATACATTCACCATTGAGATGGCCAATGGAAAAACCGAAAGTACCAATGACATATACATAGGATGCACACTTACTTTAAATGACCATTCATTACGAATAGACCTTATGCCGGTCTCAATTAAAAGTTTTGAAATCATAATCGGCATGGATTGGTTAAGTCTTCACCATGCTGATATCCTGTGTTACGAGAAAGCCATCTGTCTTAATCTGCCGAGTAACGAATCTCTCGTTATTTATGGCGACAAATCTAGTGCGAATCTTCAAATCATTTCTTGCATCAAAGCTCAGAAGTATCTTCGTAAAGATTACGGCGCCTTCTTAGCTCACGTTGTTGATAAGACACAAGAAGTGAAAAGCATCAAGGATATCCCAGAAGTCTATGATTTCCCTGATGTGTTCCCTGAAGATATCTCAGGAGTCCCTCCTGAATGCCAAGTCGAATTTTGAATCGACTTGATTCCCGGGGCTACCCGTGTAGCTAAAGCCCCGTATCGTCTTGCACATTCAGAAATGCAAGAACTGTCCAGCCAGCTGAACGAACTACTCAACAAAGGCTTCATTAGACCAAGCTTCTCACCCTGGGGAGCGTCGATCTTATTCGTGAAAAAGAAGGACGGATCTTTTCGCATGTGCATAGATTACCAGGAATTAAACAAACTTACCATTAAAAATCGATACCCTTTGCCACAGATAGATGACCTCTTTGATCAACTCCAATGAGCTAATTTCTTCTCCAAAATTGACCTGAGATCAGGATACCACCAATTGCGAGTCCAGGAGTCAGACATTCTGAAGACTGCTTTCAGAACTCACTATGGTCACTACGAATTCGTAGTGACACCCTTTGGTCTAACGAATGCACCTGCAGTATTCATGGACCTTATGAATAGAGTGTGTCGACCTTACTTTGACAAGTTCGTCATAGTCTTCATTGACGATATACTATTCTATTCTCATAGTAAGGAATAACACAGCAAACACTTGAGACAAGTTTTGAAAAGTTTGAGGGTGGAGAAATTGTATACGAAGTTCTCCAAGTGTGAATTCTGGATTCGAAAGGTGGAGTTCCTAGGTCATGTAGTCAACAAGGATGGAATACATGTTGATCCTTCCAAGATCAAGGTTATCGAAAGTTGGGCGACCCCACGAACTCTAACAGAAATTCAACAATTTTTAGGTCTCGCTGGCTACTACAGGAGATTCATTCAGAACTTTTCTAAGATTGAAAAGCCACTCACCACCTTGACTCAAAAAGGTGTGTCATTTGAATGGGAGGAGAAACAAGAAATTGCTTTCCAGACCTTAAAACAAGCCCTATGTAGTGCACCGATCTTGTCCCTCCCAGAAGGGACGGAAGATTTTGTAGTCTATTGTGAGGTGTCTAATCAAGGGCAAGGTTGTGTTCTTATGCAACGAGGAAAGGTTATATCCTATGCCTCCAGACAACTTAAGAACCATGAATTCAATTATACTACGCACGATCTTGAACTGGGAGCAGTGGTTTTTTCCTTGATGATCTGGAGACATTATCTATATGGTACAAAGTGCACAGACTTTACTGATCATAAAAGCCTTCAGCAGATCTTCGATCAGAAAGAACTGAACATGAGACAAAGACGATGGGTAGAACTACTAAATGATTACGAATGTGAGATTCGTTATCACCCCGACAAGGCCAACGTGGTAGCAGATGCCCTGAGTCGGAAAGAGTACTCGGGCCGCCGAGTAAAGTCTCTAACTATTACTATCCATTCCCACTTATCCGTACAAATCAAGGGGGCTCAGTTGGAAGCTTTGAAACCTGAGAACATGACAGGTGAAGCCTTTTGAGGAATGGAAAAGAAATTGGAAATCAAGGGTGATGGAGTTCGTTATTTCATGAATCGAATCTGGAAACCGAAGTTCGGAGGCTACAGAGATGTCTTCATGAATGAAGCTCATAAAACTCGATACTCTATTCATCTGGGTTTATACAAAATGTATCTGGACCTAAAGAAACTCTATTTGTGGCCAAACATGAAAGCCGAAATAGCTACTTTTGTGGGTAAGTGTCTAACTTGCACCAATGTTAAAGTAGAAAATCAAAAGTCCTCAGGTTTACTTCAACAGCCAGATATATCTAACTGGAAGTGGGAGCGAATTACAATGGATTTCATAACCAAGTTACCCAGAAAAACAGGTGGTCATGATACCATTTCGGTTATTGTCGATTAATTAACCAAATCCGCCCACTTCCTGCCAATAAAAGAATCAGATAAAATGGAGAAGTTAACAATGACGTACTTAAAAGAAATAGTACGATTGCATGGTGTGCCAATATCTATTATCTCTGACCGAGATAGTAGATTTACCTCCCGGTTTTGGCAATCATTGCAAAAAGTCCTTAGGAACCAATCTTGAATTAGTACAGCATACCATCCTCAGACTGATGGGCAAAGCGAGAGGACCATACAAACGCTGGAAGACATGTTAAGAGCTTGTGTGATAGATTTTGGTAAAGCTTGGGACACCCATTTACCACTAGTTGAATTCTCCTACAACAATAGCTATCACACTAGCATCAAAGTTGCACCCTTTGAAGCTCTCTATGGCCGTAAGTGCAGATCCCCTCTGTGTTGGGCTGAAGTAGGCGATATGCAACTAGCAAAGAACCAAACACCCGATAGTACTTTAACCGGTCCTGAGATTATTCGTGAAACCACAAAAAAGATTGTTCAAATCCGGGAACGGTTGAAAGCTTCTCGAGATAGACAGAAGAGTTATGCGGATAAACAACGAAAACATTTGGAATTCCAGGTTGGAGACCGCGTTCTATTGAAGGTCTCACCATGGAAAGGAATGGTACGTTTCGGTAAACGGGGCAAACTGAATCCAAGGTACATTGGACCATTCCAGATCATTGCTAGAATTGGTCCGGTTGCTTACAAACTCAATCTACCGCATGAACTCAGTAACATTCATCCCGTTTTTCATGTTTCAAATCTCAAGAAGTGTTTGTCTAACGAGACTCTTGTTATCCCATTCGAAGAAATCGAATTAAATAAGAGTCTCAGCTTCATAGAACAACCTGTAGAAATGCTAGACAGGGAAATGAATAGAACTAAACAAAGTCGTATCCCGATAGTGAAGGTTCGTTGGAATGTAAAACGAGGACATGAATTCACTTGGGAGCGAGAGGATCAAATGAAACAAAAGTACCCGCATCTCTTTCCCTAGTCTTAGTATATCTCTATAATACTCCCTCCGTCCCAATATTATTGTCCACATACAAAAAACACACATATTAAGAAAAGCATTAATTACCACTAACTTTATTTAATAAAATGACAGTTTTGTCCTTACTTTGAATTTAATGTTCCATTAAATGCTTAGTTGGTTAAGTAATAATGAGGGGGTATTTAGGTAAAAATGTTATTTATTTTTAGAAGTGGACTATTATTTTGGGACAAACCAAAAAGGAAAGATGAACTATAATTTTGGGACGGAGGGAGTATTAAATTTTAGGACGAAATTCCCTTTAACGGGGGGATAATTTAACAACCTGTTATTTTGAATCTATGTAATAGTATAGATCATTTTGTAGTTCTTTTTAAAATAATAAAGATAAATTTTTGAATACTATGTGCATTTACATAATCGACCCTAAAAAATGAAACGTTAAATATACTTGTTCGGTATGAATATAATGGTAGATATCGTGTTAAAGATTCCAAAAATATAAAGAACGCCCAAATCCGAGTTATAACGAAGAAGTTATGACCTATCGAAAATCCACAATAAAACCGACAAAACACTGTTAAACGTAAAAAGTGAACTTTCAATAAAATTCTTTTTAGCCTTAACTATCTAAATGAAAGTTATAGTATATGTTAAACTGAGAAAGTCCATAAAAAGAACGTCCAAATCTGACTTCGTATGAAGAAGTTATGATTTTTCTAAGTTTCAATACAACAGTACACAGCCCGAAACTCGAAATTTAGATCGAGCATTTTTTGGCCAAAACAACCTAAACGAGAATCGGAGATCTTATCAAAAGAAATCCAATGGTAAAAAGACAGACGAAAACGAACGTCGGATGAAGATGTTATGAATTTTTAACGGGCTTTTCCTGTCCCGGCCTGTTAAAAATATAACTTTAAAAATAAAGTCAAAATTAGCCGACGGAGTCTAAACGAAAGTCGTAGAGCATGGTCTCACCTATGCGTGGATAGAAAGAACGTCAAAAACGGAATTCGTATGTAAAAGATATGAATTTTTAAAGTTTGAAAAAGGGAAGTTCGCCCAGCGTACAAGAGAAGCAAGGCCTCGGATTGTCCACATAGCCTCTTTCTTCGCAAAGTGACACGTATCTAGCTCAATCGACGCGTCCGAAGCCAGGTGGCCATTACGCCTAGCGTACAAAAAGATTACGCCCAGCATAATGGGACCAGCCTCGACGCGTGCCTCGTAGCTTCACCCCGTCCGAAGATCGGATAAGGCTCGAACTAGTACGCCCCGCGTACAAGACATACACCCAACGTACTGAGGTTTTTAGTAGTACGCCCAGCATACACGAATATTACGCACAACATACTGGGGGCCAGAAACCTCCTAAAAATAGGATGTGAGACCTCCGGGTTTTGTTTAGAAATTCCAAATCTTCTCTCCACTTAAACACTCTTTAAGCTCTTCTAAACCCTCCGAAGTCCCGGGTACCTCCTTACCACCTGAAGCAAGCCCCGAAGTCCCGAAGTCCTCAATTTTAAGCTGAAACTCTGCCCGAGTAAAGCCGGTTTTTCATCAAAAACTCTCAGTTACGCCAAAGAAAACTCCCTTCTAAGAAACAAAACTCTGCCCCGAATCACCACCTATCAAGTGAGTTCATACGCCTATATTTTCATGATTTTAACTATTTTAGCGGGGAATACAAGTGAAACACAATGAAACTGTGTTAATATCTCAAAAGATTTTTAAATGTTTTAATATATTTTAAATTGTTATAATTGTTAAAATTACATATATATATATATATATATATATATATATATATATATATATATATATATATATATATATATATATATATATATGTGTGTGTGTGTGTGTGTGTGTAAATTATATGATTTGGATTCTGAAGATTTAAAATATGTAATTTGACCTCATTTCCTGTTCCTTGTTTGGTTGTGGGCTTAGGGTTAAATTATTTAATCAAAGATCTACTTAATCACAATTATATAAATATTACATTTATATAAAAATGGTTTTCAAACTATTTGATAATACATGGGTACAAACAGAGAATTTCATGGAATAACAGTATTACATGTTCTTTTTTTTCTTTTTTTTTGTTTTTACAGTAAAACAAACAGCTAAACAATAATAGGTATAGTGTAGAGGACTCATTCATTGGTTTCAAGTTTCAAAGTACATAAGAGGAAAACTAACATAGTACATAACAAAATACAGATAGAATATATGATGGAAAACAAGCAGAGAACATTATCAGAAAACAAACAGAATACTTCACTAAGAAACAAACATATAAATCTATATTTTATATAGTTTATGAAACTTACTTTCGGTATAGTTATTACAAAGTAATTTTTATTATTCTACATGTAATCATCAATATAGCACTTGTGAGACACGCTTCAAGTACATATTTAAGTATAAAACAAAAGTCCTAAAAATTATAACCAGAGTCTCCTTGTGTGAGAGCGTGACACTTGTGTATAGATCTATACGGGACTGACAATCCCGCACCTAAGCTGCTTGCAACAGCTAGGCCGGCAGGCCTGCGGTGACAACTGTTGTGTTTTAGGCGATCCTAAGTCATCAAGCATGGTTATGATAACTCACAATTTTGTATTGAAGAAAATGATTAGTGTATGAATAAGTAACACTTTACGTAGTTTTATTTAATTATAAGACTATAATACAATATTTTACAAGTATAAACACAAATTACCATTTCAATACAGGGAAAACATACTTTTCATGGTTAAATGAGAACTAAACTACATTTTACAAACTCACAGTACAGAAAGTATCACACATTTTTCCTACAGATTAACATAGCAGAAAATATAGGATTTTCTGGGAAAAACATGTTTACTTTGTCAATGAACAAGGAAAACAGATTTCAGTTACAAACATACTTATGAACTCAGCAACTTAATTGTTCACACCTTTTCCAAATCTACTCGTATTCTCAGGAAACAATGATACAGGTACATCCATAGCTTTTTGAGAAGATGGAGATCTATAAACTCGTGTCTTTTAAAACTTGTACTTTTGAGTTCATATACATTATCTTTTGAACACAGTTGTAAAACTTATTACTTTGTAAATACAATGGTTGTTGTTGTACTTTGATTACTAGTATGCATTGTTGTGATACTATACATGAAGTCCTCCACCCCCGAGTGTTTCCGCCGTTCTGGTTTGGGGGTGTGATGCAAAGTGAAGTCTACCCCCGCCCACCAATCTCGGATGCTATCCTTCATAAAACATGAGGAAAATCTGACCTTCGACCCCTCGGGGCATAAACTCGTCCTGAAAACGATAGCCAGATCTGCTAACCATCTCCTACTAGAAATTGGGTCCTTCTCCCCAAACAACTCGACAATGGTAGTAGCACTCGCAGTATTGCACTCGCTATGCGTTGGCTGAACTCGCGACTGACGACCAATAGGTGGGGTCTGAAAAATAAACAGTGGCATCTCGTGTGTACGGTTGTCCTGGCCCTACAAGCTCCTACAACAGGGAAATTCTCATCGGTGTGCGACATGTTCCTAAATAACAAAGAGTTTCAGGCATACAACAAATTAAGGAAGTGAAAGTTCAAAAGTTACATATACATATCCTATATATCTCAACATGCACCCTCCTCCCTTAAGATCCTAAATGACCTAATTGAGCCAATCTACACTGTGAGTCTGAACACCGACCTCTATATTCAGTTTACTCACAGCATGGCTCTGATACTATCTTATAACATCGTGATTTTCACCCATTTTTTTTCAAAACATTTATTTAACACAATACGTTAGCAGAAGTCATATTTAAAGTTTAAAGGAAACATCACCAACACACAATACGCAATGTGTGTCGTAAAACAAACAAACAACATGCAAATGCGTGTCAAGGAAGGCCCTGTCATAACGAAAGACTACACGCTTTTGCACGTCATCTATTTACGACACACATTTATGAAGAGCATTTACGACACGCATTGCTTGTCAAGAAAGGTCCTGTCATAAAGGAAGATGACACGCATTTGTGTGTCATAACCTTACGACACACGTTTAGGACACACATTACGCATCATTAAATCCCGTATCATAAATGAAGATGACACATATTTGCGTGTCATAAACTTCAACAACTATTTACGATATACATTTACGACGCGTCTTTACGATACTAATTTACGCATAATACAAAAATATGGAAACAAATATATACCAAAACAATAAATTTCATCCAATAACATCATGTGAAAAATTGTCATACATTGGTATTAAAGGGATCTGATTGTACATTGTTATTAAGAGGTTTTCCCTAATATATAACCTAATACTAAATTGCTATTAAGGAACACCTTCTTGTTTCTACTTCTTATTGTTATGCTTCTGTTCCCACATGATACTTGTTTTCATCAACACAAGCAAGTGTGGTTAGTGAAACTGTATACCACTCCCATGGTGCATCCCTTCATTGCAGGATTGGCCACTCCAATCCACTTCCCTTGAGAACATTCCACCATTATCAGAATCAGAATAACAAAAAACAATCAAAAAAGGTAAGATGAAAAAACAAATCAAAGATATAGTTATGTCAAATTCAGAAAACAATTACCCTAGCTGCATTTGTTCTATTTGCTGTCCCACTCCAATCGACTTCCCTAGCTGCATGTGCTGTCAAACTCCATCTAATTGTCCTTGCACAACCGAACAAATAAACATGACTGTCAAAGATATAGTTATGTCAATTTCGGAAGAAAAAAAATACCCACACGACCATTTATAGAGTCTATATATATTTATAGTCGTCTACTGGTATTTCAGCAAACATGTATTACATTTGAGGATGAAAAAATTAAGGTTGGATCCATGGAAACTAGAAATCAATGGACTAAGTAATTGACTAATATAATAGAGTCTATATATATTCATAGTCGTCTACAAACACAAAAAAATGGTTAAGTAATGGACGAATATAATAGAGCACAAATCAATGAATTATTATCGGTTCCCCAGTAGAATTCTTGACATATAGCACATGAAGTAATGGCTTGATAAATGGTCTTATTAAGGACTTCAAAACATGGTGGGTTGATGATTCTAGAAGAGATATAATCACACGCATATACGCTTGCTGTTAAAGAAGAAAAAAATGTGAAGAATATATGGCTGACTCTTGTTTTTAGATAAAAATATTTTTTACCATAAGAAAATTTACCTGAGCTGAAAAGAATATAGATTTGATCAAGGAATATTTATTAGCTTCAAAGGACTTCTCGTGGGCAAGTATTATCTGGATGAAAACATGGAACTATTTTTCCGTTAACAAATTGAAGATAGAGTACAAGACACCATAAATTAGATCTATAAGCTGAAGAAAAAGACTCATGGAAGGAGAGAATATTTGAGAATATAACTAAAAACAGAAAGCCCATGAATCTTTTAACATAAAGAAGATTTACTGAAACCAACACCAGTACTATGATGAACAATTTCATTATATTAGTTCTAAGAGGCAAAAAATAAAAGAGTTGGTGTGCACTGAATACCCATTTATTCATATCAATACCTGAAAGGGCAAGCTTAAAGAGAGCATCAAGGTCAATATAAGCTGCTTCTTTGGCGTCAAACAGGATGGAGGGACGGGTAAACGGTATTTTGAGAGGGTCTGTGTCGGCTTTGACAATTGACTTGATTGCCTGCAGTTGTGAGGCGATTGACATTGCCATTTTTGTTCTTTTGAAGACGCTTAAACAGAGATAGTTGGATTCCTAAACTGGTTGTTGTATTGTACCAATGTCCTGGATATGATAAACCCTAAACCCTAGAGCAGAGTGGTTGTTGGTGGCAAGTGCCAAGGAGGGGTTACCGACATCAAATGAGATGGCGCAGGTGTTTAAGCCCTTTATGGTTTATGTTTTCCTGTGTGTACCAGAGATTTTGCAAGAAAGGCGAGGTGAGTGACCGAAATCCTCAACCTCTGTGCACACAGCAGGTTCATCCGACTCCAGCGTATTAGCGACCGAAAACAACGGGGTGGAGGAGGAGGAAGGGACAGGGGAAAGCAATAAGAGTAGGGACAAGGAGAGAAAAATGACACATGATGGCAATAGGTGGAGATAATGATTGATTGTTATTACGATTTAAGTGAGATATGCGAAGCCATGCGAGATCTCTATGAAATCACAGGTTAGGTTTTAGGTTAGAGAGAGAGAAAGGAAGACGAAGACCCTAGGCTTCTTTCTTGCTAATTGGAAGTGGATGGGGTTTTAATTTTTCACATAGAATAGCCGGGTTTTAAATTTTGGGGATTTCATTTCCCGCTTAAAACGCATCTTTCATTAAAAAAATATAAAGTGACACACTTACATGAAACACATTTTATGATAGGCGTCCTCCATATTTTTTTTTCTTTTCTGACACTAATTTCAGGGTGTGTCGTAAATCTTTCAAATTTTAGAAGAGATGACATTATTTTTAGGACACACGTTTTTGTGTATCGTAAATCACTACGTGTCACTGTTTGCGCGTCATTAAAGGGTTGTTTTCTAGTAGTGCAATGTTATGTTTATTTTCAAAAAACATCATTCATCATAATATAGTTCGTAAACCAAATAAAAAACAAGATGTCAAAAACAAGTGTTAAGAAAAATCCATGACATGTCCAAACGGTATCAATACTAAGAAAAAAATGTAATGTAACTACCCTAATTCCCTATCCTCAGCAAGCCGTCAAAGTATGCTACATGTACCAGTGCAACGCAACAACAAGCAAAGAAACAAGTATCAGCAAATGCTAAGTGAGTCAACCATAAGTACAATGTTAGGAAAACACACATAACATATCATCACATACATCACATGCATCACATGTATCACATACATCACATACATCACATGCATCATATACATCATCTACATCACATACATCGTAATGACTTCACTAGAGTATCATTAGGATCTACTGTTATTATTTATCTTTTCATATTAGATAATAAATAATTATTTCTAGCCTTGGATCCATCAATAACCCGCAAGGAAGATTCCCCACACATGGGTCCATTACTAACCCGTAAGGTAGACACCCCCCATGTAGGTCCATCACTAACCTGAAGACAAAACCCGTTCGCTACTAAGTGAATGACCCAACCCTACCCCACTGGGTCCATCACTAACCCTGGGACCATCACTAACCCAAGAGGTAAAAACCTCATTCACTACTAACGTGATCGGCTCGACCCAATGCACTAAGGGATGCGAGACTCTCACTCGTAACATTGCTCCTGCTTCGATACGTTCGCTACTACGAAATTGTACATACAAGTATGCACATTGTCGTTCTAGAGTAGTACATGCCATTGTTCCCATCCCTAGAACCTCCAACTCAAATGTGATATTTGATCCAGTGCCATCACTACACCAATATCACTGCAGTCCTTGAACACCTTAGTGTCCATGAACCATGCCCCGAGTGGTGGTCTAGAAAAACCACTATATCACACCCCCAAACCAGAACGGAAGAAACTTTCGGGGTGGATGACGTCATGTATAGTATCACAACAATTGCATAACAGTGATCAAAGTACAACATCCATGATATTGATAAATTATAGTTTTACATCTGTGTTCAAATCAATGTTTACTTGACACCAAAATGTATAGAAAAAACTAGAAGACGTAAATCAATGAAGCTCCGTCTTCTCAAAACCTGTGGGTACCTGTTTACTGATTCCTTGAGAATACTAGTAGTTTTGAAAAGAGTGTCAACAATTAAGTTGGTGAGTTCATAAACGTGATTGTATTTGAAATCTGTCTATTGTTCTTTGAAAATGTAAGTATGTTCTTCCAGAAAATCCTATATTTTCTGTTGTAAATGAATTGTAGTCTTAATAGTATAAGACCAAAATATGTAAATGTTGTTGTACTCAATAATAGTATATCGTAGTCTTATCGTTAAATAAAACCAAATGAAAATGAAAGTTTCTCTAAAATGTAAGTTTCTCTGTACTGGGAAATAGTATATTGTATGTATTCTTGTATGAAAACTCTGTAAATGTAAGTGCCTGGATTCCACCGGTTGTAATGTAAAGTAGTGTATTGTAGTTCTATTATTTAATAAAACTATGTGAAGTTGTTTACGTATTTGTACACTAATCGTATTATTCAATACAAAATTGTGAGTTATTATAACCATGCTTGATGACCTATGGTGGCCTGAACACGACATTCTTCAGGCGTCAGAATCGATACGAAATTTGCCACCCCAAGCCTCCTGGCCTAACTGTAGCTAACAATTAAGGTGTGGGATTTTCAGTCCCGTATAGATATGTACATAAGTGTGACGCTCTCCCTCCATGAGACTCTGGTTATAATTTCAGGGCTTTCGTTGGTACTTAGATAAGTATGTTAAGTATGTCTCACAAAGATATTTTCGGTTACGTGTAGAATAATGAAAAGTCCTTTTGTAATAAGTATCGGTATGTATATCTCATAAACTATATTTATTATAGTTTATAAGTTTGTTTTCCGTAATGTATTCTGAACTTGATAATATAGTGCATATGATTCAAAAACTATACCTATTATAGTTTATATGTTTCTTTCTGTATTGTATCTTGAACTTGGTAAAATGATATGTAAGTTCCATAAACTATACCTATTATAGTTTATATGTTTGTTCTACTGAAAGAAAACCTTGTATTATTAACAACTTTGTAAGTTTGAAATATTAAATTCTTGATGAAGATATTTCATGAAATTTAACATTTTATGTCCGAATGGTAGTAAAATAAATTTGTAAAAACATTTTTTAACACGTTTTAAATAGTTTTATACTTATATAAATATAATATTTATATAATTACGATTAAAAAGGAAGTCGAATAAATGATTCTACCATAAGCCCACAACCAAACAAGGAACAGGAAATAAAGCAAAATCATCAATTCTAAGCCTGTTGAATCCTAATTATAATATATATATATATATATATATATATATATATATATATATATATATATATATATGTATATATATATATATGTGTGTGTGTGTGTGTGTTTTTAATAACGACAACGATTGACAAAATATTGAAATCATTTAGATATTAACATAAGATTTCTTG
Source organism: Lactuca virosa (assembly GCF_052849685.1). Taxonomy (NCBI): domain Eukaryota; kingdom Viridiplantae; phylum Streptophyta; class Magnoliopsida; order Asterales; family Asteraceae; genus Lactuca; species Lactuca virosa. The sequence goes on along the minus strand of NC_136426.1, from coordinate 131,668,189 downwards.
TGTTATACTTGTATTCCCCCTCCCCCTCCTAAAACAATGAAAAATCATAAAAACGTAGCGGTATGAACTCACCTTGTGTGTTAGTTCCTGGTTTGTTATGATGTGGTTGCAAAGATCCTCGGGTTAGAACATGTGATTATAGTCGTGTCCTAATAATATTTATACACGACTTCATATTTAAATTGATGAAATAATAATTTAAATACTAAGTTAAAGTGTTAAACAATACTAAATTATATATGAAAACTTACAATGTTTTTCTTAGAAATCAAACTATATGAAACTAGTTTCTGGGAATTTGGATAATGTTCTGGAAGAAAACTTGAAGGTTTGAAGATACACTGGATGAAGGCTTGAAGATATGAAGAAAGGTTTAAGAGTTTTGAGTTAAAATGTGAAGTTTTCATAGGAAATATGTATAAAATGAGGGAGGTTTTCGGTTGAGTATATAAATAGGGGTGAAAAGGTGATGGGACGTTTACATTGGAATGTGCAATTTATCTTCTTGAAGTGTGTGCCAATGGATAATGTTGAGGGATCTCGGTCTAGGATCCACCGAAATCACTTTGAGTTCGGTTAAAAATCCCACCGAGAACAAAAGCAGATTTCGGTCAAAAGGGGTGGGACTTCGCATGCGATTTCGGTCAGGGTAGAGTTTGCAATCAAAACGTTTGCGGTCCGAACTAGGGTCCCTGCGAGGGTTTTCGGTCGTGACTAAAATCTGATTTCGGTCCCTTTATTTTTTGATTTGGTGATTTCGGCCTAAGTGTTTTTAATTCCAAATTTCTAAAACACAAATATAATAAAGTTATTTCCATTATTATATCATTATGTAAGCCTTATAAATTTAACAAATTAAGAAATTGACTTTTATTCAGTAAGTTTGACTTTTAATGACTTTAAATAACGAGTTATTACACACTCGGCGTCACTAGTGCCTTAAGCTCTTTCCCTTTAGGTATCTTCCAACCTATAAGGCCCTCAAAAGTATTCAGATAGGGTACACACACCTAAGTCTAGGTTGCTACCCTTTACGCCCAATAAGTGTATTCCCCTTTTTAATTAATATTTTATTAATTCATCACATAATTATTACACTACAAACCTCCCTAAGTAATCATGCTCAATTTCAATTAATAATAATAGATGGCATATTACTTCCATAGTTCACATTATGTAAACATGAAACAAGGTATCACAAGTTAAGGCATTTTACATCTTTACATAATCATCCACATATCATCACATCCTCATTAAAGCATATTATATCAATATCATGCATTGTCCTAACCATCATAGACAAATATTACCAACAAATTATTGCACGCATATATTCACACACAATCAATACATCTCCTTCTATCATGGATCTATCACACCTTCACTTCATAATAATAACAAAAAAGTATAGGATAATGGAAACATCACTCAATTAAAAATATCATTCACAATTGGGGTACATGCAACCTAAATGATCTAGGTTCATTCCAATCCCTCTAAGATGTGGAATCCCAAACAAGTACTTTAAATAATCACCAAGATTGACTCACCTTTGTCACAAACACGTCCTCTCTACACTTCAACTCTTGTAGAAACTAAGGTATCAAACCTTTCCCTAGTAAAGTACAAATAAATGGATTACTAGAAGTTTACATGAAAAAATAATAGCAATCTACTACCCAAACATGCAAATCAGTTTTTCAGTCAAATTCCCAGATTTTGACCTGAAATAGCAGCCAGTTCGAGGCCACTTTATCCCCACTTAAAATTGTATAAGTTGCAATTGTTTTTCATATTCCAGTAGATTAGACTTTGATCTTTTCATAAAGTGCTCGCACAAGTCCATACGATTTTGATAGAATTTTTTATGAATTTTGCAAGACAGCCTATCCGTCCAACTAATTTTCGACCAGTCGGTGAAAAAGACGATTTTCACATTGGTTAGGGACAATACCAGGTCTTGGGAAAAATCATGGAAAACTAGACCCGAAAATCAAACTTTGAGAGTTTAGTGATCATCATTCCGACTTCTAATGATTTCTCAAGATTTTTTTTCAAAACAGGGGCAGATTGGTAATTTTTCAGAATTTCCCAGCTTTACATTTTAAGGGTTAATTGACAAGTTAACCCATTAAGCTCTTTCAAAAAAACCCATTAAGCTATAACAAAAATTAACTATAAAGATGGAAATTGAGTTCTTAACAGTAGCAACATGTCAAGAAGTTATAATAACAATTTAAACTCAAGCTATGATTCTAAGTACATTGCTTTAATAGGAAAACGAAATTCTTTGCTAAAAGAGAAAACACCACTAGGGCTTGAGTTTCAACCATCATTAAGCCTCTTATTAAGACCTTTTAGGTACTGTTTTGAAGAACTTTTGGATGGCTCAAAATATGGTCTTTTACAGAAATCTACCCTCTTGAATCAATGTAGCAATAACATAAGTTCTATCAATCACCAAAGAATACAATGTTCTGAAAAACTTGAAGTATTTCAAAAACATGAAGCATATCATTCTTGGGAGAGTTCATACTTGAAATTGACAGCAAAATAAACATCCAATTTCTCCCAATAAAACAAGAACTCAATCATATGAACACTCAGAGATTGTAAGGAGGAAGAAGATAAGATCAATAACATCAAAAAGGAAGAAATTCACAATGCTATCAACCAATTCTCCTCAATTGGTGAATGAATATCCAAAGAAGGGAATCAAAGGCATACCAAAATCAATTGCTAACCCTAATTGAGTTACAATGTAATGCCCGTTTTTCTAGGCTAGGCATTAATATTGATATGATAGTCTAGGTTAACCTTTGTAACTCATTTTGAAGAAATGAAAAGGAATTATGTGAATATTATGTTTTTTATGTGTTTTATGCTTAATTACTAGGAGTTAATTAATTAAGAATAAAAATGAGCGTCGAAAATAAATATTAGATAAAGCCGATATCTATTAAGAAAGTTGTAGTGGTCGTGACAAGGATTACGGATATATAAAGAATACCAAAATCCGAGTTATAACGAAGAAGTTATGATTTGTCGAAGTTTCACAACAAAACCGGCACGGTGCCGAATGTCGTAAAAAGTGAGTTTTTGATAAACTACTTTTTAGCCTTAGTGATATAAAAGAAAGTCGTAGTGCCCGTTAAACCGAGAGTATGTATAAAAAGAACGCCCAAATCTGACTTCGTATGAGGAAGTTATGATTTTTCAAAGTTTCAGCTTAGCAGTAGACAGCTAAAAACTTGAATTTTAGATCGAGTGATTTTTAGCCGACACGAACTAAACAAGAATCGAAGGTCTCGTCAATAATAGCACAACGGTAAAAAGACAGACAAAAACGGACGTCGGATGAAGAAGTTATGAATTTTTAACGGATTTCCTGTCCCGGTCTGTTAAAAATAATAATATAAAAATTAAATTCAAAATTAGCCGACGAAGTCTAAACGAAAGTTGTAGAGCGTAATTTTACCTACGCGTGCATATAAAGAACGTAAAAACGCAGCTCGTATGCGAAAGTTATGGATTTTAGAAGTTTTGGCGCGAAAATCAAGAAAAATTGCTAAAACCGAGAAATTTCGCAAGGTGGACTTCGGCCACCTCACCCTCGCTTAAATCATGCCATGTGCCCGAAATTTTGCTTAGTCATCCGAACCGGAGAGCCATCCGAAGTGGTCCACTAAAAATCCGACGCGTGTCCGGCCTTCGCACCAGGCGCCACGAACCCTCCTCCTCAGACTAGACCTCGGTCCACTTAGAAGATGCCACCGAGGCCCTCACATGCGCAGCCCACGTGCGAGCCATCTGCCCCCTTCGGATCTGCTGCCGCGTGGCTTCTCTCCAGCCGTCCGATCAACAGCCTCTTCCTATAAATAGAAGGCTGCGAGCCTTCTCGGATATTTTTAAGAAATTGTCCATTTTCACCCCTTTTTTCATATTTCTTTCATTTTAACATTCCCCAAAGCCCCGGTATCCATTATAACCCCCGGAATACGCCACGAAGTGCCCGAGAAGCCCGATAAATTTATCTTTTCGGTTTCGAAGCCCGACCCTTGCAGAGCCCGGTTTCTCAATAAAACTCCCGGTTTTATTAGAAACGAACGTTTTAGGAAACGAATTGTTGCCCGATTATCATCAAATCATGTGAGTGTGTAGTCACTTTCATCTTACACCTAGATATGAAGTATTTTCTATAAAATACGTGTTATGTGTAATTATATTAAGTGTTTATTTGAGGTGACTGTTGAACAGATGTTTTATACAACTTTTAAACTGTATATGTATTTTATCTACAAATATGTTGGGTAGAACATGGGTAGACGAAATAGTCGATGTGTGTTAAAATGGTGAGAGGCCTCGATGTTGTTGTTGTTGTTGTAGTCGTCTAAGGGAGTATAGATGACGACCACGGACCTTTCTAGACAGTCCAGTGGCACACTAGCAGGTTTCTTAACTTGTAGGTGTTGATGAACTAAATGTTCATTGGCGTACTCCATCCCCCTCATGGCTGCCTTTAGGACATGTATGGCTGAGGAGTCCCCTTATCAGTAGTGTCCATCCCGATGATATTCCTTAGGATAGGTCCCTTGTGATAGGTGTTTAGGGACGTAAAGTGAGGACAACGGGAATGGGTAATCAGGGTTATTGTTGATTGGTGAACTTAATAAGTTTATTATTATTGTGGGTTGAAAACCCTATATGCTCACCAGGCTCCCAAGCCTGACCCACTCAGCTTTTTATGTTACAGGTAGTGGACCCCGAGCATAGTCGGAGGACGATGAGAGATTTTTTGATTATAGGCCAGTAGTTGTAAATAACCGTTGTAAGGGTTATAATGTCTTGTTTATGCTTTTGATCTGTATCGGAAGATGACATCCCGAGGTTTTGATATGAAATGAAACTATACATTTCTTAAAGAAAGCTTTTGATAAACTTTTATCATGTTTTGTTTTGGGGACCACTTCCGCAATATCTTTTAAAAAGATTTCTCTGATTTTATTTTAAAAAACATAAATTAAATCGGTATTTTCTGTCCGAGAAAATAGGGGATGTCACAGTTGGTATCAGAGCATTAGTTTAAGCGAACTAAGAAATTGTAGGATTTCTAGACTTAAACTTAGAATGCTAAGTGATGATTGTGAGATGAGTGTCTACCATATTTTAGACACAAGCACTAGTTTATTTTAGGAAAGGTGCCTAAAATGCTTTTATGTGCTAAATGTTATATGTTTGCCATATATGCCATTAATTGTTTGGATCTATGGTCTGTTGCCGACCGGATCTGGAAACCTTATGTGTGTAGGATTCTAAGCGTATGATTACGAGATTAGAACTAACATGTAAACGTTTCGGAGGGATAAGGGAACTGAAATATCTATCAAGGATAAAGACCTAAATTCGCCTTATTCGGTATATAGATTATAATGGCAAGAACTCGGAGTGGAGCGGGAAATGCAAACAGAAACCAACAACCTCAACCTCAAGTGGTGGAACAGGTGCCTATAGTAGGAGCTGCACACGAACCCATCACCATGGCTGGAGTATGAACTATGATTCAGACCATGATGGTTGAACAGAGGGAGGAATTGAGGCAAATGTTGCTGAACAACAGGGATGAACCTTCAGTTCCTGTTGAACAACGTGAATTGAATGACGATCGATCTGAAGAAGGAAACAACAGTAGATCGGTTGGTCATAGTGAACCGCTTGTGGTTGGGAGAAATAACCACGAGGTTAGAGTGGAGAGAAATGGGTGCAAGTATAAGGACTTTATGACTTGCAAGCCATCGACCTTCACTGGAAAAGAAGATCATGTCGGAGTAATGGATTGGATCTCGGAAATGGAATTGGCTTTCATAACTTGTGGTTGCCAAGGCAAGTTACAAACCACCTTTGAAGTGCGTCAGTTCAGGGGTAGTGTTGCTCGTTGGTGGAACACTCTGGGGAAAACCCTAAGCCCTAATGAGCCACTGCAACTGACTTGGGCAAAGTTCTTGGTGCACTTCAAGCGCAAGTACTGCTCGGCCCAAAACGTGCTTGAGTTAGAAAACCAATTTCTAACGTTGAAGAAGGGGAGTATGGCCGTTGATGAATATACAAATAACTTCACAGACAAAATGGAGTTTGCTTTGCGTATTGTCCCAGATGAGCTGGCAAAAATTGACAGGTACGCAAAGGGACTTCCATGGGAGTATGCGGTGCCAATACGTCGGGCACTTACTTTGGAGGCAGCTATCTGGGCTGCCAAGTCTGTTGAAGATATGATTAAGGGGAGAGCCGCCAACAATGTTGAAGTTGGCGAAAAGAGAAAGTTTGAAGGAACTTCAGGTTCCAATAAAAAGAACAAGTTCTCGAAGACTGGTTCGAGAAAATTCGGAGGAGGAGCCGAAGCCAAGTGGTGTGACAAGTGCAAGATGAAACATGTTGGGAAGTGCAGCGTGGAAGTCACTTGTTACAAGTGTGGAAAGCCAGGGCGTTATGCCAATGAATGCACCTTCACTAATAACGTATGTCATGGGTGCCATGAAGAAGGGCATATTTTGAGGGATTACCCGAAGAAGAAGGATGCAGCAAAACCCAATCTTCCACCAAAGCCGAAGGCGAGAGCCTTTCAGATGACACTTGAAGCTGCGAAAGAAGAAGACGATCTCGCTTCAGGTACCTTTCTCGTAAACGAATTGCATGCCCAAATTTTGTTTGATTCTGGAGCCAATTACTTCTTTATTTCGCATGAATTTGGTAGAAAACTAGCTTTGCCTGTAGATAGATTAGTTAATGCTATAACAGTCGAGATTGCTAGTGGCAAGTTTGTACCTGTTAGCCATCGTATGAAAAACATCCTCATTGACTTGGATGGGAATAAGTTCCACGAGGAATTATTGCCTATCGAGTTAAATGGTTTCGACATAGTTTTAGGAATGGAATGGCTTAGCGCCAATGATGCCGAAATATTGTGTAGGAAGAAGATAGTAAAGGTAAACCCGCCAGGGAAAGAGTCGTTTATGGTGTATGGAGACAAACGCAGAGTAAACTCTGGAATCATTTCCCTAATGAAAGCCAGAAAGTGTTTGGCCAAGGGATGTACATCATACCTAGCGTTCGTGATCGATGCTAAGAAGGAAAAGAAGGAGGTGCAGAATATTTCGGTGGTGTGTGACTATCCGGAAGTCTTTCCTGAAGATCTTCTCGGATTGCCCCCTGATCGACAAGTAGAATTTCGTATCGACTTGTTACCAGGAATGGCGCCGATAGCAAAAGCACCGTATCGATTAGCACCAACAGAGATGAAAGAACTTATGACATAACTTCAGGAGTTATTGGACAAAGGTTTCATTCGACCTAGTTCATCACCCTGGGGAGCCCCTGTGTTATTTGTAAAGAAGAAAGACGGGAGCATGAGAATGTGCATCGATTACAGAGAGCTGAATAAAGCAACAATAAAGAACAAGTACCCGTTGCCGAGGATCGATGACCTGTTCGACCAGTTGCAAGGTTCGAGCTATTTCTCGAAGATCGATCTTAGGTCAGGATACCATCAACTAAAGGTGAGAGAGCAGGATATCGAAAAGACTGCGTTCAGAACAAGATATGGACACTATGAATTTTTGGTTATGTCATTCGGACTAACCAATGCCCCAGCAGCTTTCATGGATTTGATGAACAGGGTTTGTAAACCATACCTTGATAAATCCGTGATAGTATTCATAGAAGATATCTTGATTTATTCGAAAAGCAAGCAGGAGCATGAAAAGCATATGCGTGAAGTGCTAGAAGTTCTGAAAAAGGAGAAGCTGTATGCAAAGTTCTCCAAATGTGAATTTTGGATTCAAGAAGTCCAATTTTTAGGTCATGTAGTTAACCAAGAAGGAATAATGGTTGACCCAGCAAAGATTGAAGCTATAATGAAGTGGGAACAACCAAAAAGTCCTACGGAGATTCGAAGCTTTTTAGGATTAGCCGGATATTATCGCCGATTTATCCAAGGCTTTTCTTCGATTGCTACTCCATTAACAGCTTTGACCCACAAATGAGCTACTTATGCTTGGAATGAGAGGCATAAGGAAGCCTTTGAAAAGTTAAAGAAGAGATTGTGTGAAGCACCAATTCTTTCGTTACCTGAAGGAGTTGATGACTTCGCAGTCTATAGTGATGCCTCTGGAGTTGGGTTAGGATGTGTTCTGACCCAAAGGGATAAAGTGATAGCGTATGCATCAAGGAAATTGAAAGAGCATGAAAAGAACTACCCCACTCATGATCTGGAGTTGGCAGCGGTAGTATTCGCCTTAAAGATATGGAGGCACTATCTTTATGGTACTAAATGTAAAATTTTCACTGATCATAAAAGTCTTCAATATCTCTTTAATCAGAAGGAATTGAACATGAGGCAACGGCGCTGGCTAGAGTTACTCAAGGACTACGACTGTGATATACTTTACCACCCTGGTAAAGCAAATGTTGTTGCTGATGCTCTCAGTCGGAAGGTAAATCTTGAAAAGAAAAGGCCAAGAGTGTTGAGAATTGAAGTTGTCTCTACAATTGTGCAAAGTATAAAGAAAGCTCAAGAGGAAGCTTTAGAGAAAATTGACCGGAAGGAGGAACGTTTGGGTAAAACGTTGGTGTTTGATACAAACGATCAAGGACTGAAGGTATTGAAAGATAGGATTTGGGTACCTAAGACGGGAGGAGTAAGAGATCTTCTGATGGAAGAAGCTCACAAGACCATGTACTCGATTCATCCCGGCAGTACGAAAATGTATAGGGATCTAAAACCCTATTACTGGTGGCCGACGATGAAGCTCGATGTTGCTAAGTATGTGGCCGAGTGTGTAACTTGTGCTAGGGTTAAGGCACAACATCAGAAACCGTATGGGAGTTTAGAACCTTTACCTGTACCCATGGATAAATGGGAAGACATCACCATGGATTTTGTAACTAAACTGCCCAGAACAAGGAACGGTCACGACGTGATTTGGGTGGTCGTTGATCGCTTCACTAAGAGTGTGCACTTCATAGCAACCAACGAGAAATGGTCTATGGATAAACTTACGAATTCTTACGCGAAGGAAATTGTGAGGCTTCACGGTGTTCCGTTAACGATTGTATCCGATCGTGACAGCCGTTTTACCTCAAGGTTTTGGAGGAGTCTACAAGAGGAATTTGGTACCAAGTTGTGTTTGAGTACAGCTTACCATCCGCAGACTGATGGTCAGAGCGAACAAACAATTCAAACATTGGAGGATATGCTGAGAGCATGTACCCTAGAATTCCAAGGTAACTGGGATGAACACTTACCTCTAGTAGAATTTTCCTATAATAATAATTTCCACTCAAGCATCAAGATGGCACCTTATCACGCTTTATATGGAGAAAAGTGTCGAACGCCGTCATATTGGCTGGAAGCTGGGGAAAAGCAGTTTATGGGACCTGAAATAGTCCATCAGACTGCTGAAAAGTTAAAAGTGATTAGGGAAAGGATGTTAGCAGCTCAAGATCGACAAAAGAGTTATGCTGACAAGAAAAGACAACCAATATACTTCGAAGTTGGAGATTCGGTTTTACTTAAAGTCTTGTCGTGGAAGGGACTTATAAGATTTGGTAAAAGGGGAAAATTGAGTCCAAGGTTTATTGGACCATTTAAAGTTCTTCAGAGGATCGGGAATCAAGCTTACAAGCTAGAATTACCGGAAGAACTGGAGGGTATTCATAACACCTTTCATGTGTGTTATTTGAGAAAGTTCACGGGAGATGTGCCCGACATAATTCCCATTTCTGAATTAAGGTTCGATGAAAACAAGAGGTTGATTGAAGAACCTGAGGCAATCGTTGACAGTAAGACTAAGAAGTTGCGACGCAAGATGGTCGATTTAGTGCTTGTGCATTGGAAACATACGAATGGGCCAAATCTCACCTGGGAAACGGAGAGTGACATGATGAGTCGCTACCCGCAGTTGTTTGTTGATATGTGATTCTGGGGACGGAATCATCCTAAGGGGGAGAGAACTGTAATGCCCGTGTTTCTAGGCTAGGCATTAATATTGATATGATAGTCTAGGTTAACCTTTGTAACTCATTTTGAAGAAATGAAAAGGAATTATGTGAATATTATGTGTTTTATGTGTTTTATGCTTAATTACTAGGAGTTAATTAATTAAGAATAAAAATGAGCATCGAAACTAAATATTAGATAAAGTCGATATCTATTAAGAAAGTTGTAGTGGCCGTGACAAGGATTCCAGATATATAAAGAATACCAAAATCCGAGTTATAACGAAGAAGTTATGACCTGTCGAAGTTTCACGACAAAACCGACACGGTGCCGAATGTCGTAAAAAGTGAGTTTTTGATAAACTACTTTTTAGCCTTAGTGATTTAAACGAAAGTCGTAGTGCTCGTTAAACCGAGAGTATGTATAAAAAGAACGCCCAAATCTGACTTCGTATGAGGAAGTTATGATTTTTCGAAGTTTCAGCTTAGCAGTAGACAGCTAAAAACTCGAATTTTAGATCGAGTGATTTTTAGCCGACATGAACTAAACAAGAATCGAAGGTCTCGTCAATAGTAGCACAACGGTAAAAAGACAGATGAAAACGGACGTCGAATGAAGAAGTTATGAATTTTTAACGGATTTCCTGTCCCGGTCTGTTAAAAATAATAATATAAAAATTAAAGTCAAAACTAGCCGACGAAGTCTAAACGAAAGTTGTAGAGCATAATTTTACCTACGCGTGCATATAAAGAACGTCAAAAACAGAGCTCGTATGCGAAAGTTATGGATTTTAGAAGTTTTGGCGCGAAAATCGAGAAAAATTGCCAAAACCGAGAAATTTCGCAAGGTGGACTTCAGCCACCTCACCCTCGCTTAAATCATGCCATGTGTCCGAAATTTTTCTGAGTCATCCGAACCAGAGAGCCATCCGAAGTGGTCCACTAAAAATCCGACGCGTGTCCCTTATGGCGTGTCCGACCTTCGCACCAGGCGCCACGAACCCTCCTCCTCGGACTAAACCTCGGTCCACTTAGAAGCTGCCACCGAGGCCGTCGCATGTGCAGCCCACGTACGAGCCATCTGCCCCCTTCGGATCTGCTGCCGCGTGGCTTCTCTCCATCCGTCCGATCAGCAGCCTCTTCCTATAAATAAAAGGATGCGAGCCTTCTCGGATATTTTTAAGAAATTGTCCATTTTCACCCCTTTTTTCATATTTCTTTCATTTTAACATTCCCCAAAGCCCCGGTATCAATTATAACCCTCGGAATACGCCACGAAGTGCCCGAGAAGCCCGATAAATTTATCTTTTCGGTTTCGAAGCCCGACCCTTGCAGAGCCCGGTTTCTCAATAAAACTCCCGGTTTTATTAGAAACGAACGTTTTAGGAAACGAATTGCTGCCCGATTATCATCAAATCATGTGAGTGTTTAGTCACTTTCATCTTACACCTAGATATGAAGTATTTTCTATAAAATACATGTTATGTGTAATTATATTAAGTGTTTATTTGAGGTGACTGTTGAACAGATGTTTTATACAAGTTTTAAAATGTATATGTATTTTATCTACAAATATGTTGGGTAGAACATGGGTAGACGAAATAGTCGATGTGTGTTAAAATGGTGAGAGGCCTCGATGTTGTTGTTGTTGTTGTTGTAGTCGTCTAACGGAGTATAGATGACGACCACAGACCTTTCTAGACAGTCCAGTGGCACACTAGCAGGTTTCTTAACTTGTAGGTGTTGATGAACTAAATGTTCATTGGCGTACTCCATCCCCCTCATGGTTGCCTTTAGGACATGTATGGCTGAGGAGTCCCCTTATCAGTAGTGTCCATCCCGATGATATTCCTTAGGATAGGTCCCTTGTGATAGGTGTTTAGGGACGTAAAGTGAGGACAACGGGAATGGGTAATCAGGGTTATTGTTGATTGGTGAACTTAATAAGTTTATTATTATTGTGGGTTGAAAACCCTATATGCTCACCAGGCTCCCAAGCCTGACCCACTTAGCTTTTTATGTTACAGGTAGTGGACCCCGAGCATAGTCGGAGGACGATGAGAGATTTTTTGATTATAGGCCAGTAGTTGTAAATAACCGTTGTAAGGGTTATAATGTCTTGTTTATGCTTTTGATCTGTATCAGAAGATGACATCCCGAGGTTTTGATATGAAATGAAACTATACATTTCTTAAAGAAAGCTTTTGATAAACTTTTATCATGTTTTGTTTTGGGGACCAATTCTGCAATATCTTTTAAAAAGATTTCTCTGATTTTATTTTAAAAAGCATAAATTAAATCGGTCTTTTCTAGCCGAGAAATTAGGGGATGTCACATACAAAATCGCAGTCCCCTTTCCTCTTCACCCTCCGGTTCATTCTTGCTTGCAAAACACCCTTTGTACTCGTTTTTTTTCTCCCTCCTTGTTTATCGTGGACATGAATGAAGGGAACAATCAAGAGGTCGATTTTTGATAGCCCTTTTAGTTTCTAGTGGAAGATAAGTCGCAAGAAAACAATGTTAAACTCATAAGGTTAGATTGAATCTTTTGCCAATTGACAGTTATGGACGAATTTCACCAATTATCCCCTAGACTTTCATCCTTAAGTTCCAAACACCCCTAACCTTAACAACATAAAATATTAAGTTTCCTTTATTTACACATTGGCCCCTCAAGATCATTTACCAATTGAGCAAATTATGTTCAATCTTAAATCCCATAAATCCATGTAATTAAATTATTTACCTCAATTTCCTACAAAACCATTTAATTAAATTATATACCCACTAAATATAAATTACTTCTTTTAGATTTTAATTAACATCTTTTTATTTTTATTTCAATTCGTATGCTTAGAATCAAAATAAGTTTACAACCACTAATACTCAAGTAAATGGAGGTTAACCTCATTTATGGAAGGATTTTCGGGCCGTTGCATGATCCTGAACCCCCTTCCTGAGTGCTCATCACCATAATAAGTAACAACATTCAAGTGATCAGAACATACCCAAGAATCCTCATCCCATAGGCTTCCTAGATTCTCCAAGACTCTCCCCAATTCGAGTATGGATCCCGTAATTTCAATAGTATGAGCCCAATAATACCTTCCACACCTATTCATACTTTCCTCAAGAATCATCCTGAATCCTCCAAGTCATCTTCTTAAACTGATACTTCAACATTTGCTAAAACACGCGACTAAACCCACTAAAGCACTTCCTAGGCTTTCCTAGGTTTCCAACCTCACCCTGCCATCAACAGCTAAAGAACTCCCCATATGACTCAACATATTAACTTAATAGCTAACTCACATCAATTAAGAGTTCCATATAGCACAAAGCAAGAAACATTTGTGTAGTAGAACTCCAATCCATATAATATCCAAAGAACATTCAAACTCACATACTACAACTCATGCTAGGAACTTCCACTCTCACTGCTAGTTGTCTTACGCATGCAAATTATACACAGTAGAGGATCAATAAATTGTCGAATAAAATACTCTACCCTAGGACCATAACCAAACGAGGAATAGGAAATAAGGCAAAATGTATCATTCTAGAGCTATATGATCCTAATCGTTTACAATTTTAAAAGCATACACTTAGCAATTACTGATACCAATACATATTCCCAATATAGCATAACATCCAATGCTTCCTAGGCTACAAGGCATCACATATCAGGCCAATCTATCATGTAATTCCTGAAAGTATACCTATCCTTATCGTAGCATGAAAACATTCATATCATATGACATATCATCATGTGTGGGTATTCTGGGAATCACTTACTTGAGCTCGGCAGATTGCAAGCATCACACCCCCTTTGTCTTTATAATATCCTTTTAGAAATTTATTCTCTTTTACAAAACCTTTTTAGAAACCCATTTTTCTTTCAAAAGATTATCAATTCCCCAGTTTGAGTTCAGACATACCTGAGAGGGTACCTGAATCCCTCAAACCAAGGCTCTGATGGCAACTTGTAACAACCCAAAATTTCAAGGTAAAAATTTTGTTTTTAATTCAATCATAAAACACCATTTAGTAATACAAATTATTCAAAATTATATTAATGTAAAAATAGTTATCATAGTACAATTCCAAAATCATCATAATGCATAAACATGGGTGGATGCTTTGCGATCAATCTGCCCCCCTTTCATTTCGAACCGGAAATACCTGACACCATAACCATAAAACCGTAAGCACAGAGCTTAGTGAGTTCCCCCAAAGTACCACACACTAACATACAACTCGGCCTCGCCCATGGATATATATAAGTCCAATCCAATAACACATATGGGACCCACCCTGGGGCCTCGCCCTGGGGTATATTCCAACCCTAACATGCCATAGTGGGTCCTGCCATGGGGTGTATCTCACCCGATCATGCCATATGGTCCCTTCCCTGGGGTATATTTCAACCCTGATAAACATATATGGGCCCCACCCTGGAACCTTTCTGTGGGTTATATTTCAACCCGATCATGTACTCATAAATATAGATATCACATAACAACTATCAGTCCTACATAACCGAGTAATAGGTTGGCATTGGTGCCTCCGACCCATTTATACATTGAGAAAAACTCACCTTACTGATGAATAACTGAAACAACACTTGATCTGCTACAAACACTGCTCCTCACACTAAACAAAATCCAGAAATAATCCCAATTAATAACTAGGGTTCAACCTATAACTATGGTCCAATCCATCCTTCATCGTGATAAGGGCAAAAGAACATTTTTTCCTTTCTATACGATCCAAACTAGACTAAGCCCAAGATCCTTAATGGCCCAAAGCCCAAAATCGACCCAACGGTCTTCTGTACAGAATGTCTGGTGTTCCTCCCCATGACGCGTGGCATCCGAACGCCGAGTGTTCACATGCAAATGCCTGGCGTTTACTCACTGTTCACAAAATTCTAAACCAATGACTTAATGTCTTAAGATATCAAGTCCAAACTTCAGATCCATAGCTAATGAAACGTCTAAAGCCATAAACTGCAAACTTTATGGCCATGCATGGTTACAATGAGCCTAAAATATAAAACTCTAACTCCTTAAACCATTAAGACACCTCAAAACTTTCATGGAGGATTATGAAGATCCAACATCATATTTTTATGTCTCAAGACACCTCAAAAAATCCAAAAGGAAAGCATATAAAATCAAGAGTATGCCATACTCATAAAGGCTAAGATTTGGGACCAAACTGCTTCAAAATCTAAAGGCTAATAAGATCTAATGAAATACAGGTCAATTTCAGAAGTTTATACCTCATGGAGGTTGCTAGGATGATGAAGATATTAGATTTAAAGCGTCTTCAAGCTTCCAAGCTTCACCACCACCTTCTTCTTTCTTTGGATCACGCAAAAACGCACACTATAGCTTCAAAATGCAACAATGGGGCTAGGGTTTTCAAGAGGGGTCGTTGTAAAGATGGAGGCTGATGAGAGAAAGGGTTTGGGGGCCTTAAAGTTCCATAATCAGGATGCAAGCCTTGCCTCCAACATAAAATGTCGGGCATTTGAACGCCTGGCGTCCAAAGCCAAACGCCTGGCGCTTGGACCAAAATGCCAAAAATTAACACCAACATGGTCTAAGATAAAAATTACTTTGAATCAGCTGTTACAGGATCAAGTCAGAATAATGTAGATTTATGAAAGAAAGTTAGTTCTGAGAATCTTGACTGACATAGTACGACTTTAGTTATGTACGGAGAATATGATCAAGGTGATCTATAGAAGGATTACAACCTTTGTTGGGGATAAGTAAGTAGTCTCTAGAATGTTACCCACTATGACATGGTTGTGTGTCAACCTATCATAACCAAAGAAGGAAATAGCATATGGTTAGTACGAGAAGGAATACATATGGAAGATGTTTTTGGTCTTAGTGTTAGTCTTATAGATAGAAACGTTTAGCTCTTTAGGACCTTTTTGCAGCAGAGGTTATCAGAATATGTGATAACGAGTTCGGTTTACAGAATGTCCACTACACATCATAAAGAAAAGATCATTGAGATTGGAAGTGATAACACATCCCTACATGATTGAATTATCGTTGAAATCTCATACACCTTACTATAAGAATTGCCAGGTATCATTGAACGGGTCACTGACAGATTGATCATCGGGTTCAAGGAGTAGATTACGACAATTCGAACTGTTGATGAGTTTGTTATGATCGCTCAGGAAGGAGAGTTTGCTTTAGCAACACAACAGGGAAAGAGAAAATAGGTGCAAGATCCAACTTTGCAAACAACAGCCAAGAAGCTTGAAGGTGTTATGACAAGCACTTGGGGTAACCGAAAGTTGATGCATCACAAGATCAAATGTGGAAGGTGCAGACAAAAGGGACATAAACGTCAAAATTGCACGCTAGAGGTGGGGTATGCCATTGTTTTCATCAGAAGGTCACATTAAGGCCAATTGCACACATTTATCCATAGAGATGATTCAGACCCCAGCACATGCGGTGTTACAGGAAGCGTAAAGAACAATTTTAGCTCCAACACTTGAAGTTTTAGATTCGTTGGCGAAAGGCCTTATAGCCGAAAAGGTAGTTGTTTCATTTCCTATTGAATAAGAATAAACAAACCCTCGTAGATTTTTCAAATAGGATTTCAAATATGCTATTATGTCCAATCTATCTTCAAATGCATCAGTATGTAATCTAGCAAACATTGTTGTTGCTCGAAATTTCTAATACATTAATAAAAATCCTCTCGTACCATGTAGACATGTATAAGCATTAGTGCCTCTATAGACAATGTTTTGCTTGTCATGACCTTATCATGTTTTTGTCATACTATGCAAGAAGACCACTTACGGTAGGCTCAAGAAGTAATACTATGATGAAAATGTTATAAGTCATTGGATATGACAATTATGAGTTTCTTTAAAGTCAAAAGGATCAAAGAATCACATAAGAAAAGCCAGCTTGGACTTCGTTCAATTATGAACAACAACAGATGATGGGTTAAAACCCAAGTGGAGGAGAACCGACCCTTAAGCCGAAAGTGCGAAGGGTAGTTCGGCTTTCAATTTCAATGTCAAGGTCCAAGAGAGTTGTGACACTAGTGGAAGAAAGTTGTTAATTCGATTTCATTGTGTTAGTAAAAGAAGAAGGAAGTGTTCTACTAGAATACCCATTCGCTATGAGTTTCTTGTTTCTCAAGGAAAGGTTGGTCTTTCCTCCCAAGCGTCTGATAGGATTTAGGAATTTTCCAAATTCCTAGGTACTACTCAGATAGCCATGAAAACCATTTGGGTTCATACCTTCATGGGTGAGGAACTTATCCTCGCTGCACGGGATCAGTTAGATAAGGAATTTAGTAGGTGGTGTAGTTTTCCATAGGGAGCGTCGAGTACTTAAGACATATATAAAACTTAGAGAGTTGATTGAAACCATAGTAGGGATTTAGTTATCCTGAGCCAAGGAATTTCAACTTTAGGTTCAATGTCAAAGGAGAAAGTGTATTTCGTCAAATGATCATCTTAGGTTATCATATAAATGTGTGTAGAGTGAAAATAAGAGACGCCTAGAAGTAGATCATTTAGGAGGGGCTATCTCCATCAAGAAAGGAGATAATACCTACCAAGGGTTACAGATGTATCAGCAGTATACCTATTAGGATTAATGGACCAAGTTGATGATCCTGGTTCAACCGGATATTCATGATGTTATCGTTAGCAGTTGAGATTAACTAAGAATCCCTAACATGAATTAGTTTAGAGTTCAAGTATCAGAGCGAATCTTCCTTAAGACTCGCATAAGAAGTGGTAGTTGTTGGAGATTTAGGTAGAGAGATTCCACACCAATTGAAGAATTGTTACAGTTATGTCAATAAAAGTTCAATATCCAAAGCAGTGAGAGGATATAAGGATTTCCTCTTAGATTTCTAGGAAGTAAGATGGGAGGGAAACATAAAGGATAAGTTCAAACTATTCAAGTTTTGGATACAGGGTTTCAGTTACGATGATAGAGAACACAAAAGGATCGTCAACTAAGTACCTTAATGGTTGCACGTGATCTGAAGGAGATAGCCTCAGAACTCTTAATCTAGCTCTATTACATGTTTCGCATCTGATTAATTGCTTTTGAGTAAGAACTAGTGTTCAACTATCTATCTTTTTTGGCTACGTGTGACTACATATGCATCTAGTGATGCATCAGTGTTGCTCTAAGACTTCAGGGTAGGCTATATATGTGGTTAGTTATTCCTTTTGTGGATAAGAGAGTGAGTTAATATTAAATTCTCTAACATTTGTATTATAATGTAGGACGCCGAATAGACTTTATTGTTTCGATTGTATAGGTTAAGGGTCTCAAATTTGTTGTAGTCTCAAAATTTTAAGTAGTTGAGATCTATTGTGATTAATAGATATCAAGGAAGGATAATGATTAGGTTCTTTCAAGACAAGGAGGTAATGATTGTGAGTTTTCATGGCCACTGAGAAGTTGATCATGAGTCTTCCGAACCGATGGGGATGATGACAAGAGTGATCCGACATCGTAATCCCAGTAGATGAGTAGTAGCATGACGTGTCATGAGCAGGCATAGGATCAAATTGCTTCAGCAGTAGATGTACCTTGATACATGTTAGGTATTTATAGCCTTTCAAGAAGGCTATTGGTGACTTAGTGTTCATTATGATCTAGTAAGTTGAAGAATCTAACTTCTACCAGATTGCCTTAAATATTAATAAATTATAATATTATAGGATAATAGCTAATATATACGTTACCTTCCAGTTAGATTGTCATAGGGATATGTGTCAATAATCTGAGTAATGGTCCAAGTGAGTTATCTCACTATACAATATATATATATATATATATATATATATATATATATATACATCCATGTATAATTAGGATATAAGAGATGATAAAGTAGAGCTGATACTATATTCTTTATGTGCTAAGTGTTTTGAACTTAAATTATTAGTTACGGTAAGGATAGAGTGTTGAAGGCGAAATGGTCATGTCGTAAGCCTAAAATACACATAGCATGTTGAAGACTAAATGGTTGGGTCGTAACTCTAAGATATATATGGCGTGTTGAAAATGAAACGGATGGGCCGTAATTTTAAGATACAAATAGCGCGTTGAAGACGAAATGGTTGGTTCGTAAGTCTAAGATACATATATTATTGGTAGATCGGTGAAAGTTCATGAGCCATTATTTTTATGCATGTATCTTTATTGTAATATGTGGTATTTTGGGGAACTCACTAAGCCTTGTGCTTACCCAGTTGATTATAAATGTTTTTCATGTACTCCTTTAGATTGTGAGAAGTGCAAGGCTGGACTGTACACACTCGCTTTCGCATCATGTTTTCCACATATTGTAATTAAACAATGATATATTTTAATAAATAAAAATGAAATTTTTTTGATGAAAATCGGGACGTTATAGTAGGTGTTCTTCTTTTGATCATTTTTTTATATATAAAATGACATATAATTCTATACAATTAATTTTGTATATTTCCGTTGATACATAAACATGTTGATATATAAACTATAATCATTTTCTGTAACAATGTTAAATAAAATGTCACACCCCGCTAAATCGGAAACACGGGGCGTGGCAGTACAAATGGTCCCATAGAAAAAGTTAAAAGACAACACCAATCATAATATTAAAAACTTTACAAATTAAAATGAGTTTGAACAACTTTTAAAAGTAATTACAACGTATTAAAATGGAATAACGCATGCAAATGCTCCTACAAGTGTTGTGTCTCTACGTGCCTCATACTAGGTGATTCCTGAAAAAACATGTAAAATGAGCGTCAACTATAAAAGTAGTTTGTGATTTCACAGATTAAAAGTAATATTGGTTTCATAAATCGAAATCAAAGTTTTGATAAAAGTTTCCATGAATAAAAATATATTGCTAAAATGAGTAAATAATTTTGCATAAACAAAGTTGATTGTCCTCATGAGAAATAAAGTATGTTGCCTAAATGAGATGCAACGTTCATATCCTCTTGGGAAATAAGGTTTGTTGCTAAAACGAGTAAACAAGTTTCATTGCTATAATGAGCAATCAAGTTCGTTGCTACAAGGAGCAAGCAAGCTCGTCGCTAAAACAAGTAAATAAGTTTCCAGTAGTAAAAGTTTGTTTCTATATTGAGAAACAAATTTTATTGCTATAATAAGTAAACAAGTTTGTATGAATATGAGAAAACAATGAGTTCACAACCAAGCCTATAACTGACGCCCTATCAAGATCTATGCTTATCGTTCCATTGATTAATATGGTATCATGCACTCAAGCAATCGAGCGAGTGGGGAGTTGTCAAATCCTAATAGCGCTATCCATAATCACCATTGGCTCAAAGAGTTAATGGTTGGAGTAAAGTGGAAGGGACTTAAGACGATAAGGCCTCAGGTTTCAAGTTGCACAAACATACGTAGAAAAATATAGCAATCAAGTTTGATACAAATCAATTTAAATATAACAAACAATAAATAGTTTTTTGGACACGTTTTTCCACCCCAAAACACAAAAACCGAAAATAGGGGAAGGCGTGAATACTCACAATACTTTGAGATGATGCAAATGATGCCTTGAGCTAAGTTCCACTTGTACCACTACCGATTCCTACAATAATGGTTTACACTAGTGAGTCTCTAATCAAAATCTAAGACTAGTATACTTAACTTCTACAATAGAATTGTGTCAATTGTTATATAACAATTTAAGTGGAAAATTCTCATTATTGAAATGTTAATATTTAACATTTTAAGAGTTGTTCCAATGATTAAATATTCAAAAACTAAATCAATTTAGTTCTAAAATTTCCCAAACATTGCATTTCAGTTCTAACTATTATGATTTTTAGTTATGTTAAACTATTTTTTCCACCATTAAATTCCTTGAAAATATCATAAAATTATGAAAAAGATAAACAGTTAATAAAAAATCCCAATATTTTTGTGAAACTGTTATACAATGTATATAAACTGGGAATAATACTAAAATTGATTTTCAAGCAATTTAACCCGATTTTATGATTTTTGTGTGTTTATGCTAACAAAAATAGAGATAATTAGAAAATAGTTTCTAAAATTTCCCAAACTCTTTGTACTAGTGTTATTAGACATATAAAAGCTGGAAAAAATTACCAAAATTGATTTTCATATATTGGAGTCCAAGTTTTGGATTTATGTGTATCTAGTGTAAGAAATATAGCATAAATAGCAAAACGATTCGATAATTCTTCAACATTTTTGTAAGATTGTTATTTGATGTATACAAACTGAGAAAAATATCAAAACTGGTTTTTGAACAACTTAATCTATTTTTATGATTTTTGTGTATTTATTCAATTAAAAAAGAAAATAAATACTAAATTGCTTAGAAAACTGCCCAAACTTTATATTTGTGCTTAA
This sequence comes from Lactuca virosa, assembly GCF_052849685.1. NCBI lineage: Eukaryota > Viridiplantae > Streptophyta > Magnoliopsida > Asterales > Asteraceae > Lactuca > Lactuca virosa. The sequence continues at coordinate 131,646,782 of NC_136426.1, read as the reverse complement.
ACTGTAATACACGATGTCATGTGATTTTCTTGTAATTTTTAGAATAGGTTAACTATTTTCCGTGATTTATTCTCATAAATAAGCATTAATTCATGAAAAATAATAAATAGTAAGAGAAATTTATTAAACTTTTTATTCATGATTTAAATGTAATATAAGATATTCTGATGAAGTTTCATAATTTTTCGATAAGTGTATCTATTTTTCATCAATTTAATCCCTTAAACATTCATTAAATCGGGAAAAATAAGAAATTGTCTTGGAAAAATCTGGAAAAACTTTCATGGAGTATCTATGATGTCTAAAAGATGCAAAAATTATGAAATATGGCTTTGGACATTCATAAATATATTTTGCTATTTATTTCTCTCCAAAAAAAATTAGAAATCAACAAAAAACTCCCTTAGAAATGCATAAAACTTCATGAAAAGTCTTTACTCGGTGCATAGGTGATATCCGAAATTTACCAGAATTTATTAACCATCAAAAGTCACGAAAGAGATCTCAATAAACGAAGGAGTTGGAGGTTCAAGTTCAAGTTCAAAACCACCCATCTTCTAAAAATGATTAAGGGGATAAAGGAAAAGGTATTGTGGTGACTCCTTCTGAAGAGGAAAAAGAAAAAGCAACAGGCCTTGGAAATTGAAAAGCAAAGGCAAATAAACAGCATTCTGTGGCAAAGGCAGAATGACCCACCTGGCTTAAATAACGGTGATTCCAACAAGCAGTGGTGTTATGAACCCATTGAAGACATTGTTTCGATTGGGCTGAACGACTACTTTCGCAAAGTCTCGAAAAAGAGCTATTGTAACATTCGAAAAATTCTTGAAAATTTTAAACTTTTAAAATAAACCACAAACCATCATTGTTTACAAATTGTTTTCAAAATAAGTTTCACATTAGAGAAATCCCAAAATCATAAAAACAAAATATGAGGAGGTGCACGAGCACGCCTTCGCCTTCCCGCGATCCTCCGAGGTACCTGAAACATAATCCAAAATGTAAGCCTAAAGCTTAGTGTGTTCCCCCAAAATACTGATACATAACAAATGGCACAAAATATAATAACAACATGCATTGGGTCCACATCTTAACAGACTGGATTACCCATGAGCCCACAACATAAGTCTGGCTTGCCCTCATCCCACAGCTTATGTCTGGCTTGCCTAATCAGTCATTTGACTGAATACCGCTAAGCTCTCAGTATGAGCTTGGCATGCCCATGTGACCAATTCCATCAAAATCTCAAAATACCCAAAATGCCCTCAAAAGTCCAACTTGGTTAACCATGGTCAAAGTCAAAGTCAAAGGTCAAGGTCAATAGTCCATGTTGACCAAACTCGCCGAGTGTACCTCTTGAACTCGTCGAGTTCTACAATACTCAGAAAGTCGGGGAAAACCCCAGCCAACTCACCGAGTTGGCTGGACAACTCGCCGAGTTTTCCCCATATTAAAACATACAGTTGATTCTTCGATTTCAGGGACTCTAAAGCTCAGATCTAACCTCCAAATGTGTCTAAAAGGATAAAGTTTCCAAATTTATCCTTTGGGACTACTCCAAAAGCTCAAAAGCCCATCCACAAGGCTTGAAAACTCAAAGGCTTAACTATTAAGCACAAAATCCATGAGATCTGGAACCCAACCTTTCAAGAAGAGATTCTAGCCTTAAAAACGCCCCAAAGGTTGGTGCTTTATAGACATGTATGTCCAATGCATGTCTTGAACCCAAAATGGGTCAAAAAAGGAAAATATGACCTAAACTCCATGCATGGCATCAAGACTTGCCAAAAGACCAGATCTAACCCACTATAAGACCATCATGACCTGGAGATTCATCAAGTTGCAAACTTTATGAAGTCCATCCATTGAAACACCCAAGAATAAGGAGGAAAAGGGACCAAACTCAAGATCTAGCTACATAGATAGATAAAAATCGGACCTTGAATACTTACAATGGTCCAAAGAGTGGCAAACTGCAGATGTGAGCTTAGCTTGCTAGATTCGTGCCTCCTTCTTTCAATCTTCTCCCTCATTACTCCCAAAAGCCACACACTAACTCATATAATGAGGTGGAATGAAGATTAGGGTTCACAAAGCCGATAATAGGGTTTGGAGGCTGATAAAGATCAGCGTCAAAGACTTGAGGAGGTTATATAGGGTGCAAACCCTAAAATTTAGGGTTTCACAAGCATCCGCTAACTGGCTGAGTTTTCCTCTCTAACTCCTCGAGTTGGTCCAAAAAGATGCGCGGCCCAAAGTCGTTCAACACGTTGAGTTGAAGCCATCAACTCGACGAGTTCCAAGGGAAACTTGTCTTTTGAATAATAAATCTCATACGTGGGAATCGGGATGTTACAACTCTCCCCCACTTGGACTAGGCTTTGTCCTCGAAGCCTGTTGCGGTGAACAAATTCGGATAATGCTCCTTCATCTCCGCCTCCGGCACCCAGGTCCACTCGGATCCCCTCCGATGTTGCCACTGTACCCTTACCAAAGGTACCTCCTTGCTACGTAGAACCTTTACCTTCCTTTCTAGAATAGCTACCGGCCTCTCGACATAGTTCAGGTGCTCATCAACCTGAATATCATCCAATGATACCACTGCATCCTCGTCCAAAACGCACTTCCGCAACTGCGAAACGTGGAAAATGCTATGAATCTGACTGAGCTCCTGCGGAAGATCCAATCTATAAGCAACCTTGCCAACACTGTCAAAAACCCGGAATGGTCCAATATATCGGGGGCTCAATTTCCCCCTCTTCCTGAACTGAATCACACCTTTCAAAGGTGAGACCTTAAGCAACACCATGTCACCGACCTGAAAGTCCAACTCAGATCGTCATCGGTCGGCATAGCTCTTCTGCCGACTCTGTGCAGTCTGCAATATCTGTCTGATCTGCTGAATCATCTCTGTAGTCTACAGAACCACTTCGGTCCGACCCATGACTTTGTGACCAACCTCTCCCCAACAGACCAGGGTGTGACATCTCCGCCTATATAGGAGCTCAAAAGGCGGAGCACCAATGCTAGAATGGAAGTTGTTGTTGTAGAGAACTCTGCAAGAGGTAGGTAGGAGTCTTAGCTCCCACCAAAATCAATAACACATGCTCGCAACATATCCTCGAGGGTCTGAATGGTCCGCTGACTCTGGCCATAGGTCTACGGATGAAAAGATGTGCTGAAATGCAGCCGCGTGCCCAGTTCCTCATGAAACTTCTGCCAGAATCGGGAGGTGAAACGAACATCACGGTTGGAAACAATAAAGACTGGAATGCCATGGCGAGCAACGATTTCGCGAATATACACATTGGCCAACTTCTCGGCCGATGAGCTCTCCCGAATTGCCAGAAATTGGGCACTCTTGGTCAATCGGTCCACGATGACCCAAATATTATCAAAACCCTTTGCCGTCTTCGGCAACTTGGTGATGAAATCCATCAAAATCTTCTCCCATCTCCACATGGGAACCTCCAAAGGCTGCAGCTTTCCATACGGCCTCTGATGTTCGGTCTTGACCATCCTGCAGGTCAAGCACCTCTCGACATAGCAGGTGATCTCCCTCTTCATGCATGGCCACCAATAACTCAATCTCAGATCCCGATACATCTTGGTGGCCCCCGGATGGATAGAAAAGCGAGACTTATGAGCCTCCTCTAGCACAATCTGTCTGACCCCACAAGACACAGGAAACCATACCCGACCGCAACGGGTCAACAAACCACGACCGTCCGGAACAAATTTGGTAATCTCACCCCTGATCCTCTCAATCTTCCAATTCTACTCTCGAACACCCTCAGTCCGAGCCTCCGTAATCAAACTCACAAGTGGAGAATCCACAAATATCCTCATACATGACACCGAAACAGAAGATCCAGCCGTCTTACGGCTCAGGGCATCCGCCACCACATTCGCTTTACCTGGATGGTAAAGGGTCTCGCAGTCATAATGCTTGACTATGTCTAGCCACCTGCGCTGCCGCATGTTCAGGTTCGGCTGATCCATAATATGCCTCAAACTCTTGTGATCCGTGTAGATAGTACAAAGAACCACATAAAGGTAATGCCTCCAAATCTTGAGGGCAAAAACTACCGGCCAACTCAAGATCATGTGTGGGATATCTCGTCTCATGCGGCTTCATCTGCCGCGAAGCATAAGCTAACACCCTTCATCTCTGCATGAGGACTGCCCCCAACCCGATGATGCAAGCATTACAGAAAACCACAATATACTCAACTCCCTTAGGGAGGGTTAAAAATGGGGCCGCACAAAGTCACTGCCGAAAGGTCTCAAATGCTGACTACTGCTCAGGGCCCCACCGGAAATCCACACCCTTCCTCGTCAGACGAGTGAGGGGTACCGCAATCTTATAGAAATCCTGAATAAATCTTCGGTAGTACCGTGCCAAATCCAAGAAACTTCTAATATCTGAGGGATATTTCGGAACCTCCCACTACATCACCGCCTCGATTTTGGCCGGATCGACCAAAAACCCATCCTGGTTGACGAGGTGTCCAAGGAATTGAACCTTTCGCAACCAAAACTCACATTTCAAGAACTTAGCATAAAGCCGTTCTCACCTCAAAACCTCCAGAAGCTCACAAAGATGCTCCTCATGCTGCTCTCTGGTCTTGGAATATACCAATATATCATCAATAAACATGATGACCGAGCGATCGAGCATCGGCCTGCATACCTGATTCATCAGATCCGTAAATACCGCAGGAGCATTGGTGAGCCCAAAAGGCATCACCACGAACTCGTAATGCCCATAACGAGTCCGAACGCGATCTTCTCCACGTCCTCCTCTCTCACCCTGACCTGATGGTACCCAGACCTCACGTCTATCTTGGAGAACCAAGATGCTCCATGGAGCTGATCAAAGAGATCATCAATCTGCAGAAGGGGATAACGGTTCTTCACCGTTAACTTGTTCAGCTCCTTATAATCGATGCACATCTGGTATGAACCATCCTTCTTCCTGACAAACAGAATCGGTACTCCCCATGGAAAATTGCTCGGACGGATGAATTGCTTTCCTAGAAGCTCCTGCAGCTTAGATGACAGCTCCTGCATCTGCAGGTGGTGTGAATCGTTACGGTGCCTTGGCAATAGGGGCCACACCTGGCACAAGGTCGATCCTAAACTCGACCTGCCTCTCAGGAGGCAAACCGGGCAACTCCTTCGGGAATACATCAACGAACTCCCTGACACTAGGAATATCAGCAACCGACACCTGACCCCCAACCCGCGTGTCCACCACATAAGCCAAGTAACCTGCACGTCTGTGCTGAATATACTGTCGAGCCCTGGCTACCGAACAAAACCCTGAACCCAACTTGGTGCCCTCTCCATAAATAACCAGTTCTCCCCCACTTTGGGTTCGAACTACCATGCGCTGATCCTCGCAGTCGATCATGGCACCGAAACGGCTCAGCCAATCCATACCCACAATCATGCAGACATCCCCCATAGGAATATGAATCAAATTGATTGGAAAGGATACCCCGAAGATCTCCAGAACGCAACCCTGATAGACCGAAGAAGCCAAAACCCCATGCTCGTTAGTGATAGAAACTCGCAACGGACACTCCAAATCCCATATGGGCAAAGCAAACTCCCTACTAAAAGACCGAGAAACAAAGGACCGACTCGCACCCGAGTCAAACAACAGTAAAGCAGGCAAGGAGTTCACTAGAAATGTACCTACGAAAGGTACAAACAAATGAGCAGAAAACAAAAATAATCAATAAGATAAGGGATAGAAACATACCAATAAAAACATCGGGTGCTATCTTGCCCTACTCGACAGTGAGCTGGAAAGCGCGACCTAAAGCCCTTGGGGGCTTCGCATTGCCCTGAATCCCGTCAGTGATCCTCAAAGTGGCCGGTGCTGGAGCCTGCGCCGGCCTGGCAGTAAGCGATGGACAGTTGGCGTTCACATGGCCAACCTGGTCGCAATGATAACAAATCCTGGAACTGAGTGATGGAGCCTGTTGGCGGTAATCTCTTGCCATGTGACCCTGCCGACCACAATTGTGGCACCCCGACGATGATCAACAAGCACCCTCATGCGCCTTGCCGCACTTCCCGTAAGTGCGGCCCTTTCGGCCCCCAGATCAGACATCAGCGTTCTAAAACCGCTTTGGCGCTGGCTGCGACTACGACGGGGCCCACCTCTGCTCTGTCGTCTACATATCAATCTCAATCTCACGCCGCCTGGCGGCCTCCTGCATCTCCAACAATGAACTGTAGTGCTGAGTAGAAACAAAATGCATGATCTCCGTCTTGAGCATGCTCAAGTAACGGGGCATATGAGTCCGCTCAGATGCAGTAAACTCATAGCAGAACATAGCCCTCTCCGTGAACATTATGGTGATCTTCGTCGCTGACTTAGAACCCCGTCTCAAATCCAAATACTCATGCTGTAACGTCTCTTGCTCCAAAATCCATGAGATCTGGAACCCAACCTTTCAAGAAGAGATTCTAGCCTTAAAACTCCCCAAAGGTTGGTGCTTTATAGACATGTATGTCCAATGCATGTCTTGAACCCAAAATGGGTCAAAAAAGGAAAATATGACCTAAACTCCATGCATGGCATCAAGACTTGCCAAAAGACCAGATCTAACCCACTATAAGACCATCATGACCTGGAGATTCATCAAGTTGCAAACTTTATGAAGTCCATCCATTGAAACACCCAAGAATAAGGAGGAAAAGGGACCAAACTCAATATCTAGCTACATAAATAGATAAAAATCGGATCTTGAATACTTACAATGGTCCAAAGAGTGCCAAACTGCAGATGTGAGCTTAGTTTGCTAGATCCTTGCCTCCTTCTTTCAATCTTCTCCCTCTTTACTCTAAAAAGCCACACACTCACTCATACAATGAGGCGCAATGAAGATTAGGTTTCACAAAGCCGATAATAGGGTTTGGAGGCTGATAAAAGATCAACCTCACTTAAGGAGGTTATATAGGGTGCAAACCCTAAATTTTAGGGTTTCACAAACAGCCGCCAACTCGCCGAGTTTTCCTCTCCAACTCGTCGAGTTGGTCCAAAAAGATGCGCAGCCCAAAGCCGTTCCACATGTCGAGTTGAGGCCATCAACTCGACGAGTTCCAAGGGAAACTTGTCTTTAGAATAATAAATCTCATACCTGGGAATCGGGATGTTACAGCTATGACATTGAGAACTCGGATTTCAATCAGCTTGACTTCCCTTTGAAGCATATGTTGTTCACTTTTTTCAGTTCAAAATCGCAGAGAATTTCAATGATGAAGATAAGTTCAAAAGGCTCAAGATGCGATTTCATGCTGTATTGGGGAAAAATGAAGAAGAAGTGTGGTCATAAGTAAATTTGTGAAGATGATGTCCATCACTCGAGAGAACATGTTCGAAGGATTCTTAGCAATTTTGATGTTTCGAAGTTGCCTGAGTCGATCAAAGATGATTTCATTATTGGTTTTGCTCACATTAAGGTTTTCATTGACAACTACTATGATTGCCTAGCAATAACTTATATTGAGCTTGCTATGGCTATTAACAAGACTTCAAAGGCTCTTCGGTCATTGATGAAGGGGAAGATTGATATAGACAGGTATGAAGATGAGGAGATTATTCATCAACCTCTAGGAGTTGTATTTCGAGGGAAGAACAAGAATGAGAGGATGGCAAATTTCTTGTTTCAAGTTAGTGATTTTGAGAGGTATACAAATGCTCATTATACCAATCTCCTTGTTCGTATCAATAACTGCAAGAAAAATGAAGCTGAAGACAAGGCAGAGATTCGAAAGACGATCTTATGGTATATGGAGGTTCGCAATGTACTTCTACAGACTTTGAAGCTCATGACATAATTTCGACTTTTCTCACTAAGGGGGAGATTGTAGGGTTTGAATTGTAGATAGTGAAAAGTCGAAACTCTTTTGAGTCTGTTACGGTGCGAAATCAGTGATTTCGACATTGTATGTATATACAAGGCACATGTCGAATTCGATATTGAACGTTTAATCCTTGTATTTTTTGTGCATCTGTAACAACCTATAAATAGGGTAAGTATTAGGGTGAGAGTATGTTTTGTGCTATTCGTTATTTTAAACGCTTTCAAACCTTTGTACTATTTACAAACATAAATGAGTCAATCAGATCTTATTTAATTGACGCGTTCTTTCTAATTTCTGTGATTGATTACGTATTCGGTACTCGATTTTAACACAAATAAAAAAAACCTAAAATAAAATCATAGAAACCAAAACCGGATGATTTTTGAAAAAATAAATAAAAACTGACCTTTGAGGTTTGGTACCGACATATGTCGGTTCTCTATTTATAAAATACAAAGACTGTAACTTTTATATATTAACTTTTTGGTAAAAATAAGCCGTAAAACAGAAAAGAAAAAATACAGATAGTCGTTGCGATAGATGTTTTTGAAAATATCGGTGACTTTTGTAGAGGAAAAAGGGGGGCATTACCTGTTTGTTTGACAGAAATTTGCAATTGATAATGCTCGCGGTAAAACTTATCAAAAAAATTGATTGTTTTTTAGCACCAATTAAAATTTGATGGTTAAACTAAAAATTTGACAAAATATAGTCTCTTTTATATTATTAACCATATGTAATATGTTTGATTGGCGTTGAGTACGTGTGCACTTGTTGCATATAATATTTTGTATTATTTAAAAAACAAAAAGTAAGACCCGGATAATTCGTTATATAAATCCAGTTACGAACCTGTTAAATCGCTTTTGATCCAGACAGGTCAACAAAAACACAAGAAACAACAAACATAATTCCTGTTATTGCATTTATATACGCAAATCCCAAGTTATATGAAATCTATTAACGATAAGGCACACTACAGAGGGGAAGCTTTTTTATTGATAAAGAATCAAGACAACGAAAATGATAGAAATCTTAACACAATAATGAAAGAACATGGAATTGAATGCTAGATTACTATGAAATTGAAATGGAACTCAAAATAACAAATCAGTGAAGATAATTAATCATTATTTATGCCCGAAATAAGAGAGGCTCTCGAAAGAGGGACCTCCTGCCCAATCTATTGCCAATGACTATGAGAATCCAAATTACTCGGTGATCCAAGTGCCCTCTGATTAATTCTTATTTATGCTAGTTTAAAGATATTCTAGATAGGATGTAAATATAAAAATGATAAATATTCCATTTAGGTCCCTCCCAGCTTGCTCTTATGTTCTTATATGATTCATTCTCTGTCACAAAATCACAAAAAGGTCAAAACCTGGTCACAGTGAATCGGACGCAATATGACATGAGAGAAAACTCCATGAAAGTACCAATCTCTAAGATACTTTAGACACCATAAAAACCGATAGACTCCATATAAAGAACAATCTTTAAAGCTTTTTTCAAACCACTAAACACATGATTTTTAAGATAATCTCATAGATCTTTAACATAAAACATGGTTTAAAGCATAGTCTTAAACAAAAACATTGAAATTCACCAGGCGATTGATGTGCTTAGCAGCTGTTCTTCAAGATCACCTTCTCTTGGGCTTCATTCTCCGATGACCCATGATATGCAAATTGCTTAGCTGATAGACAAAGCAAGAATGGTGTGAGAAGAAAATGGTATTTACAATCTAGAGAGAGAGCAAATGACAAGTAAACATATTCCTAATACATTGTCACAGTAAAAGCAAGCTAGGGGAGTGCGACCGCATATTGACTCGACTCGATGACTTACCATTAACAGATTGTACTATATTTGGCATGCATTAGACTAAGAGTATGACCGATGTCAAAGGGACAAAAGTTTTAATTTTTTGTCACACCCAAAAGGACATACAACTGTGTTAAACTTAAAATATTAATCATTAATTGATTTAAAAACCATTATGTATTATTGAAGTTAATGTGAAAGAAACAAGGTAATAAAAAGAAATGAGGGGATCACGAACAAAACTATAAAGACGAACATCAAGATTGGAATAAAGAGCGATTGGTACTATTCTGTTTTATGGGTTGAATGAATCCGAAACGAACAAAAGTGGGAAAAGAGAAATCCAGGGATCCACCATGTAATTCCTGAGCTGAGCACATAGGAACAAACATGTTTCCAGTAAAAAAATTGTGTAGCAATAATTCAAAAAAATAGAACCAAAATCAACCTTCTCCATGCATTACTCATGTAATGTCTCAAAACCAAACAATTTGGCACCCAAAGTAGCGAGCATAAAGTATCTCCTTGGAATTGCATTAGATGTCCCATTGCTCTAGTCATCCTTCTCAACATATTCCATATTTCTTCCATGCTGAACCACATATCGATCAAATTGCCTATGACATCTCAACACGATACGAGACACATCCATACGCACCACAACCACTACAAAAAAAATGCTAATTAGTGACCAAAATGAAATGGTCACTAACAATAGAAAGGGTCGTCACTAAACGATTTAGTGACCAAAATCCCGGTCGTCACTTTTCGTCACTATAGGTCCGTCACAAAACCGATTTAGTGACCAAAACATATAAGTAGTCACTAAATAGTGACTAAAATATCTTTGTCACTAAATCAATGACGACCCGTTTCGTCACTAAATGTTGTCACTAATCAACGGAAGTCGTCACTATTTTGTCCCACTAGTGACCATAAAAAGTCGTCACTATACTAATCAATTAGTGACCATACAAAGTCGTCACTGGTTTATCCAATTAGTGACCATAAAAATTTGTCACTGTGTTATTCAATTAGTGACTATACAAAGTCGTCACTGGTTTACCCAATTAGTGACCATAAAAAGTCGTCACTGATTTTTGTTGTTTTTTGCATTTGACCCACTTAAGTAACTAGTCAATGGTAAAATATACTATTATTCATTGATAAACAAAAATTATTCTCAAATTTAAACAAACCCGTAATATTTTCCATTTGGTACAGTCTTAAATTATCATGCAGACATACAACTTTTCAGCAAATTACACAAAAAAAACCAAATAAAGAAAAGATTCAACTCTTCCCAGTTTTTTTTACAATAAATGCCTTTACATTCTCTTGATCCTTTCAGCAACGTAGGTGAAATAGTATTGCAATACATTAATCTATTACTCTTTCAAATGATGCCCAAACAAAGATGTTATCTTAATCTGCAATACATGTATGCGATTTCAGTTAACACGATTTACTTTTTTTACTTGACAAAAATCCATCAATCAAAGAAACTTACAAACTTAAAGCAGTCAAAGCTTGGTTAGAGCTCTTACTCCAGAAAAGCCACTATCTGTTACTCCATACTGAATTTCATATTCATAATTAGAACTAACCCCATTACATACTTCATTCCTTATCAAGAAAGTTTTGACTTAATATAGAACTTAAAAGACAAATAAAACTCACAATTGATTAATCAATATAAAAAAGCTAAAAATTTAGTGTTTTTGATGCTGATACCTGTAATGAGAACCATTGGTTCTCTTCTAGAGATATTTGTTGCATGTGTCCATCACAATTGCATGTTTTTTGGCACCAAAAAGAGCCAAATCAAGACCATTAATAATAACAAAAAAAAAAAGAATCAATCAACAATGATATTTATAAAAAATGGAATGTTCGAACCATACTACAAGATATGAACACGTTTAAATTCTCTTGCAACAGGGATCAGTATATGGTCCCATGCTGCAATATAATCTACATCACCACATTTTCCATTCTCCCATGGAACATTTATATTGTATCCTTCACCTTCTCCATCACCCTTCATGTCATATGATCCATCATCACCACAGGGATAAAAAGTCCCATACTCATCCCTGCATTATTTATAGTTTTAAACCAAAAAAAATTTAATAAGAGATTTATTATTAATATTGGAAACTAATCATTTACCTGTGTACAGAGAAGAACAACACTTGGGAGTCCTTATAGAAGGTCTTTTGAGTACCATTTCCATGATAAACATCCCAATCAACAATTAGTATCTTGTTAATACCTAATTCCTGCAATATACATAAGAAGAATTAATTTAGATAATTCATAAGATAGTAGTCAATGGTTGATTTGACAAACTGTATGTATCATTGCATTGAATATTGATCACTCTTACTATGGTGTCCAGGAGGTCTAACAACGGCAAATGCAGAGTTTAGTTCCCCTTTTGCAACTTTTGCAGCAACCTGTTGAACAAATCGTCAATTAATATGACACTTGATTGCAGAAATGTAAATGTATAAGAGCTTAAATCAGATATGAACTTCTTACATCACATTCACATATGACCCATGTTTTGAAAACCGGACCGGACCGGCCGGTTCGACCGGTTCAACCGGGAACCGGTCCCGGATACGGTTCTTAAAGGCCAAAAAACTGGTGTTCATGTGAACCGGTAAAAACCATTACAAAATAACAAGTTTCTTTCAGGGTCAAATCATTCACATATTTTTCAGGTGCCTCATATTTCCCTTCAGGGTCAAATCATTCCCATATTTTTCAGGTGAAAAAATAAACATTGTAATTTGTTGTTCAACAGTTTTACCTCAACAAGTACTCTTCCTTTCTTCTTCTTAGCATCTCTCTCCTGTTTCTTCAAAGCATATTTGGAATCTTTCCTTCCTCTCTTTCTATCTACTGCCACCTCAGCATCATCATCATCATCATCATCATCATCTTCATCTTCATCATCCTCTAATCTATTTATAGTTTAATTAATAATTAATAATTAATAAAATAAGTCAAGAAAATTACAAAATCGCCCTCGACTTACCATCGGAACCGGTTGGAAGACCATTGTAATCCTCCATATCATCTTCCTCTTCATATTCGCCTTCAACAAATTCCGTTTCCACATGTTTTCCAGAAAATATTTACATTTATACAAAATAATAAAAGAAAAAACCAAAAGGGTAGTTTGGGAAAAATAAATTCTACTAACAAACCTCGTACTCTTCATTAACATCCATTTCTGGTCCCTCAAATTGTTCAATAAACTTATTAAATGCTTCAGCATGAGCATTAACTATCTCACTACTATAAGTTCCATTTTTTAAACGCTCCAACAATTCCTTTTCGATATTCTGGACAATAGAAATATTAATTATTAAAATTATGAAAACATTTTATTAAAAAAAAATAAAGCTGAAATATTTTATAAGTTTTTAAAAATAACAAATTAAACCTTGTCCAATATAGCTGCCTTTTCAGCCTTTTCCTCTCTTATAGCTTCTCTCTTCTTTTCTTTCCTTGGAGTTGTCATTATCTTTTCCCTATAAAAGTTTATATATTTTGGTTAATTATAATTATGGAAATAGAACAAATAAGATATTTTTTTTAAAAAGAAAAAAAAAACCTTGTTTTAAGGGCAAGCTTCCTCATGCGTATACGCATTTGTGTCATTTTAGTCAACCGTTGTTTTGCCTTGTGTACAAGAAACTGTGGCCAATACATCTGTTGATATTAACTCGATTTTAATTTTTAATTTCATTTAAAGAAACTCAAAAGGATATAAATAAAGTTTTGTACCAGATTTTTGTCGATGATTTCAAGGGCTTTTTCATAATTGTGAGGCAGTTTCACTCTTTCCCATAGCTTGTTTGGCATATGAGCTCTCTTTATGGTTTTCATATACAAGTAAAAGACTCATGCAAAATAGAAAGTTATGCATAAAGTATATAACCAGATAATTTTACTATAAAAATGACAATTTTATCCCTAGGGTTTAGGGTTTAGAAAAATACCATCATGATCACGGATGGTTGCATAACGACTATTGGCTAGTGGACATGAGCTTCGGTTACAAATTCCAGTTAAATTGTACTCATTTCAGCAAAAAATTCCAGCAGTAATTCTGATCAAATAAATAATAAAAATAAAATAAAAAGTGGGATGAAACAGTTTTAACATTTAGGTAACTTTTCAGCACATTAATGACAAAATTGCCCAAGACTTACTTGGCCATATAACTGCAGTGTTTATGCCTGAGAACTTGCCATATAACCTCATCATTCATTTTGACTTTGATCGGTATAAAAACAACAGACATTACAAAATAACAAGTTTGAGGAAGGAAATAAGAATTAACCAGTGAAAGTGAAACTAAGAAGGTAAATGTTTTTACTTTGATCAGTTACTTTCTGACTTCCACGAACAACTTGCACAACATCCTTTAATGACTTCTCACTTAACTGCAAGTTGCTGAACAATTGCTTTCCAAACCTCTTATCCAAAGGGAATGCCAAAACAAGATGTTCAACAGAAACAAAATCATCTCCCATTTCTTTTTTATAAGTTCTTGCATTTTCCTTCAAGATCATCAGTTGTTAGCTGATTAAGGGCTTCTGCTTGAGACTCCATGGTCATAACTAACAGGACATCAAAAAAAAAAAGTTAGAAAGGCATTCATGTCTTTTGTTTTGTTTTAAGATAGAACATAGAAAGAAAGAGAACTTTTTTCATCCATCTTCTCAAATGCTGAAAGGGCACTGTTTGTATTCACATTCCCCAACATTTCACTTACTTTTGTTGTAGTTCTATACAAAAAAAATACATTAACTCCAACAAGTTATAGCAAAATCTCAATGTTATTAAAAAAAAATAGGGAATGAAAACAAACTTTGCAGACTATTCACGTGCTTTGAGAGTATCTTTCTTTGACACATGATTTGTTTAAATAACAACAGATGAACAGATACACCTCAGTTTTATCTGTTGTTAAATATAAATAATTTTTCATTTTGGATGTTCAAGTAAACACATGATTTGTTTAAATAACCATATAAAATGCTAAACTTTGTGCGAGTAGAGAGAGAAAGAACCTGAATAAACTTATGTTAGCAAATCAAAGAGTTTAGGGTAGACTGACCGACCTCTTGAAACACTTGAGCCTAATTTCCAGTAAAGTGAATCCATCCAGCAACAATTGAAATCAGACACACATATTTAGGCAGTAAGACTTGAACTCAAACACATTTAGAATAGTATTATACATACATAGATTTATTCAGTGATAATTGCTTGGAAATCAATATAACACAAAGTAGTATTGTATTACAATAAAATCAGAAACGGAAACAGAGCTTACCTGAAATTGCGGTCGTCGGCTTGACGGTGGAGGCCGACAGAGGTCTTCCTCACAATGAATTCAGACAGCGATCGACTTGCCGATGGTGAAGGGCACCAAAACTTATCGATGGACAACGATTGCGAGAGTAAGATCGCCAATACTGGTTCTTCGTGACCGACTGAGAGAAATACTGAAATGATGAAGCCAATTGCAGTTCGTTTTACGATGTCGACTTGATTCGGGCCCGACCGAGAGGGAAATTTGCGATGAAGTTGGAAGATTGGTTCAAATCGACGATCAAATGTCTACACGTAACCCTGGTAAAAGAATCAAACGCTAGCGTAGATTCTGGATTTAGAGGAAACGCAAAGTTAACTTTCGAAAAGTTATATAAAACACCCTTATCTTTGAATTTATTGATAAAAAAGACCCAACGGTTAAAAATTGCTACATTTCTAATAAAATAATATTCAACTAAATTTAACTCTCAAAACGTAATTATTTTAAATAAAATATAATATTTTTTGTTTAATTTTCTAGTGACCACAATATTTGGTCATTAATGTTACAATGCAGTGACCATTAATTTTGGTCATTACGTTTGTAAATGAATTACCATTATTTTTAGTCACTAATATTTGTTCTGATATTAAAAAAAATATTTTAATTCAATTTTATAATTTAGTGACCGGTGAGTGACGACTATAATAGTACTCGTCACTAAATTTGTAGCATTACACAAAATTCAGTGACGACTTAATATATGGTCAATGAACTGTGCATTTAGTGACTAGATTTTACGTCGTCACTAAAAAAATGGTCACTAATAAGCAGTTTTCTTGTAGTGAACCCATATCACATCTTCTTGATAATTACCAATTACAAAATGAAATTACTGGTTGATGAGTCATGTTATCTTTGTTTCCACAATTGGGCAAATGCAATTTGTAGGGTTGTGGATGAATTTATGGGGGAAGCTGCAACTCCTTCACCAGTGTGGAAGATGTGAGTATGTGACATTCACAACCGACTGTATCCATGACCACATTGCAAATTTTATCTAGAAATAGGCATATGATATTTATTTCCTTTTCTCTTTTTCAGGAGTATTGAGTTCGGATGTAAGGCTCTTCACACCCTGAAGACCTCACAAACGATATCTTAAGTGTAAAAGATACATGCTCCTCTTGTGCATCTTCTAGCACCAAAGAAGTATCCTTCTTGTTCATGTAATTCAAGGCCCAATTATTTAAACAGATGGTCATATCCCTCGTACTTGAACACTTTACGTCGCCTATGTATTGGTGTTATAAATGATAGTTAGAACCATCATATGATGTACCATATCCCTTGAAGCTAAGGGTTTGTGGGTTGTTTTCTTATTCTTTAGTTTCTTTCACATTCCACACCAAACTTATTGAGCTTGTTGAGTTGTGGAGACTAACTGCTTCTCGTGGAGGATTAAGGGTATGCCCGATATTGGAAATGGGTTAACACTTAACAATATAATTACCATACCAATTGTGATAATATATTTGTGCCCCACTTTTTTTAATAAACAATTTCAATTGTACATATGTAGCTCTATAGAAAGAGCATCAATGTAATTGTAAGCTTCATCTCAGTATCAATAATGAATCTCTCTAGTTTCACTACAAGAAAAATGGACATTTGTAACTAAAAATTCAAGGACTGAATCAGTCTTTGATAACATGTATATTGGATTGCGGATGGTTAGTGGTATGTATTTAGGGCTGATTAATCATCCCCTGATAATATTTGGGACAGTATGTGAGTCGTTAGAGAGTGAGAATAGCTATTAGAGACTAAAATTAATATGGTTATGCTAAATTACAGGTGGAGGGTACCTTATTAGAGACTGAATTTTAGTCTTTGATATACATGTATAATTTTGACTTTGAAGGGAAACTATGAGGGACTGAATTTAAGTCTTTGGTATGTTTTGACTTTGAAAGGAAACATAATGGAGACTAAAATTTAGTCCTATATATGTTTGTGCATAATTACATGTGGATGATATTTTATTAGAGACTAAATTTTAGTCTCTATACAATTTTGGCTCTGGAGGGAAACCTATTAGAGACTGAAATTCAGTCCATGATATGTTTGTGTCAAATTACATGTGTATGGTAACTTATTTGTGATTGAATTTTTGTTTATGATATACATATATAATTTTTGCTATGTACGTATGGAAATCGATTAGGGACTGAATTTTCAGTCATTGATAGACTTGCGTTAGGTTTGACTTTAGAGAGAAGCTTACTAGGGACTCAACTTCGGTCTTTGACAGAATTAAACCAAATTTGGCTTTAAAGAGAACTTATTAGGGACTGAATTTTTTGGTTTTAAAGAGAACTTATTAGGGACTGAATTTCAGTTGCTAGTAAACATGCATTAGTTTGCATTTAGAGGGAAACTTATCATTAACATAGTTTTAGTATTCGATATTGAATAAATTGGTATTGTCATGTATCAATGATTGATGAACCATAAACGAATATTACCTAGACGTATACCGACTGAATCTCGTTCTTTAATCGAGAAGCCTCACTTTAAATTTGGATATTGGATTTTAGTATCTGAGATTAATTAATGAGTATTGGATAACACATATATCATAGACCAGATGAACCACTTCAAGAAAGTTCGTAAATAGCAATGAAATCAAAATCGATAGTGATTCTAGTACTGAAAGGCTTACTGTATTTATTTTACTATGAAAATGGCTAATAAGTTACATTTAGTAACTAAATCCAAAATAGCTTTGGAATTTCTCTACGAAATAAAAAATCGTAGATATTCCGCTATATAATATTTTATGTAATCAAAATCCATAACTAATTTGCAATGAAGTTATGAACAGAAACAAAATACATAGCTATTCCACCACAAAATAAAAAATTGTAGCTATTGAGCTATGAAATTTGCCAAAGAATCATTTTTCGTAGATAAACTGTCACAAAATTTCTTGCAAATTTAAAATTTGTAGCTATTCTGATGCAAAGTAAAAAAATTTGTAGTTATCCTGCTATGAATTTTTCTACATAATTGAAATTCATAGAAATCCAATTTAAAAAAAAAAACTTAACTTTAAACGTCAAAAAAGATAGAAAAATGTGTGTGTATATATATATATATATATATATATATATATATATATATATATATATAGAGAGAGAGAGAGAGAGAGAGAGAGATGACGGTTTACTTGAGATTAAAAAAATTAAAGATCTTGAGATTCAATCTCAGCTACATATTTCTCATTTGTCGTTCAAACGCTCCAGCATAACGACAGCAGTCCGATATGTCTAACCATAAATGATTATATGGCAGAGAGGTATAATCATATATGATTATACATGTTTATACGTATATGCCTAATCATAACTTATTATACATATATGTATGTTTACAGATTGAATAATCATATATGATTATGACAGTTGAGTAACCATAAATGATTAAATACAAGTTCTAAAGGTTGATGTACAATAAAATTAAGCATCGTTTAAAAAATTGTCTTAAAGACAACTTGTAGAGCATGTTTTACAAATGTCCAATGCTTGATCCTTTTGGCTCCAAAGCTCTTCAAATTTGTTTTATAATATTTTAAAATCTCTATTACCATAATTTTTCTTGAAATATGTTGACCACTTGTGTGCCTTAGATTCAAATCATTCTCTCCATTCAATATCCGAAGAAACCCTAAATATTTCATCTCTAAATCTCTCTTTAATCTTACTTTTGCTCCTATCGACTAGCGTATGCTTTCTAGCCTATATAACTAATGGAGTTTTCTGTTTGTTTTGTGTAGCAGCAATAAAAGTTCCTTATAGATCTAAAACATTTGAGTTATTTTTTCCTCTATTCTTTCACACCTTCTATCAGTTTTTTCTATTTTTGGGCCTTATTCTATCTCCTTTACATGGAAGGGATGAAGAGGAACAAGAACACAAACAAATATGGTGTTAGTATTTAAAACTCCGCCACTCTCTCTATTTCATGTCAATTTCATGGACCTGTTACCACCATAATCGATTCTATCTTTTTATGATTTAGGGTTTTAGCTTTACGTGCAGGTACTGTTGGGACTACAAGGTCATTGTCAATATGCTGAACCAAAAGAGACAACATTTCATCTTCTTCTTAGACTCCAATCACCAGATTCGGCACCAAAACAAAACCCTTGCTTCAAACAACCATTTCGTTCGAGATTTATCTGTACTCCAACAACCGCTTTATGTCATGAAAATTAGTAGCAGCTGATTAAATCTGAGGAAGAGGTAGATCTTGGTTTTATTTTTCCATTCTTAAATTGGTTTTTTACTTTAATTTTCTGATGGAGATGAAAACATTGTACAAAGTTTACATTACCAATTAGCCTGAGATGGAAGATGAAGGTAAAGGTATATATCGACTTTTTGAGTTTATATTTGTTATTTGATACTTGATTTTAAACCTTTCTTTTCTCTCCTAAGCCTCAATCTCAGCATGACTAACTGCATCTAAGAGAAAGTCCTATAGAAGGTCCTAACACACTTACACAGCAAGGGGGCAGACTCAAAAGGAGAAACAGTGAAAGTAGACTTGAAAGGGGAAGAGGGAGACTTTTATATAGTGTATAATTTGGTTGAGATTTGGGATTAATGAAAACCAGGGATATGTGGTTGTTGGTATGCAGAATAGCGGACCAATTCATGTTTATCTTAACATATGAGTTTCAAAATCTTTGTTCATTTTCATTTAGTTTTCACCAAAAAATAATTATTTTCTAACATGACGAATGTTTTCAGATTTGTCAAGCTGTGGGCCTTTATGAGTCCCAGTTCATCTTCACTAATGTATGTATTATTGTAAGTAAAGTCTATTAAATACTTTTTCCCTTTATACATCAATGTGCTTGTGTATATCTATTTGACTGGTTGTCTCTGTGCATGTATGTGTGTGTATGCTCTATCTAGATTTCTTCAAATTTACAAAATTGTCTCGGTGTATGTATGTGTTTGTGTGTATGCTTTGTCTGGATTTTTTCAAATTTACAAGGTTTCAGGTGAAGTTTAATTTAGTTAAAAGCTTATAAAAAGTTATTTATGGTTTAGAATCCAATTTTTCCTTTGATTTGCATACAATATCATAAGGTTAATTGATGTGCTACTGGGTCTTTCAATTTCAATCGTTTAGGATTGTTAACTCTTAATTTTATTTGATGTTTTGTCTAAGATTTTTAATTTCATTTTTTTATTTCAGTCTCTTAAGGTTGTTTATACTGCTTTCGTTTCACATATAAACTCTTCAAAAGGTGGTAATTTTGCTGCTACCCAGTCAAAAATAAATTCTCTGATTACATATTCATTGTGTAGTGGAATGACAAAATCAGAGTGTTATTAAAACAGTGTGTTTGGGCTTTATGCATATAGAAGGGAAGTATTAAAGAAGACAAACCCAGCTACCAAACTTCTTTTGTTTGATGTTGATGAAAATCTACTTTGTAGTGTGAATAAGGCATCCTCTAAGGGGAAATGAAGTTTGACCTTGTTGTTTTGGGTAGGGTTGTAAACGAACTGAATGTTAGGTGAACTGTTCATGAACCGTTCGACGGGAAGTTCATTTATTTAATAAATAAACAAATTCTCGTTCGGTTAGTTAAACGAACGAACATGAACAATGCTCTTGTTTGTTCAATTATGTTCGTGAACGTTCGTTTTTTTGTTCATTTACGTTCGTTCCGTAACATTTATATTAGAGGTAAATTATATTTCCAACCCTTATGTGTGAGAATTGTTGCAAATTGGCCAACAGTGGCATTTTTGTAATTTTTTGATGAGGGTGCGTACGTCAGGCATATATTGAGTACGCATGGTGTATGTGGCAAGATCCCAAACCCAAAATTTTAAGGTTTGGACCCTATTTAAGCATCCTTATGTCCCAAGTCTCTTTCCTCTCACCAGCCTCCAACCCTCATTTCGTCCGTAGCAAACCCTAATATCTTGTGTGTTCATTTTAAGCTTGAAAGTGTGTATCTTGATGTCTTTGAGGCAAAGAGAAGGTTGAAGAACCACCTTGGAAGATCAAGGCCACTTAGATCCAAAAACACCTCACCTCCAAGGTTCATTTTAGGGTATAAACCTTCACGAACCCAACGATGAGTGATGGCAGAACATGGTTGCCAATCAATTTCCCAGTCTTTGGTGATGGGTAAAGGTGCAGCCGGGAGTGAAGAAAAGGAGCCATGCGCCGGTTTAAGAATTGAAACGTGAAAGAATTGGTGAACTCTAGCTTTGGGTGGTAGTTCCAGCTCATAAGCAACTGAGCCTACTATTCGTTTAATACGATATGGGCCAAAAACCTTGGAGACAGCTTCTTGTATCGACGCTTAGCCAAACTTTTTTGACGGTAGGGTTGAATCTTCAAGAAAGCATAATCACCAACCTCAAACGTGAGTTCCCGTCGCTTCAAATTTGCTTGGTTTTTCATCCGGTCTTGGGCCTTTTGGAGGTTTTGTCGTTGGAGCTTCAAAATATCATCCCTATCAAGTAATTGATGTTCCAGTTCTACATTTTTGGTTTCCCCTGTAACATAAGGAAACAAAGAAGGAGGTTCTCTACCGTAAACAACAGTAAATGGTGTTGTACTGGTGGATGTATGGTACCCAGTGTTATATGAATATTCAGCCCATGGTATGAAAGTACTTCATTTGGTTGGTTGTTCACTAGCAAAGCAACGTAGATATGTTTCTAAACAACGATTTAAGACTTCCGTTAAACCGTCCGTTTGAGGATGGTAACTTGTGCTCAATTTCAGTTTGGTTTGACTTAATCGAAACAATTCTTGCCAAAAGTTGCTAAGAAAAACCACGTCTCGGGCAGAGACGATAGAGCGAGGAAAACCATGTAATCGTATAATCTCTTTGCAAAATATCGTTGCTACCCCTTTAGCCGTGAATGGGTGAGACAAACAGAGAAAGTGAGCATATTTGCTTAGGCGATCCACCACGACTAAGATAGTATCGAAACGGATTGATGGGGGTAAATTGACGATAAAATCCATAGAAATATCCTCCCAAACTTGGTTTGGAATGGGTAAGGGTTGAAGCAAACCGGTGGGGGACAGAGTTTGGTATTTATGTTGTTGACATATGACACATTGCTGCACAAAAACCCTTACATCCTGTTTCATCTTTAGCCAATAATAACGAGAGCACAGTCGCTGATAGGTTTTTAAAAAACCTCCATGGCCACCGAGTGGAGTATCATGTGCTTCCTGTAACAGTTTAAGTCTGAGGGAAGATACTTTATGTATTACGAAACGCCTTGATAAAACAAAAGCTTATTTGCAAGAGAAAAATCTGTGATTGATGAAGGATCTTCATGTAGTTTGCTAATCAAGTCTCTTGTAAATGGGTCGGTTTGATACCCTGCTTTGATTTCAGCCACCTCGACACAATAAGGAACAATTAGTGTCAATAATTCTCCCGAATGAGCTCGTTGAGATAAAGCATCAGCTCCCTTGTTCTCTTTTCCTGCTTTGTGAATAATTGAGAAATCATAAGACATCAATTTAAGTAGCAACCTTTGCTGCTTAGTAGTGGTAATGCGTTGTTTTAACAAAAATTTCAGGGTATAATGATCGGTACGAATTAAAAAATGATGACCAGGCACGTAATGACTCCATTTTTGTACCGCCAGGACTAATGCCAACAACTCTCTGTCATAAGCCGATTTAAACGGTTAGATGGAAAATAGGCCACATGATGGTATTGTTGTGATAATATTGCTCCCACACCATTCCATGAAGCATCACATTCTATGACAAAAGGTTTTGAAAAATCGGGTAACCGTAGGACTGGAGTGGACAACAAAGCCTTTTTCAAGTCATTAAAGGCTTTAAGGGCCTCTTCTGATAAGAGAAATCCATATTTCTTGGTTAATGCAGTGAGGGGATGGGCTATGACACCATAATTACGAACAAAGTGTCTGTAGTACCCTGATAACCTAAGAAAACCTCTCACTTCATTGACTGTCGATGGTACGGGCCATGATTTAACTGCTGATATCTTTTCTTCTTCCACACTAACTCCTTTCAAGCTGATCACATGTCTAAGGAACACCACCTGTTCTTGTCCAAAGCAACATTTCGATAGTTTGGCAAAAAAATTGGTTGTCATGAAGTAATCTTAAGGCCTGTTCCAAATGAAATTTGTGTTGTTCCATACTTGGACTATAAACTAAAATATCGTCAAAGAACACAAGTATGAAACGTCGTAAGTATGGACAGAATAAATCATTCATGATAGCCTGAAATGTGGAAGGAGCATTAGTTAGGCCAAAAGGCATGACCTTGAATTCGTAATGACCTGAGTGAGTGTGAAGGCTGTTTTTTTGATATACGGGGCTGGCACTCTAATTTGATAATAACCCGATCGCAAATCGAGTTTTGAGAACACTGTAGCACCATGCAGCTCATCGATTAATTCGTCAATATTGGGGATCAGATATTTTTTTGGCTATAGTTATCTTGTTGAGGGCTCGGTAATCGATGCACATCCGCCAAGAATTATCTTTCTTCTTCACTAGTAGTATAAGGCTGGAAAAAGGGTTGGTGCTTGGTTTAATAAAACCAGTGGCCATCAACTGTTCCACTTGTTTTTCTATCTCATTTTTTTGGGAGTGGGGATAACGGTAAGGACGGATGTTAGATGGAGTGGAGTTTGGCATAAATGGGATTGAATGATTTTGTGATCGAATCGGGGATAAATGCTGAGGCTCGTCAAAGATGGTGGTGTATTGGTTGATAACAGGTTCCAATGGGAGTGGTATGCAAGGGGTAGTTTCTGGTTCAATGTCTAGGTGTTGGAAATTGGATGACTTTTGAGGGCCGGATGAAATGCCTTGTAGCTTATATCGTTTTCCATCTATTGAAAAAATCATGAATAATTCCTTCCAGTTAGCTTGAACCGTATTTAACGTAGCTAACTGTTGAACACCCAAAACTAGATCAGCTCCACCAAGAGAGAAGGGATGAAAATCCTGAGTGATCTTGAGGTCATTAATCTGTACAGAAAGATTTTTGTAGATTTGACCACATCGAATTAGGTCTCCTTTACCGATTTGAACACCAAAAGATGTTACCGGTTGAGAAGCCAACTTAAGTTCATTGACTAAGACATCTGAGATAAAATTGTGTGTAGAACCGCCATCTATTAAAATTAAAACCTCTATAGAATGAAGCATACAATGGATTTTCATTGTGGTAGGTTGCGACTTTCCCAGAATGGCATGTGAGCTAATTTCAGCAGTCTCCTGTTGGTTGGAATCAAGATCAGTTAGATCCGTTGTCGAAGACTCTTCAACGGCTTCATCAGCTTCTAAAACCTTGAGGGTACCAGATTTGCAACGATGACCCGGTCTGTATTTTTCGCCACATCTGAAGCATTCCCCTTTTAGAAATCGATTTTGCTTCTCATTTTCGGAAATTCGTGAAATATTTCTTGATTGGTTTGATGTTTGGGTTGGGATGAAAGAGGTCGGCTTAGGATCTGCTTGTGAGGGTTTCGAATTTGGGGTCCCCGAGACATTTTTTCCAGATCAATGACAGGTGAGTTTAGAATCAAATTCCAAAGCCAGGCTCATAGCACTATATACCGTACGGGGTTTGTGAATTCATACATCAGATTTTAATTCATCTTTTAGGGAATTTAGGAATACTCCTAAAAGACAGTGATCTGGCCAATTTGAAACCCGAGAGGTTCTCTTAGCGAACTCCTGCTGATACTCTTGCACTGTACCAGTTTGTTTAATGTTGCATAGGAACTCATCAGGGTTCTTGTAACGCTCAGTTCCGAATTGACTCCTAGTCTGAGGCTGTGGCTCGAAGGTCGGTCATTATAAGGATTATGGCGTTTGGGAAGGTAAGATCTAGGCCCATTTGGGTGCGGGTGATGTATTAGAAGTGATCCGGGTGTTCGGTTTGTGTTTTGGAGCCTAGGGGTATTTCGGTAAAGTGGCAGTTCGGGCTTTTGTTGAAAATGGATTTTTGTTCGGAAGGTCTTAATAAAGGTTTGAGTTGTTAGAAGTGTAGGGCTTCACGTCACCTTTCCGTGGATATAAGGATCGTCAGAATCGGGCTTATAACGAAGAAGTTATGGTCTTCGGAAATTTCGTGGTTTTCAGGCTAAGCCGAGTACACGGGGCGTACACAAAGAGTACGCAGGGCGTACTAGTGAAGAAGGTCATACATTGGGCGTACCCTGGAGTACGCTGGGCGTACTGCCCAGGATGATCGCGAACGTTCCCCAGAGTACGCTAGGCGTACTCCAGTCAGATCAGAACCCTATTTAGGGTTTTGGACCCTATTTAAGCTCCTTATCTCATAACCTAAGCCTAATATCTTCAGCCTCCACCCCTATAAACCGTAGAAAGCATCATATATCATCCATGGTGGCATTTTGAGCTAATAGAGTCCATTTTGGGGGTGTTTGATCCATTTTCAAGAAGATGAAGCTTAATGCAAAGATGGGAATCAAGGATGAGCTTATGGATCTGGCTTTTAGAACTTATTCTCAACTTGATGATGGAATAAAGCATTGAACTTGATCATTCATCTCTTAGATCTACAATTTTTGGGTTTTGGTTCCTTTTTGGTCCCAAGGATGAAGCTTTATGGTTAAAATCTGATTCGTAGACTTAGGGTTACCACCCTTGGTGCTATTTGAGTCCCTAAGACAGAAAGTTGCCATCTTGATGGTCTTAATGGATTTATGCATGAGTTAGGGTCACTTTTATGGAAGTAGAATGCCATTTTTTGAGTTTGGGTTTGTTTGGGGCATGCAAAGTCACCAAGTCACTGACTTTATGGGTTTAGACGTCAAGTATAGCTCAGATTTGTGATTTGGACTTGTTGGATCAAGTATTAAGCACTTAATGGATTTTATGCATGAGCTGCTTGTACGTTGGGCATATTATGTAGTACGTTGCGCGTACAGTCCATTTGCCCAGTACGCTAAGCGTACAGAAGAAGTACGTTGGGCGTACACTCTCATGGGGGCTTGGGCCTTAGTGGACTTCAGGCCTTTGGGCCTGGATTTGCGGTTTGTTGGGTCTGAATGTATCTTGGGCCAATATTGGAATACTTGGGCCTATTGGGCCTTGTGGCCCAATATACAAATGAACTTCACATTTGTGGGCCTCGATTTGGGCTATTTCTTGGATTAGGTTGTTGTGGGCCTTCGTGGGCCAATTGGGGTCAGGATGATTGACTAAGGAGAATATTGGGCTTTAGTATAAGGTCCATTAGAAAGGTCCGAGCCCAATTTGGAAAATTGGGCCATTGATGGTTTTATGGATTAAGGTTATGGTATGGGACCCAATTGCTAATTGGGTATATTGATTGGTAGCGACAGCTCGGGAAGCTGGCGGGGCAACAACTAAGGAATTCATGCGGGAAGCTTCTGCAGTGCGAGGTGTGTCTTCTCACCATACCAATGGGTCTAAGGCACCAAGGCCGGCCCGTTTATTTAGTTGTGATGATTATTATGAATGTGCTATCGATACATTATGTATTATGTATGTGACCATGTGTGGGTTCCCATGGCAATTAGTTATATGTGGTATGCTAGTTGATTGTGTGGTATTTGATATGCTAGTTGTCTTTGTGATGCTTGCATGGAAGACCCCGGGAGGTTCCCATGGTAGTGGATTGTGACCATGTGGGGGTTCCTATGGCACATGGTATAAGACCCTGGAAGGTTTCCATGGCATCCCAGTACGTTTATCTGTTTATTTTGCATGATTTGTATTTGGTAGTAGAGACCCTGAGGGATTCCCGTGGCAGTGGATTGTGACCATGTGGGGGTTCCCATGACACATGGCATAAGACCTTGGAGGGTTTCCATGGCAACCCATATGTTTGTATGCATAGCTTATGTGATATATGTAGCTTTTATAACTAATATGGTATGTGTTACGTGGATTGTGTGTGGGGTATGGTCTGGGGTGACTCACTAAGCTTTGTGCTTACGGTTTTTAGTTTTGGTTTCAGGTATCATCGATTTGGAAATGGAGAGCTCGGATTGATTGCAGTGCATACACCTATGATTTCCGCAATGAATGATTTTGGGATGAACTCTGATAATTGTTTTACTTAATGATGATTTGTAATGTTTGAAATAAATGGTATCAATGTTTTAGCTATATTAAAAACAAATTTTTTTTACCCTTGAATTTTTGGGTCGTTACAAGTTGGTATCAGAGCCTTGGTTTGAGGGATTCGGACATACTTTCGGGTGTGTTTGAACTCAAACTGAGGATCTGTAAAGTTTTAAAAAAGAAAAATGTTTTCAAGGAAAACGTTTTCTAAGACAAGAAAGGGTGTGGTGCATGCAATCGGCCGAGCTCAAGTAAGTTTCCCCAATACCCACATATATTGTCTGTTATGACTTGGTTTATGAATATGTGAATCGCATGCTAGTTAGGGCTAGGGGAGATGCCTATATCTGTTGTATAAGCTGGTAGACTTGCATGCTAGTGCTGAGTTGTCAGCAATAGATTGGCCTGATGTGTGATGCTTGTAGCCTTGGGGAATATTTGATGCCATGTTAGAATGAAAATGATTATTGGTATTAGTAACTGCTACGTGTATGCTTTTAAAACTGTATACGGGTAGGATCTTATAGCCTTAGAATAATTGATTTGGCCTTATTTCCTGTTCCTTGTGTGGTTGTGGTCCTAGGGTAGAGTCTATTATTCGAGAGTCTATTAGATCCTGTTCTGTGTATAATTTGCATGCATAAGGCAGCCGACAGTGAGGATGGATGGATGTGGATAGCACGAGTTGCGATATGTGGGTTGAATGTTCTATGATAGTCCTTTGGATCGGAGTGCTACTGTACGAATGCTGCTTGCTTTGTGCTTTGTGGAACTCTTGAGTGATGGGAGTCAGCTACTAAGTGGATATGACAATATCCAGGAGGTGGATGGCTGGCATCATGGGGAGTTCCTCAGCAGCTGATGGCAGGGTGAGGTTGGGAACCTAGGGGGAGCCTACGAGTTACTTTGGTAGGTTGTGTTGCTGCTTAGCGGATGTGTGGTGCCCCAAAGAAGTAGGTGACTTAGAGAATTCGGGAGGATTGCTGAGGTAAGTATGGATAGGTGTGGATGGTAGTATGGGCCCATACTACTGAAAGCACAGGATCCATACTCGAATCGGTGAGAGTCTTGGAGAATCTAAGAAGCCTATGGGAAGGAGAACTCTTGGTTATGTTTGGATCGTGGGGATGGTTGCTTTTCCAGACGAGGATGAGTATACACGAGGAAGGACTAGGGTTTGGTCCAGGCTCCGGTAGTGAGCCAGTTAGTGAAGGATTGCCAGGGACTTGAGTTCGTGTTGGGATAGGGAGATGGAAAGTGTTTTCCACACTAGTCCCTACCCCTTAGAAGCTGAGGCTCGGTTCGCCATGGATCTCCTGTATCAGGCGGCACGGATTCATGGTGCGATTTATTGTGCTTTGGGATTTGATACTATGTCTTGGGAGTAGTTTGTAGCCGGTTTTGAGCAGAGGTTGCGCCAGCTATTATAGATCATTCGTCTGACGATTGAGTTGTGAGTGTGTCAGGGTGCGAGACCCTGAATGATATGGATTCTAGAGTCGAGGGCGGAAGGTTGATTAGGAGTACCTCAATGAGAGAGGTTCAAGTCAGGTGGATTAGTGGAGGATCTCGGGTGGAGACCCAAGGGTTCAGACCAGCTTTTGAGAGGCCAGCAGGACGAATCCAGTGCAACGCTTGCGGAAAATGCACGATGGAGTTTCGTTCCAAGGGTTTGGATTGTCATTGGGGTCGGAATGAAGTGTCACATAATGTTCCAAGGGTGGTCGAGGTAACTCGGTGGGAGGTGGTTAGGATGATGGGTTTTCGTATACTACAACATCCTATGGTGCACATACAACCCTAAATACCTTGGATCTATGTTTTCACTAATTATACATGCAAATGGTTTCCAAGGCATTAAACCTATAACTAGCATGCAATTTGTCATAAACAATACAAGATTCTAGTTAGAGTATCATACCTTTGGTGTGGCTTGAAGTCTTGATGTATTTGATGTTGCTTGAAACACTTTGGCCTTTAAGAACTTAGTGCCCTAAGTGTTGCACCTCAAATGGAATCACAACTCACCTAGGACAAAGGTGACTCTTGAGAGAGAATTCCATGCACCAAAAACACCTCCAAGGACTCCAAGAACTTCTAGTGGCGTTTTTAGGCAATGGACTACATATTTATATGTGGGATTTCAAGAGTCATGGATATAACCCAAATCCATACCCATGGGTTTTATGATCCATGTTTCATGTGGCCCAACTCTTTATGTATCCATACATAAACTTGGTCCAACATGGATCATAAGCCCAACACATATAAATCTAACTAATTACCATAATTACTCCCCATAGATTAATTAGTCTCTTTTGATCACCAAATTAATTCCAAATTAATTCTTGATCTATACTAATTAAAACATATGATTTCATGTTAATATATTTTAACTTATAATATATTAACAAATCATATATAACCTTCCTCTCAAGAGTCCATCCTAATAAATTGTCCTGGTGTTATTCAACCCAAATGGACCATGCTACTCTCGGGTCGAGTACATACCAATAATACAAACAAACGTAAGTGTTATCAATCCAACAGTCTCCCACTTGGATAAGTCTAAAACTATTATTGCGTATGACTCCAAGATCCCGACTAGCAATCGCAGCTCTTAAAAGCCGCTGTCGAACTCTGACCTTGTCAATGACATGTCCATTAGATAAGGGATCATATATTCCTCCATTCTGGATATCATATGGACCGAGACATGGATTTTAATCATTCTCTCTGTCCATCTGTTGTTTCCCGATTTCCGGTTTATGACGACTGACTAACTGAACAAAGCAAATCAGTCCAGGCCCGGCCGAGCACTTACGTTTTTCATCACTAAATCATCTAGGGGCCCACAAATATCGCTTTTATCCCTCTAAGGGTAAAAGGAATGGATAAACTTCGACTGATATGCTTGCTCTATATACTTATTAAATCACACACAAAAATGCATTTTATAACACCAAGTTACTGGTGCGTTTTCACATAATCTGTAACATCCGGATTCCCAGGTATCTTATTTTAAGTATTTTATATTGAATTTTAGAGAGGGACTCGGCGAGTAGGCGCCCAGACTCGCCGAGTGGGATCGCGCATGTTTTGGTCTGATTTAATGAAGGACTCGGCGCGTCCACGCTGTTTAATGAAACCCTAATTTCTCGGGTTTGGGACCTATTTAAGGACCCTTATAGCCACCATTTGCGGCTACCAAACCCTTGAGAGAAACCCTAATAGTGCTTGAGCGTTTGTGAGAGAGAAGAAGCCATTATTGGACCTTTGTGGGTTGGTTTTGCAAGAAGAAGTTGATTCCAGCTTAGAGGAGGCCAAGGAGGTTGCATATCTGTGGATTTCAAGCAAAGGACATCATCCTTGAGGTAGTATATCAATCCCCTTTCTGTTTTGTTAAAGAATCCATGGATCTAGGGTTTTCTATACCCTTTATTAGGATGATTTGTTGGAGATATGGTCCCTTATCATGTTTAGGCTTCAGATCTGGACCCATGGTGGTCCAGAGAACCTTATCCATCTTGCTTTATAATGAGATATGAAAGAAATGGACTTAGGATGTTGTATTTGGGGCTAAATCATCAAGTAGAGTCATTTGGACGTTGCATGAGTATCAAGTTTGAACCTTTACGTGTTTATTGAGCTTGGGAATGTTAGATCTATGGATTAGAGGAACAGATCTGACCCCAGAAGGTCTTTTGAGTGTGAGCATGGAATGAACTCGCCGAGTCCATGAGCAGACTCGACGAGTCGAGTCGGGTTGACCCGCGACTCGCGACCTGCCTTAGCGTTATTTGACTCGGGTGCGAGTCGATCATTTGTGTCGATAGCGTTTAGTCGGCACATCAGTAGCAGACGAGAGGCGATGAGTCGACCTCTGCGAGTTTCCATAGCTGACGAGCGAGCGGTGTATGCTACGGAGGTGATACGAGGATGTGTACTCGAGATCTTCGGTGTTGAGTTCCCGATAGATCTGGTCCCGATAGCGATGGGGGACGTGTGTGTCATAGTGGGCATGGATTGGTTGAGCCGATTTGGGGCTGTGATAGACTGCGAGCGACAGTTGGTGACGATACGAGACCCCAGTGGAGGAGTACTTACGGTGTACGACGAGGGTACCCGATGTGGGTCAACGTTCTGTTCGGCTGCCAGAGCGAGACAGAGTTTACAGCAGGGCTGCAGCGGGTTTGTAGCCTACGTGATGGACACACGAGATGCCGTTGGGAGGCCGAGTTCGGTGGATGACGTTCCAATAGTGCGCGAGTTCCCGAATGTTTTTCCCGAGGAGTTGCCAGGTGTGCCTCCCGAGAGGCAGGTAGAGTTCCGCATTGATTTGGTTCCGGGGGCAGCGCCTATCGCCAAGGCGCCTTATCGCCTTGCGCCGCCAAAGATGCAGGAGTTATCCTCGCAGCTTCAGGAGCTGCTGGGGAAGGGGTTTATTCGACCGAGTAGCTCGCCATGGGGAGCACCGATCCTTTTTGTCAAGAAAAAGGATGGTTCACACCGGATGTGTATTGATTACCGGGAGTTGAACAAGTTGACGGTCAAGAACCGTTATCCATTACCGAGGATCGACGACTTGTTCGATCAGTTGCAGGGAGCATCTTGGTTCTCCAAGATCGATCTGAGGTCTGGATATCATCAGATGAGAGTGCGTGATGAGGATATCCAGAAGACGGCGTTCAGGACTCGTTATGGGCATTACGAGTTCGTGGTGATGCCTTTCGGGCTCACCAATGCACCAGCAGCGTTCATGGATCTCATGCACAGGGTATGTAGACCGATGTTGGATCGTTCGGTGATTGTGTTCATCGACGATATACTGGTGTATTCGAGATCTAGAGAGCAGCACGAGGAGCATCTGAGAGAGATTCTCGGGGTATTGAGGACGGAGAGGCTTTATGCCAAATTCTCCAAGTGCGAGTTCTGGTTACGACAGGTCCAGTTCTTGGGACATCTCGTCAACCAGGATGGGATTTTGGTCGATCCGGCCAAGATTGAGGCGGTTATGAGTTGGGAGGTGCCGAGATCTCCCACCGAGATCAGGAGTTTTCTAGGATTGGCCGGCTACTATCGGAGATTTATCAGGGATTTCTCCAAGATTGTCGTGCCTCTCACCAGGTTGAACCGGAAGGGTGTTGCTTTTTCATGGGGTCCGGAGCAGCAGACCTCGTTTGAGACACTTCGCCAGAGATTGTGCGAAGCCCCTGTGTTAGCCCTCCCGGAAGGGATGGAGGATTTTGTGGTGTATTGTGACGCATCGATATCGGGGTTGGTGCGGTGCTTATGTAGAGAGGGCATGTGATAGCGTATGCATCGAGGCAGCTGAAGCCTCATGAGACGAGGTATCCCACCCACGATCTGGAGTTGGGGGCAATGGTGTTCGCCCTCAAGATCTGGCGTTACTATTTGTATGGGGTGTGGTGTACCTTTTATTCGGACCATAAGAGTTTGAAGTATCTGATGGATCAGCCCAATTTGAACATGCGTCAGAGAAGATGGTTGGATGTGGTAAAGGATTATGATTGTGAGATCCTGTACCACCCGGGCAAAGCTAATGTGGTAGCCGATGCGCTGAGCCGTAGGGCGGAGAGTGCCCCGATTCGAGGCACTTGTATGAGGTTGACAGTGATGACCCCGGTGTTGGACACCATTCGGGAGGCCCAGGCAGAGGCCGTGATACCGGAGAACCGCAAGAGGGAGCGGGTGATCGGGCAGGTGTCCGAGTTCGTGACGGATAGTCGAGGGCTGATGACCTTTCAGGGTCGGATTTGGGTGCCGTATGCAGGCGAGACACGTACCATTCTGATGGAGGAGGTGCATAGATCGAGGTTCTTGATCCATCCCGGGGCCACGAAGATGTATTTGGACCTGAAGAAAGATTATTGGTGGCCCTGTATGAAGAGGGATGTCGTGTGGTTTGTTGAGACGTGCTTGACCTGTCGCAAGGTTAAGGCCGAGCACCAGCGTCCGCATGGCAAGTTGCAGCCGCTTGAGGTTCCCCAGTGGAAGTGGTAACAGATTTCCATGGATTTCATCACCAAATTGCCAAGGACCGCAAGGGGTGTCGATGCAATTTGGGTGATCGTCGACCGGCTGACGAAGAGCGCACATTTTCTTGCTATCAGTGAGAGCTCTTCTGTTGAGAGGTTGGCAGAGTTGTATGTAAGAGAGGTGGTATCGCGTCATGGAGTACCGATCTCGATTGTGTCTGATCGAGATGTACGTTTCACTTCCAGGTTCTGGAAGAAGTTCCATGTGGAGTTGGGTACGAGGTTGCATTTCAGTACCGCCTACCACCCACAGACGGACGGGCAGAGTGAGCGGACGATTCAGACGCTCGAGGACATGCTCCGAGCATGTGTGTTGGACTTCGGGGGAAGTTGGGACACGTATTTACCCTTGGCCGAGTTTTCCTACAACAACAGCCACCATTCTAGTATTGGAATGCCTCCCTTCGAGTTGCTGTATGGGAGGAGGTGTCGGACTCCCATTTGTTGGGGAGAGGTAGGGCAGCGTGTGATGGGTAGCACTGAGATAGTGCTGCAGACGACATAGCAGATACAGCAGGTGAGACAGAGGTTACTGACGGCTCAGAGTCGTCAGAAGAGTTATGCGGATCGGCGACGATCCGAGCTGGAGTTCTAGGTGGGGGACTTTGTACTCCTGAAAGTATCTCCTTGGAAAGGAGTGATCCGATTCAGGAAGAGGGGCAAGCTGGGGGCCCGGTACATCGGTCCATTCAGGGTGATCGCGAGGGTGGGCAAGGTAGCATATCGGTTAGAGCTACCTGCGGAGTTGAGCCAGATTCATGATACCTTCCACGTGTCCCAGTTGAGGAAGTGTATAGCCGACGAGTCGGCGATGGTACCACTGGAGGATATTCAGGTGGATGCGAGCCTGAATTATGCGGAGAGGCCAATCGCGATCCGGGATCGGAAGATCAAGGTTTTGAGGAACAAGGAGGTGTCACTGGTGCAGGTCCAGTGGCAACACCGGAAGGGGTCTGAGCTGACCTGGGAGCCGGAGTTGGAGATGCGGGAGCAGCATCCGGAGTTGTTTGTCGAGCAGGACTTCGAGGGCGAAGTCTGATTCTAGTGGGGGAGAATTGTAACATCCGGATTCCCAAGTATCTTATTTTAAGTATTTTATATTGAATTTTAGAGAGGGACTCGACGAGTAGGCGCCCAGACTCGCCGAGTGGGATCGCGCATGTTTTGGTCTGATTTAATGAAGGACTCGGCGAGTCCATACGTGGACTCGGCGAGTCCATACGTGGACTCGGCGAGTCCACGCTGTTTAATGAAACCCTAATTTCTCGGGTTTGGGACCTATTTAAGGACCCTTATAGCCACCATTTGCGGCTACCAGACCCTTGAGAGAAACCCTAAAAGTGCTTGAGCATTTGTGAGAGAGAAGAAGCCATTATTGGACCTTTGTGGGTTGGTTTTGCAAGAAGAAGTTGATTCCAGCTTAGAGGAGGCCAAGGAGGTTGCATATCTGTGGATTTCAAGCAAATGACATCATCCTTGAGGTAGTATATCAATCCCCTTTCTGTTTTGTTAAAGAATCCATGGATCTAGGGTTTTCTATACCCTTTATTAGGATGATTTGTTGGAGATATGGTCCCTTATCATGTTTAGGCTTCAGATCTGGACCCATAGTGGTCCAGAGAACCTTATCCATCTTGCTTTATAATGAGATATGAAAGAAATGGACTTAGGATGTTGTATTTGGGGCTAAATCATCAAGTAGAGTCATTTGGACGTTGCATGAGTATCAAGTTCGAACCTTTACGTGTTTATTGAGCTTGGGAAGGTTAGATCTATGGATTAGAGGAACAGATCTGACCTCAGAAGGTCATTTGAGTGTGAGCATGGAATGAACTCGCCGAGTCCATGAGCAGACTCGACGAGTCGAGTCAGGTTGCCCCGCGACTCGCGAACTGTGACGACCCGTGGAGTATAGGGTTGACTCAGCGAATCAAGAGAGGACCAGGGGCAAAGAGGGCAGGCGTGTACTCGCCGAGTCACCCTAGTGAACTCGGCGAGTCGGGTCAAAGTTGACCGTTGACTTTCGTTAACTTTAGGGTTCTGGTCAAGACTGATTCAGGAGAGTTCAGGGAAGGGTAGAATGGCCTTCTACCCAATCTGTAGAGATGAGATCATGAGAGAGTATTGATCGGGAATGTTATTTGAATAATAGGAGGAGGCTAAGTCGGGACGTTGAGCACGAGAGGTTATCCGACTTCATTGAGGTGAGTCTTCTCACTATACTGTACCTGGAAGGGTACCTATGTGTGGCCGGAAGGTCTTGTATGCTATGATGTATGTGCTATATGCGATTATGTGATATGTATGTTATGAATGATAAGGACCGGAAGGTCAAGATGATATGTATGTATGTGCTATGCATGTTTCGTATGGTAAGGACCGGAAGGTCGAGATGATATGGACCGGAAGGTCAAGAGGTTACGGACCGGAAGGTCTACCGGGATTTGGGACGGAAGTCCCCTGAGACATGGATCGGAAGATCCTACAGAGTTGTGGCCTGGAAAGGCGTATGTGGGGTATGTGGTATTTTGGGGAATTCACTAAGCATTTATGGTTACAGTTGTTATGTGATGTGTTTCAGGTACTAGCGAGGATCGCGGGAAGGCGCCGGCATGATCCGTACACACTTATGGAGTTTATAATATTGAGATCTTGGGACATGTTTTGTTATGTTACAGTGGACACATGATGTTTTTATGATTATCGTGTGAATGAAAGTATGTTTTTAAATGAAAAATTGTTTTGAAAAATTACGTTGTTACAAGTTGGTATCAGAGCCTTGATTTGAGGGATTCGGGTGCATCTTCGAATGAATCTGAACTCAAACTGAGGAATTGAGAAAGTTTTTCATAAAATAAACAATTTTTCTAAGAAAGTAAAAGATTTTGAGAAAAGCAGAAGGAAGCAGTGTGTACGATCAGCCAGCGCCTGAACGATGATTTCCCAAAATACCCTTACATTATGTGTTATGAGATATGTTATGATATGATATGCATGCTAGAGTAGGCTAGGTATTCATATTAGGACTAGAGTGGCCTGATTTGTGATGCCTTAGCCTAGGAAGAAGTTTGCTGCTATGTGATGCTTGAGAGCGAGTAGGTAGCAGTGAGGAGCTGATGAGAGGTCTACCGAAGGGTAGCCTATGCCAGTGAGATATAGAGTACTTGTGATATGGGATCCAAGGAGGAGGACTTAGGGTGAATACTGATGCGGTGTGGACGGTAGTATAGGGCCCGTACTACTGAAGACACCGGAGCAGTGCGCACTCTAAGTAAGAATCCATTGGGTACTAAGGAACAAGTAGGGTTGAGTATCGAGTGCGAGTATGCTCGAGCGAGTCTTTGATATTTTTATGTTGTGTTACAGAGACATCATGGTTTTGACACGCCACAGACCTGAGTCGAGCGGCGTGAGTGACGAGGAGCTTCGTCAGATGATCCACGATGAGGTGGCGGTGGCGATCAGGGCCGAGATTCCGGAGATGTTTGGGTTTATCAAGACCACACTGATTGAGACTTTCGATGAGCGGTACGCCGCGGTGACTGAGGCTGCTGCTGCTGCAGCTACTGCAGCTGTGGCTGCTGCCAGACCTCAGGGAGGTGACTCGTTGTTGCTTCGAGAGTTCAGCAACACGAAGCCACCAGAGTTTGATGAGACGCAGGATCCGATCACTACGATGAGATGAATTGCTGATATCGAGGGATGCTTCTATACGTGTTCATGTCCGGAGCATCTGAGGGTACGGTTCGCGTTGAACCAGCTTCGATTGGGAGCGAAGGATTGGTGGAAGTTCGTAACGACGAGCTTCACTCTTGCAGAGATTTCAGCGGTGACCTGGGAGAGGTTCACCACCATGTTCAGAGATGAGTATGTTCCCCCTGTGGAGAGGGAACACCCTCAAGCAGGGTACTGATTCGGTTACTGTGGCTACTAGGAAGTTTCATGAGAGGGCGATGTTCTGCCCTGAGCAGGTGTCTACTGAGCAGGCACGTATGAGCCGGTATTTGGGCGTTTTGAGGAGAGACATTTGGGAGTTCGTGTCGAACTCGACTTACCGGACATTTGCTGAGCTCCACGCAAA
The DNA here is from genome assembly GCF_052849685.1 of Lactuca virosa. NCBI lineage: Eukaryota > Viridiplantae > Streptophyta > Magnoliopsida > Asterales > Asteraceae > Lactuca > Lactuca virosa. The sequence continues at coordinate 131,609,423 of NC_136426.1, read as the reverse complement.
TGCCCGGAAGCGGGAGATTGAGTTGGAGACTCAGGCCAGGGAGGAGGCCGAGTCTCAGAGGATGGATCGGCGGCCGACACAGTCTCAGCCGGCAGCCAAGAGGGCCAAGTCCGCTGATACGAGATCTGGAGGCCAGAAGGGCCGCACTTGCGGAAAGTGTAGCAAGGGACATGATGGGGTCTGTCGATCGGGTGCTTGCTACAAATGTGGCAAGGAGGGGCATATCGCCAAGGATTGCCCCCCAAGGGATTTATGGTTTGCTTTCATTGCAACCAGACTGGCCATCGGAAGGCCGAGTGCCCGCAGTTACATCAGGGATCAGCACAGGGATCTGCCCCTGCTGCTAGGGTTACCGAGGTTCGGCCAGTGAAGGCCGAGGCACCGAAGGCTCGTGGGAGAGCTTTCCAGTTGACAGTGGAGGAGGTCCGCGCAGCGCCCGATGTTATGGCTGGTATGTATTCTTATTTATTTATTTTATGCTGAGATGAGATATTGTGCTTATTTGATGATATGCGTAGGTACTTTTCTTGTGAGTTCTGTACCTGCTTTGGTGTTATTTGACTCGGGTGCGAGTCGATCATTTGTGTCGATAGCGTTTAGTCGGCACATCAGTAGCAGACGAGAGGCGATGAGTCGACCTCTACGAGTTTCCATAGCTGACGAGCGAGCGGTGTATGCTACGGAGGTGATATGAGGATGTGTACTCGAGATCTTCGGTGTTGAGTTCCCGATAGATCTGGTCCCGATAGCGATGGGGGACGTGTGTGTCATAGTGGGCATGGATTGGTTGAGCCGATTTGGGGCTGTGATAGACTGCGAGCGACAGTTGGTGACGATACGAGACCCCAGTGGAGGAGTACTTACGGTGTACGGCGAGGGTACCCGATGTGGGTCAGCGTTCTGTTCGGCTGCCAGAGCGAGACAGAGTTTACAGCAGGGCTGCAGCGGGTTTGTAGCCTACGTGATGGACACACGAGAGGCCGCTGGGAGGCCGAGTTCGGTGGATGACATTCCGATAGTGCGCGAGTTCCCGGATGCTTTTCCCGAGGAGTTGCTAGGTGTGCCTCCTGAGAGGCAGGTAGAGTTCCGCATTGATTTGGTTCCGGGGGCAGCGCCTATCGCCAAGGCGCCTTATCGCCTTGCGCCGCCAAAGATGCAGGAGTTATCCTCGCAGCTTCAGGAGCTGCTGGGGAAGGGGTTTATTCGACCGAGTAGCTCGCCATGGGGAGCACCGATCCTTTTTGTCAAGAAAAAGGATGGTTCACACCGGATGTGTATTGATTACCGGGAGTTGAACAAGTTGACGGTCAAGAACCGTTATCCATTACCGAGGATCGACGATTTGTTCGATCAGTTGCAGGGAGCATCTTGTTTCTCCAAGATCGATCTGAGGTCTGGATATCATCAGATGAGAGTGCGTGATGAGGATATCCAGAAGACGGCGTTCAGGACTCGTTATGGGCATTACGAGTTCGTGGTGATGCCTTTCGGGCTCACCAATGCACCAGCAGCGTTCATGGATCTCATGAACAGGGTGTGTAGACCGATGTTGGATCGTTCGGTGATTGTGTTCATCGACGATATACTGGTGTATTCGAGATCTAGAGAGCAGCACGAGGAGCATCTGAGAGAGATTCTCGGGGTATTGAGGACGGAGAGGCTTTATGCCAAATTCTCCAAGTGCGAGTTCTGGTTACGAGAGGTCCAGTTCTTGGGACATCTCGTCAACCAGGATGGGATTTTGGTCGATCCGGCCAAGATTGAGGCGGTTATGAGTTGGGAGGTGCCGAGATCTCCCACCGAGATCAGGAGTTTTCTAGGATTGGCTGGCTACTATCGGAGATTTATCAGGGATTTCTCCAAGATTGCCGTGCCTCTCACCAGGTTGAACCGGAAGGGTGTTGCTTTTTCATGGGGTCCGGAGCAGCAGACCTCGTTTGAGACACTTCGCCAGAGATTGTGCGAAGCCCCTGTGTTAGCCCTCCCGGAAGGGATGGAGGATTTTGTGGTGTATTGTGACGCATCGATATCGGGGTTGGGTGCGGTGCTTATGCAGAGAGGGCATGTGATAGCGTATGCATCGAGGCAGCTGAAGCCTCATGAGACGAGGTATCCCACCCACGATATGGAGTTGGGGGCAATGGTGTTCGCCCTCAAGATCTGGCGTTACTATTTGTATGGGGTGTGGTGTACCTTTTATACGGACCATAAGAGTTTGAAGTATCTGATGGATCAGCCCAATCTGAACATGCGTCAGAGAAGATGGTTGGATGTGGTAAAGGATTATGATTGTGAGATCCTGTACCACCCGGGCAAAGCTAATGTGGTAGCCGATGCGCTGAGCCGTAGGGCGGAGAGTGCCCTGATTCGAGGCACTTGTATGAGGTTGACAGTGATGACCCCGGTGTTGGACACCATTCGGGAGGCCCAGGCAGAGGCCGTGATACCGGAGAACCGCAAGAGGGAGCGGGTGATCGGGCAGGTGTCCGAGTTCGTGACGGATAGTCGAGGGCTGATGACCTTTCAGGGTCGGATTTGGGTGCCGTATGCAGGCGGGGCACGTACCATTCTGATGGAGGAGGTGCATAGATCTAGGTTCTTGATCCATCACGGGGCCACGAAGATGTATTTGGACCTGAAGAAAGATTATTGGTGGCCCTGTATGAAGAGGGATGTCGCGTGGTTTGTTGAGACGTGCTTGACCTGTCGCAAGGTTAAGGCCGAGCACCAGCGTCCGCATGGCAAGTTGCAGCCGCTTGAGGTTCCCCAGTGGAAGTGGTAACAGATTTCCATGGATTTCATCACCAAATTGCCAAGGACCGCAAGGGGTGTCGATGCAATTTGGGTGATCGTCGACCGGCTGACGAAGAGCGCGTATTTTCTTGCTATCAGTGAGAGCTCTTCTGTTGAGAGGTTGGCAGAGTTGTATGTGAGAGAGGTGGTATCGCGTCATAGAGTACCGATCTCGATTGTGTCTGATCGAGATGTACGTTTCACTTCCAGGTTCTGGAAGAAGTTCCACGTGGAGTTGGGTACGAGGTTGCATTTCAGTACCGCCTACCACCCACAGACGGACGGGCAGAGTGAGCGGACGATTCAGACGCTCGAGGACATGCTCCGAGCATGTGTGTTGGACTTCGGGGGAAGTTGGGACACGTATTTACCCTTGGCCGAGTTTTCCTACAACAACAGCCACCATTCTAGTATTGGAATGCCTCCCTTCGAGTTGCTGTATGGGAGGAGGTGTTGGACTCCCATTTGTTGGGGAGAGGTAGGGCAGCGTGTGATGGGTAGCACTGAGATAGTGCTGCAGACGACATAGCAGATACAACAGGTGAGACAGAGGTTACTGACGGCTCAGAGTCGTCCGAAGAGTTATGCGGATCGGCGACGATCCGAGCTGGAGTTCTAGGTGGGGGACTTTGTACTCCTGAAAGTATCTCCTTGGAAAGGAGTGATCCGATTCAGGAAGAGGGGCAAGCTGGGGCCCCGGTACATCGGTCCATTCAGGGTGACCGCGAGGGTGGGCAAGGTAGCATATCGGTTAGAGCTACCTGCGGAGTTGAGCCAGATTCATGATACCTTCCACGTGTCCCAGTTGAGGAAGTGTATAGCCGACGAGTCGGCGATGGTACCACTGGAGGATATTCAGGTGGATGCGAGCCTGAATTATGCGGAGAGGCCAATCGCGATCCGGGATCGGAAGATCAAGGTTCTGAGGAACAAGGAGGTGTCACTGGTCCAGGTCCAGTGGCAACACCGGAAGGGGTCCTAGCTGACCTGGGAGCCGGAGTTGGAGATGCGGGAGCAGCATCCAGAGTTGTTTGTCGAGCAGGACTTCGAGGGCGAAGTCTGATTCTAGTGGGGGAGAATTGTAACATCCGGATTCCCAGGTATCTTATTTTAAGTATTTTATATTTAATTTTAGAGAGGGACTCGACGAGTAGGCGCCCAGACTCGCCGAGTGGGATCGCGCATGTTTTGGTCTGATTTAATGAAGGACTCGGCGAGTCCATACGTGGACTCGGCGAGTCCACGCTGTTTAATGAAACCCTAATTTCTCGGGTTTGGGACCTATTTAAGGACCCTTATAGCCACCATTTGCGGCTACCAGACCCTTGAGAGAAACCCTAAAAGTGCTTGAGCATTTGTGAGAGAGAAGAAGCCATTATTGGACCTTTGTGGGTTGGTTTTGCAAGAAGAAGTTGATTCCAGCTTAGAGGAGGCCAAGGAGGTTGCATATCTATGGATTTCAAGCAAAGGACATCATCCTTGAGGTAGTATATCAATCCCCTTTCTGTTTTGTTAAAGAATCCATGGATCTAGGGTTTTCTATACCCTTTATTAGGATGATTTGTTGGAGATATGGTCCCTTATCATGTTTAGGCTTCAGATCTGGACCCATAGTGGTCCAGAGAACCTTATCCATCTTGCTTTATAATGAGATATGAAAGAAATGGACTTAGGATGTTGTATTTGGGGCTAAATCATCAAGTAGAGTCATTTGGACGTTGCATGAGTATCAAGTTCGAACCTTTACGTGTTTATTGAGCTTGGGAAGGTTAGATCTATGGATTAGAGGAACAGATCTGACCTCAGAAGGTCATTTGAGTGTGAGCCTGGAATGAACTCGCCGAGTCCATGAGCAGACTCGACGAGTCGAGTCGGGTTGCCCCGCGACTCGCGACCTGTGACGACCCGTGGAGTATAGGGTTGACTCAGCGAGTCAAGAGAGGACCAGGGGCGAAGAGGGCAGGCGTGTACTCGCCGAGTCACCCTAGTGAACTCGGCGAGTCGGGTCAAAGTTGACCGTTGACTTTCGTTAACTTTAGGGTTCTGGTCAAGACTGATTCAGGAGAGTTCAGGGAAGGGTAGAATGGCCTTCTACCTAGTCTGTAGAGATGAGATCATGAGAGAGTATTGATCGGGAATGTTATTTGAATAATAGGAGGAGGCTAAGTCGGGACGTTGAGCACGAGAGGTTATCCGACTTCATTGAGGTGAGTCTTCTCACTATACTGTACCTGGAAGGGTACCTATGTGTGACCGGAAGGTCTTGTATGCTATGATGTATGTGCTATATGCGATTATGTGATATGTATGTGTTATGTATGTTATGAATGATAAGGACCGGAAGGTCAAGATGATATGTATGTATGTGCTATGTATGTTACGTATGGTAAGGACCGGAAGGTCGAGATGATATGGACCGGAAGGTCAAGAGGTTACGGACCGGAAGGTCTACCGGGATTTGGGACGGAAGTCCCCTGAGACACATGGATCGGAAGATCCTACAGAGTTGTGGCCTGGAAAGGCGTATGTAGGGTATGTGGTATTTTGGGGAACTCACTAAGCATTTATGCTTACAGTTGTTGTGTGATGTGTTTCAGGTACTAGCGAGGATCGCGGGAAGGCACCGGCATGATCCGTACACACTTATGGAGTTTATAATATTGAGATCTTGGGACATGTTTTGTTATGTTACAGTGGACACGTTATGTTTTTATGATTATCGTGTGAATGAAAGTTTGTTTTTAAATGAAAAATTATTTTGAAAAATTACGTTGTTACATAATCAATGTGTATCGACTTGCAGACTGCAACTCATATCTCTTGATTTGAAGAATATAAGATATTATCGTCTCATGATCACTCGTGATAAAATCCATGCAGTGAGTCAAATGAGCGTGGGTTTAGTCCAATTTTCAAATCTCATTCCAGGAGCACTCATGAATGTTGCAGCAACTTTTGCTATGTGTAAACACTTTAGACATCTACAAACCCAATTCATGACAGTCTTGATTCATACCTACTTCCAACGTATGATTGACTGTGGAGAGTTTGAATAACCTAGTTATTCGGGAAGTCAAAACATGCAAAGTGAAACACAAGAGTAATTGAATCCAATATGGTCTCAGAACTTATGAATATAAATAAAACACCTTTTATTTATCACCATATTGATTACACATTATTCATTGTATAATGTTTCGATTTATCAACCTAATACTTGAATTAAAACAATAGTCATGCCATGCTCCAAGCATGCACACTATGTTTGTCCAAACAACAGTTATACCATACTCCAAGTATGCACATTATGTTTGTCTATGATCCTTACTCTGTGAAATAGACCAATTGAACATGATTCTAGTGATGCTCTTTCAATCTCCCAAATCCTTCCTGCAAATGTAAGAATACCAAAATCTTGCCCTTTACTGTAATCTGTTAGATTTTAAACTTATATGCAATGATCCTCTTGTAATGACTATGCACAAAAGTCACAAAGACTTGGCAACAGACATTACAAAGCATTCCAATGGAGAGAAACTCCATGGAAACGAAGTCTCAAATTCAAAGTACATTCCTTTGAACATCATTCTTGCATTAAGTTTTCTAATCTTACACGGATTTAAAGAATAACTTCCACCTATGGAAACATTTCCACATTCCACTTTGACTATCACTTCTGAACAAGAGTTGCCTCCTTTCAGAATATGTCAATATGGTCCTCCCAAAATTAACACTATATTTCCAATTGTCCATGAGCAACCAATATTTGGTAAACCTCAGATTGTCCTCGATAATTGCTTAATCATTTTAGTCATATCCAGTTGTAGTACTTTTTCCCTCTTAATGCCCTAGGCATTTGGAAAAATTTAGAACAGATGAATATTATAGCACATGTAATCGATCCTATATCCGAAGCATATGGGACACGATTCATGATGTGTCACATTAAGACATGATACTATACCATTCTTTTGCTATAATATTTCTATTTCTATTTTCCATGTTCTCATAATTCAGATTATGAAAAGGGATGCCGTAATCATAATCGAATTTTAGAACACAAATAATGTAATCATGACTAAATTTGATCAAAATCTCACAATCTAAGCTTTTAGAATTGAACTGAAGTATAATTTCCTCTCCCTTAATTATAGCAAAACAACCTTTTCAACCCCTGCAACTTCACGAATTGAAACTTTTGTTTTCTATAATTAACATTGCCCACTTGCAATATTTACCATAACTAATTATGCTCCCACAAGCATAATAATTATTATATTACTAACATAACACTTATGCTCCCACTAGCTCTGGCATGTATCCAGAAGTCAGCTGGACTTCTATCAATACTTTATTGACTTTCTTACCAAAGTTCATATTTCTGATACGAGATGCTTTGATAAAACTTTATCAAAATCATACACCTTTCCTTAGATAGCTCACATGTGTGTCTAAACAATTTTTAGAACTATGAAAAGAGATGTCGTAATCATAGTCTCAGTTTTTTAGACCTTTGCCATTTCTCACAAGTCCATGTTAGTGTGCCGGTTAACCACACACGCTCCACTAACGACTTTGAGAATGCAAATATCACAATTGCTATCTACTTAAAATCTATTCAGTGAAAGCGTTTCCTCACCATCATTTTCATGAATCAAAGAGAAACCTTACGACACTTAGATTTTATGTTGTATGTGTTCCTATCCATGTGAATTTGTCAAAACCATAATCACAAGACAAGGTTAGTGACAAATTCAAACTCATATGGACTGAACTTGTTTAATCTTAATTTCTTTCCACCTGGTAGCACAAGGGCCTACCATTGCTTCCAAGTAGTTATGCAAACAACTGAGAACTCATAGAACTCACATGCATAGTCAACTTTTAACTGGAATGGGCACAAAAATAAGAATATGTCAACACAATAGGTTACAAACCTCAAGTCGTGTGCTAGTGATAACCAACAGGTTTTATTCTTGATTAGTTCTAGAAACTTTTTCAAGATCTTTAAGACTCCCACTGACCTCTTGATGTATAAGACTCTCTTGTCAAGAACCATTCCTTGACAAAACAAATATTCAAGAGTTAGTGTGGATACTTATCAAGATAAACACTTCACACAATTGGTCTTAGTTGGTCTTTGTTTTATCCAAAACATCACAACTTACCAATTTCAAATGTACAAGAGTAAGAAAAAATTTTACTCTACATTTGACAAATGTTATAAACCTTCTAAGGATTATGTCACTCAAGTTACAATCTTGGAGTATGACTCTAAGACTTGTTTTGGAACGAAGTATGATTCGTCCTTTTGATTTTAACCATTTCAACAATTCACGATTCATCTTCTTAGTCAACCAAATGCACTAAGATGTCCTTAGAGAATCAATTGTGATCTGGTTTCATAATCACTAAGATAATCATAAAACAAGATACTCAAGTACTCTCCCATCTTTTCAGATTGGAGAAACTTTTATCTTTCTGCCTAATTTGATTCTTCTTATTCGTTCTGCCTTACATTGAAACTTTTCCAATGTACCAGAATTACACTTAAACTTGTAAGTATAACCATATTCACTAAACTTTAGTAAATCATGAAGAATAGCCTTATCGATCTTTGTGGTGGACCTGACCAGCGCACAACCAAGTGTAACCGATCTCCTAGTCCTTAACTTGACTCACATATATATGTGCACAAGGAATTAGTCTTAATTTCCCACACATGAAAATTCTCATTCATCATACAATACAAGTTGCATGATTCCAAGTTTCTATCCAACTGAAACTTGGGTGATGAGAATCTTTCCTTATTTGGTAAATTATGACACTACCACAAACGAAAGAATCAAATCTATTTTCCAATATTGCTATCAATGAAACATATAAACAATAATTTTTCACAAATGCCATTGTAAGTATATTTTAAAATAAATAAAATTAAAACCTTTTCTTTTATTTTAAACTTGCGGAAAAACTTATCCTTACAATGCAAATGCATATGAAAACAATGTTGTTATTTATTCCTAGGCAATCTATCACAACTCTAAAGCAACAGCTCAAAATTCTGATCACCGAACCATACGATCGAAATCCATCTTCGCAATCAGAATCATCATATTCTTCCTTTAAGCTTCCTCTCCTTTTCTTTGATTCTTAAAACATCAAAATGCGACCTAGTCACATCATGTAATAAGAATCTCAAAATAGGAACTTAATAGAGTTAGATACTGGAGTTTACCCGAAGTAGAGTCAAACTTTTTCACTTTACCATCCTTATGATCTTTCAGGTAAATAGGGCAGCTTCGCAACCAATGCCCTTCCTTTGGCAATAGAAACATATGGACTCTTTGGGAATGGTAGACGGGACTATCTCAGACTTAGCCTTTCTCTTTACCATTTGTTCAACCAAGTTGATTATGGCCGATCCCTTTTCTATTGGGAAGAGAAACCTTTTCTGGATTTCCACTGTTACCATTGTCAATGTCCATGGAAGTTTGGGAAGTCGATCTTCCAATCAGATTTGCTTTACCCGTGCTCCAAATCATTGCTGATTCGGCAGCATCAAGCAAATAGGTAAGATCATTAAGGGTCATGTCATGGTCTGTCATATAGCAGTCCTAAAGGAACTCGCTATGTGACTTAGAAAGTGATTGAAGAGCCTAGTCAACAACCAACTTCCTCAAGACCTTGACACCCAACTCTCCCAGCTTGTCAATATGTGACTTTATCTTCAAGATGTGAGCACACATAGACTTTTCTAGACAATAGGGCTTGAGTTACCTTGAACTTGTGGTTTAGGGAGAATTATTGGAGGAGGTGGAGGAAGAGAAGTATGATTTCCATGATCCAATCACGGAACATCATATCTTCATTAGAAAAGCTTGTTCCAAGAGATTTGGGAAGATCATAGTTGTCTGAACCAGACATTTACAATGGGAGAAATTCAAGTTAGTTGATTTAAGTCCTTAATATAACACCCAACATGAAATATTAAGGATAGGATCCAACATAATATTGTATAACTTGGAAGAGGGATTCCGTAATCCAAGCTATAAAATATTTGAAGGTAGGCGAATGACGATTCACCAATTTCCACCACGAAAAACGAAATAGGAATTAGGTTTTAATTGGTTTGAAACTCCTAGATCCTTTGAGATTCATTAAACTATTCAATGGCATGTTTAAATCTTGATTGTGCCCTCTCAAGTTTGTGACTGGGATGTCGAGGATCACAAACAAGGTGTGAATAACCATGAAAATTAACTTGGTACCCTTAATCTTTATCACCTAATCAATGTGTCGGTTACCCACACGCGCTCCACCGATCTATGATAAACATTAAGTCACCCTTTGCCACTCTTACTAGTCCATGTTAGTGTGCCGGTTACCCACATACGCTCCACCAACGACTTGCTAAGGTATAAAGTGTAATTTCATGGCTTAGCACCAAATTCACATTTTCCTAAGTAACTAAGATTGGGAATTTATAAGTGTTTAGTTACTTAGTATTTATCATTATACTTTTAATGAAGGGAGAATTAATTTCTTGTCAAACCCGTTCGGCTAACGACCCTCCACCAGTCAAGGAAGCGGTGGGTGAGAGTGGACACCCATTAAACTGCCATTTTATAGGCAGTAACCTTATACCCCCCTTATAGATCGGCTTCGTGAATAAGGCCTACTAACGGTAAGACTGACTTTGTTCTTATACATATATATAACTATTAACTATTAATATTATAATAGTATAAGGGTTAAATTTTAACTTTTAAAATTCTAAGGGTTTACTTGGAATTAAAGTATTCATGGGGGGAAACTTTACAAATTCCAAAACTTTAGGACAAGTTTTGAACAATTCAAAAACTTTTGGTTTCCATAACTTATGAGTTTAAAGTAGTTTTAATGACAAAACTCTTCAAGTTCCATAACTTGAGGACAAGTTATGGAAGACTTTAAAACATTAAAAAAAATGAGACTCTTCATTTTCATAACTTATGGAAATTTTATGAGTTTTAAAAATCATAAATGTGACTTTTCATATAACTTGAGGACAAGTTACAAAAACACATATTATGAACAACTTTTAGATCAATTTGGATCGAAAACACATTATCACATAATTTTTCTATTAATCTAAATCAACTCATAAGAACAAAATAATTCAAGTCAAACAATTTTCAAGTAATTAACCTAACCATTAAACTAATACAAAACATAAATCTATTGACAATTATCTTTTTAATTGGATTAGCATGAACATTACCACATAAAAAAACAGGTTTATAAGTTCAAAAACAGCTTAGGGTAATGTTCCTAGTCCAATTCCACCCAAAAAACTCGAATATATGTTGTCAGGGGGTACAACTCGCCGAGTGCAGGAACAAACTCGACGAGTTGGATGGTTTTGTACATGGACTCGTCGAGTCCCTTAATGGACTCGTCGAGTCCCCTGTCCAAACAGCACAAAAACTTCGTTTTTCAGCCTTTTGCATCAAGTATAAATGAAACCAAGCCTAGTCTCTGATACCACTGATGGGTTTTGGTATACTACAACATCCTATGGTTCACATACAACCCTAAATACCTTGGATCTATGTTTTCACTAATTATACATGCAAATGGTTTCCAAGGCATTAAACCTATAACTAGCATGCAATTTTTCATAAACAATGCAAGATGCTAGTTAGAGTAACATACCTTTGGTGTGGCTTGAAGTCTTGATGTATTTGATGTTGCTTGAAACACTTTGGACTTTAAGAGCTTAGTGCCCCAAGTGTTGCACCTCAAATGGAATCACAACTCACCTAGGACAAAGGTGACTCTTGAGAGAGAATTACATGCACCAAAAACACCTCCAAGGACTCCAAGAACTTCTAGTGGCGTTTTTAGGCAATGGACTACATATTTATATGTGGGATTTCAAGAGTCATGGATATAACCCAAATCCATACCCATGGGTTTTATGATCCATGGTTCATGTGGCCCAACTCTTTATGTATCCATACATAAACTTGGTCCAACATGGATCATAAGCCCAACACATATAAATATAACTAACTACCATAATTAGTCCCCATAGATTAATTAGTCTCTTTTGATTACTAAATTAATTCCAAATTAATTCTTGATCAATACTAATTAACATATGATTTCATGCTAATATATTATAACTTATAATATATTAACAAATCATATATAACCTTCCTTTCAAGAGTCCATCCTAACAAATTGTCCTGGTGTTATGCTGTTAGGTTATGAGCATTCTAACACTCCTAAGTGTACATGCAACCCTAAATACCTTGGATCTATGTTTTCTCTATTATACATACAATTATGAACATCCAAGGTATTATCCTAATCTAGCATACAAAATAATAAATATAACAAGATAGAATACATACCTCTTTGATGTAGAATGTCTTCATGAAGCTTGAGTGCCTAGTGCCCCAAGTGTGACACCTCAAATGGTTCACACAACACCAAATACACTTGGAATAACTTGAGAGAAACTTGAACACTCCTTGAAATCGTCTAGCCCTCACACTCACACATTAGTGCACGATTTCTTGAGCCATGGGATTCTTTTATATGGTGGCTATTAGGGTTACACCATGTAACTCATAACTTTACCCATTCCTTATGCTCCATGGATTTTAACCTCCATAGAGTATCCATGGGTCACCCCATGGACTTACTCCAACATAAGGAATCTTGGATCACAAGCCCACATATATAAGAATGAATGATTTACACAATCAACCCATATATTTAATTAGTCTCCTGTTGATCACTTAATTAATTCTAAATTAATTCTTGATCAATACTAATTAAATAACCTTATTAATATATTAGAACTTATAATATATTAACCAACCTTAAGTGTTATTTCTCTCATTATAGTCTATCCAAATGCATGATGCCATGCAACCCAAATGGACCATGCCGGGTCGGGTCAAGTCTTACCAATTATAGTTATGGACTTAGACATTAATCCAACAGTCTCCCACTTGGATAAGTCTAAACCTATTATTGCGTATGACTTCAGGAACCGATCAGCAATCGTAGCTCTCAAAAGCTTCTGTCGAACTCTGACCTTGTCGATGAACTCTGACCTTTGTCAATGACTTGTCCATTAGATAAGGGATCATATATTCCTCCATTCTAGATATCATATGGACTGAGACATGGATTATCAATCATTCTCTCTGTCCATTTGTTGTTTCCCGATTTCCGATTCATGATGACTGACTGATTGAACAAATCAAATCAGTCCTGGCTTGGCCAAGCACTCACATGTATCATCTTTAAATCATCGAGGGGCCCATAGATATCGCTTTTATCTCGAAGGTAAAAGGAATGGATAAACTTCGACTCATATGGCTTGTTCTACTACTTGTTGAATCATACACAAAGGCACGTTTTATAACATCGAGTTACCAATGCGTTTTCGTGCAATCAATGTATAACCAACTCATAGTAACAACTCATATCTCTAGGTTTGAAGAATATAAGATATTATCGTCTCATGATCACTCGTGATAAAATCCATGAAGTGATTCAAATGAGCGCGGGTTGAATCCAATACTCAGAACTTATGAGCACTCATGAGTGTTGTAGCACCACTTTGTCCACCAACTTGGACCTCTACAAACCAACCCCTGACAGTCTTGATTAAAATCTACTTCCAACATATGACCGACTGTGGATGGTTTGAATAACTTAATCATTCAGGAAGAGCGACTTAGTTATTCTGGAAGTCAAAACATGCAAAGTGAAACACAAGAATAAATGAATCAAATATGGTATCAAACCCTATGAATATAAATAAACACTTTTATTTATCACCATACTGATTACTCATTATTCATTGTTTCGGTTTTATCAACTTTATACTTGAATTTAAAACAATAGTTGTCCCATGCTCCAAGCATGTACACTATGTTTTCTAAACACTAGTCATGCCATATACCAAGTATGCATACTATGTTTGTCTATGATCTTTACTTTGTAAAATAGATCAATTGAACATCACTCCAATGATCCTCTTTTCACAGTCCCAAATCCTTACTGCAAATGCAAGAATTCCAAATTCATGCCATTTACTGAAATCTGTTAGATTCTAAACTTATATGCATTGATCCTCTTAATGATTATGCACGAAGTCAGAAAGACTTGACAACAATCATTACAGAGCATTCCAAAGGAGATCAGCTCCTTGGAAATATCCTTCTTTCATTAAGTTTCCTAATCTTACACAGATTGAATAATTTCTAACTTTGAAACATTTCCATATTCCATTTTGACTATCACTTCTGAACAAGAGTTGCCTCCTTACAGATTATGTCAATATGGTCCTTCCAGAATTAACATTATACTTCCAACTGTCCTTGAGCAACCAGTCTTTGGTAAACCTTAGATTGTCCTCGACAATTGCTTAATCATTTTAGTCATATCCAATTCTAGACCTTTTCCCTTCATAATGCCCCAGGCATTTGGAAAATTTTAGAAAGGATGAATATAGCACATGTAATCGATCCTATATCCGAAGCATATGGGACACGATTCATGATGTCTCACATAAAGACTAAACCAGTCTTTTGCTATAATATTTCCATTTCAATTTGCCAAGTTCTCAAAATTCATATTATGAAAAGGGATGCCGTAATCATAATCGAATTTTAGAACGCAAATAATGGACCCATATATAGAATTTCCTTATGTTGAGCCATTCCAACATGAAATTCATATATATATCCTTGATTAAATACGATTAAAATCTCAATCTAAGCTTTTAGAATTGAAATGAAGTATAATTTCCTTTCCCTTAATTATAGCAAAACAACTTTTTCAACCCCTGCAACCTCACGAATTGAAACTTTTGTTTTCTATAATTAACATTGCTAACTTGCAACCTTTGTCATAATTATCATGCTCCCACTAACATGATGATTATTAGCATAACACTTATGCTCCCACTAGCTTTGACATGTACTCTGAAATCAGCTGACTTTCTTACCAAAGTTCAGATTTCTGATACTAGATTGTTTTGATAAAACTTTATCAAAATCATACACCTCTCTTAGATAGCTCACATGTGTGTCTAAACAATTTTAGAACTATGAAAAGGGATGCCGTAATCATAGTCTCAATTGTTTAGACCTTTGCCACTTCTCACAAGTCCATGTTAGTGTGCCGGTAAACCACACACGCTCCACTAACGACTTTGAGAATGCAAATATCACAATTGCTATCTAGCTAAAATCTACTTAGTGAAAGTGTTTCCTCACCATCATTTTCATGAATCGGAGAGAAACCTTATGACACTTAGATTTAATAGTGTATGTGTTCTTATCCATGTGGATTTGTCAAAACCATAATCACAAGACAAGGTTAGTGACAAATCCAAACTCATATTGATTAAACTTGTGCAATCTTAAATTCTTGCCATTTGGCAGCTCAGGTGCCTGCCATTGCTTCCAAGTAGTTGTGCAACCAATTGAGAACTCTCAGAACTCCTATGCAAAGCCAACTTGAATAGGCACAAAAATTTCAACACGATAGGTTATAAACCTCAAGTCGTGTGCTAGTGAAGGACTTTAGGTTTTATTCTTGATTAAGTCTTGAAACTTTCAAGAGCTTTAAGACTCCCACTGTCCTCTTGACATATAAGACTCCCTTGTCAAATATTCAAGAGATAGTGCGGATTCTTTATCAAGACTAACACTTTACACAATTGGCCTAAGTTGGTCTCTGTTTTATCCAAAACATCACAACTTACCAATTTCAAATGTACAAGAGTAGATAACCTTTTACTCTTACATTTGACTAGTGTTAACAAACCCTCTTTAAGATATGTCACTCAAGTTACAATCTTGGAGTATGACTCTAAGAATTGTTTTGGAACGAAGTATGACTCATCTTTTTGATTTAACCATTTCAACAATTCATGACTCCTCTTCTTAGTCATAAGAATGCACTAAGATGACTTTAGAGGACCAATTGTGATATGGTATCTTAATCATTAAGATGATCATAAACATGATACTAAAGTACTCTCCCATCTTTTCAGATTTGAGAAACTTTTATCTCTCTACCATTCTTTGATTCTTCTTATTCGTTCTGTCTCACATTGAAACTTCTCCAATGCTACAGACTTATACTTAAACTTACAAGTATAACCATATTTACTGAACTTAAGTAAATCATGACGAATAGTCTTCTTGATGTTTTGTGGTGGACTTGACCAGTGCACAAGAATGTGTACTCGATCCCTTAGTCCTTTCCTTATTCACATAAGGAATTAGTCTTAATTTTCCAAGCTGAAAGTTCTCATTCATCATACTATACAACTTGCATGATTCCAAGTTTCGGTCCAATTGAACCTTGGGTGATGAGAATCTTTCCTTATTTGGTAATATTAGACACTACCACAACCGAAAGAATCAAATCCATTTTTCCAATATTTCTATCAATGGAATCTTATAAGCAACAACTTTTCACAAATGCCATTGTAAGGATACTTAAAATAAATAAATCAAAACTGTTTTTTATTTTAAAACTTCCGGAAAAACTTATCCTTACAATGCAAATGCATATGAAAAACTTGTTGTTATCTATTTCTAAGCAATATATCATAACTCCTAAGTAACAGCTTCAAAAATTCTGATCACCAAACCATGCGATTGAAATTCATCTTCGCGATCAGAATCAGCATGTACTTAATAGAGTTAGACAATGGACTTTACCTGAAGTAGAGCCAAACTTATTGACTTTAACATCCTTAGGTAAATTTGGCAGCTTCGTAACCAATGCCCCTTCATTTGGCAATAGTTACCTATGGACCCTTGATAATGGGACTATCTCAGACTTCGCCTCTCTCTTTACCATTGGGTCAACCGAGTTGACTATGGCCGATCCCTTTCCATTGGGAAGAGAGAGCTTTACTGGATATCCAATGTCATCATTGTCAATGTCCATAGCGTTTTAGGAAGTTGATCTTAGCAAATAGATAAGATCATTAAGGGTCTTGTCTTAGTCTGTTTCATAGGATTCCCAAAAGAACTCACTATGTGACTTAGAAAGTAGTTGAGCCACCAACTTTCTCAAGACTTTGACACCCAACTCTCCCGGCTTGTCAATATGTGACTACATCTCCAAGATGTGATCACACCTAGACCTTGTCTTGCCAATAGGGCTTGAGTGACCTTAAACTTTTTAGGAACTTGTAGGTTAGGGAGAATAATTGGAGGAGGTGAAAGAAGTATGATATCCATGGGACATCATCTTCATTTAGGAAAGCTTGTTTCAAGAGATTTGGGAAGATCATAAATGTCTAGACCAGACATCTTTTTGGGAGATATTCAAGATAGTTGATTTAAAGTCCTTAATATGACACCCAATATGAAATATTAAGGCTATGACCCAACAAACTATTTTATAACTTAGAAGAGGGATGCCGTAATCCAAGCTATAAAATATTTGAAGGTAGGTGAATGACGATTCACCAATTTCCACCATGAAAAACGAAATAATTTATTAGGTTTTAATTGGATTTGAAAGTCCTAGATCTTTGAGATTCATTGAACTGTTCAAAGGCATGTTTCAATCTCGAGTGTGCCCTTCAGGTTTTGTGACTGGGATGCCGAGGATCACAAAACAAGGTGTGAATAACCATGCAAATATACTTGGTACCCTTAATATTTACCCCTTAATCAGTGTGTCGGTTAACCACACACGCTCCACCGATACTATGATAAATATTAAGTTACCCTTTGCCTACCTTGTTAAGTCCAGGTTAGCGTGCCGGTTAACCACACACGCTCCACTAACGACTTAAGCAAAGTGCAAAGTGTAATTTCATGGGTTAGCACCAAATTCACATTTTCCTAAGTAACTAAGATTGGGTATTAATAAGAGTTTAGTTACTTAGTATTTATCATTAATACTTTTAATGAAAGGAGAATTATAGTCCTTGTCCTACCCGTTCGGCTAACGACCCTCCACCAGTCAAGGAAGCGGTGGGTGAGAGTGGACACCCATTAAACTGCCATTTTATAGGCAGTAACCTTATACCCCCTTTATAGACCGGCTTCGTGAATGAGGCCTACTAACGGTAAGACTGACTTTACTCTTATACATATATATAAATATTATTAACTTATAATATTATAAAGTATAAGGGTTGAATTTTAACTTTTAAAATTCTAAGGGCTAACTTGGAATTAAAGTATTCATAAGTGAAAACTTTTCAAATTCCAAAACTTGAGGGCAAGTTTTGAAACTATTCAAAACTAGTTCTAATTAATAAAAAAAAATAACTTTTTTTTATTGTAACTTATGGAACTAATTAAGGTTACACTTTTTTTTTAATTTAATGAAGAGACTCTTGAACCTCCATAACTTGAGGACAAGTTATGGAGTCATAAAAGCATTTAATTAGAACTAGACTCTTCATTTTGTAACCTTTGCCAACTTTTATGAGTTTTATGATTCTTAAATGTGACTTTTCATATAACTTGAGGACAAGTTACAAAAACACACTTTGGAATCAACTCTTAGATTAAAATGGATTGAAAACAACTATTTCACACAACTTTTCTATTAATCTAAGAACCTCATAAGAACAAGATAATTCAAATCATCAATCTTCAAGAAATTAGCATGAACATACAAACTAATACAAATCTTGAAATTATGACAATTATCTTAGAAATTGGATTAGCATGAACATTACCACATCAAAAACAAGTTTATAAGTCCAAAAACATCTTAGGGTAATGTTCCTAGTCCAATTCCAGCCAAAACAATCGAATATATGCATCCAACTCGATTTTTCAGCTACTTTTGCAAGTATAACAAGAAAACAAGCCTAGGCTCTGATACCACTGTTGGGTTATGAGCATTCTAACACTCCTAAGTGTACATGCAACCCTAAATACCTTGGATCTATGTTTTCTCTATTATACATACAATTATGAACATCCAAGGTATTATCCTAATCTAGCATACAAAATAATAAATATAACAAGATAGAATACATACCTCTTTGATGTAGAATGTCTTCATGAAGCTTGAGTGCCTAGTGCCCCAAGTGTGACACCTCAAATGGTTCACACAACACCAAATACACTTGGAATAACTTGAGAGAAACTTGAACACTCCTTGAAATCGTCTAGCCCTCACACTCACACATTAGTGCACGATTTCTTGAGCCATGGGATTCTTTTATATGGTGGCTATTAGGGTTACACCATGTAACTCGTAACTTTACCCATTCCTTATGCTCCATGGATTTTAACCTCCATGGAGTATCCATGGGTCACCCCATGGACTTAGTCCAACATAAGAAATCTTGGATCACAAGCCCACATATATAAGAATGAATGATTTACACAATCAACCCATATATTTAATTAGTCTCCTTTTGATCACTTAATTAATTCCAAATTAATTCTTGATCAATACTAATTAAATAACCTTATTAATATATTAGAACTTATAATATATTAACCAACCTTAAGTGTTATTTCTCTCATTATAGTCTATCCAAATGCATGATGCCATGCAACCCAAATGGACCATGCCGGGTCGGGTCAAGTCTTACCAATTATAGTTATGGACTTAGACATTAATCCAACATATGCAACCTAAATGGACCATGCTACTCTCGGGTCGAGTACATACCAATAATAGTTATGGGCTTAGACACCTAATCCAACACAGGATTCCTCCAGATGTTTGCAGATATGCTATCTTCGGCCATTTCCGGTGAATATCGGGAATTTGCATCGCTTTGGAATTGTGATAAGTTAGGTCTCGGGTCGCTTCTCTGCTATTTTTTGGGTTAGCAAGGGTTGTCATATGCCATTCAACATGTCAAGGAATCTTTGAGAAATCTTCTGACGGATGTATCTCGTGGAGCGGATTCCGCGTGTACCGTCATTGTTCCGAGTTCCTGTCGGAAATCGGTTTAGGGGTCTGGGTTGCTACAGGTGTAGCAGGGTTGGTTACGACAGCAGGGATCATCCCCAGTGAGCAAGCCCGTTATATTTTTGTTGTGATCAGGTGGGCGACAAGGAGGTTGATTGTCTGATGATCAGGGAGGAGCGATGAGTGCACCTGCACCAGTTAGTTTGGAGGATCACTGACGAATGAGAGGGTAAGGCAGGAGCCCGAACAGAGAGGGGCCACACTTCGTGATACCAGGCAGAGGAGATCGGAACTGCAACATGCGAGGGTGCGGGGTACGTAACCTTTTTCCTTCCTTCCAGCTTTACCTGTATTTGTGACAGTAATCTTGCATCAGCGTGACGTGAGCATATCATGGGGTTGTTATCCATGTTAATGGTTGAGTTAATTATTTTCAGGGAGGGTTACATGGCATCTACATACCATGAATCTTTGGTGGAGTAGTACGAGGTCGTCTCCTTATAAGTAGCAGGTTCCCAGTGTTCGGATGTCATCTGGGGTGTAGTCGGGGTTGGTTCAAGGGCTGGTACGAGGGAGTTATGACTAGTTTTCAGTAGCCTCAGTATTTGTGTTTGGAAGAACAATCGAGATTACCGAGGGAAGAGAGAATTGTTGCTGAGGTTTTGGTTAGACCATCCGTCCTTTGGACAGCGAGATATGAGTGTGATATCATTTTAAGCATCTGAGTCATTGATGTGGTTGGGATTCAAGAGATGCTAGTTGGTTCTTGGAAGTTAGGTTGTTTTGGAAAGGATTACTTATGGTGCACTACTTTGGTAAGCATCGGTCGTCAGCAGATTGATTTTTGGAACGGAAGAAGGATTGAGAATCCTTCAATTTTCATGAGCCAACCGGACTTAGTCGGATCTAAGTGGGGGAGAATCGCGCAGGTGTTCAGGGCAAGGGCATGTATGAGACCGGGATGGGTTTCTCATCCTTATTGAGGAAAAATGGCGGCCCAAGTGGCTATTTGGTTTGAGGGTTGTGTGAGTTTGGAGTTCGGAAAAAACTCCCTAACATATGAATCACATCTTTCTGACGTCATATAGCAGGCTTTGGAGGAGGGAACCAGGTAGAGTTCTAGTCAGTAATTGAGTTCAGTTGGGAGGATTGACCACGTGGGCGCTCAACGCTGAGATGCGTTTGGATTGATAGATGAGCGATAGGGCTATGGACAGTGATCATGTGATGCGGGAAGTGTTGTAAGACTATGGGGGTTCCGTAGCATTCACTAGAAGACGAATAGTATGGAAAGTGTTGTAAGACTACGGGGGTTCCGTAGCATTCACTAGCAGACGGATAGTATGGAAAGTGTTGTAAGACTACGGGGGTTCTGTAGCATTCACTAGCAGTCAGATGGTGCGGGAAGTGTTATAAGACTACGGGGGTTCAGTAGCATTCACAAGCGACCAGATACTGTGGGAAGTATTGTGAGTCTGTGGGTGTAGCCGTAGCATTCACGAATTCGTTCAGATGACATAAGCCAGGGTGGGCCAGTTTGCAAGGTTGTTAGCAGGTCGCAACAAAATTTGAAATCAGGAGTCGGTAGGTTGAAGGACACCGGGTATGATGTAAGACTACAGTTATTCTGGTAGCATTCACCTTTTGCACTGGATTCAGTGGTGACAGGTTGTCAGCCTATTATGATCGGATGGATCAAATGGATGGAAGGATCCATGAGTGGCTCTATTGGTAGGGCAACTATTGTCAGACGAGGTATGCTTCGGAGATCATGTGGGACTGCTGTACGTGTGGTTTCTGGCTTAGTGATTGGGTAGGTGTCTAGTGTTTCAGACAGTTGGCAGTCAAGTTGGGACCAGAGAGGTCCCGGTCGTTCTTGAGGACAACAACTTTGTGGAAGCAAGAGGAGTTGGAGCGACTTCAGTGATTTGGGATCCGTGTGTGGAATTGCTTGTTATTCGGTAGCCGCAGTTGACCGGTGATTTTGTCCTTTTGGAGGCCTCAAGGTATTACGGGTGGAAAGTATTCTATTTAGGCTGGTTTTCTTGTGGAGTCAGTTCGATGATGATTTGATGTGGGCAGTATGTCAGGGAGATATACCATCTCGAAACTTCAGAGTTCAGATGGAGCAGATGTGATCAGGTTACAAGGAATTCGTTCATCTTTCGGTTCTAGAACCCTACGAGGGTTGGTTTCAGTCGCCTTGGAAAGCCTGTGGTATTCTCGGGTTGTGGCGGTGTTGCCCGGGTTGTCTGGTATGTCGGGGATTGTGATGCATGATTTCGGGGACGAAATCTAATTTAAGTGGGGGAGAGTTGTAACTCTCTGTTCCGAATTGACTCCTAGTCTGAGGCTGTGGCTCGAAGGTCGGTCATTATAAGGTTTATGGTGTTTGCGAAGGTAAGATCTAGGCCTATTTGGGTGTGGGTGATGTATTAGAAGTGATTTGGGTGTTCGGTTCGTGTTTTGGAGCCTAGGGGTATTTCGGTAAACTGGCAGTTCGGGCTTTTGTGGAAAATAGATTTTTGTTCGAAAGGTCTTAAGAAAGGTTTGAGTTGTTAGAAGTGTAGGGCTTCACGTCACCTTTCCGTGGATATAAGGATCGTCGGAATCGGTCTTATAACGATGACGTTATGGCCTTCGGGAAGTTTCGTGGTTTTTTGGCTTAGCCGAGTACACGGGGCGTACACAAAGAGTATGCAGGGCGTACTAGTGAAGAAGGTAGTAAGCTGGGCGTACCCTGGAGTATGCTGGGCGTACTGACTAGGATGATCGCGAACGTTCCCCAGAGTACGCGGGGTGTACCGTATGTACGTCGGGCGTACTCTAGTCAGACCAGAACCCTGTTTTAGGGTCTTGGACCCTATTTAAGCTCCTTATCTCATAACCTAACCCTAATATCTTCAGCCTCCACCCCTCTAAACCTTAGAAATCGTCATATATCATCCATGGTGGCAATTTGCGCTTATAGAGTCCATTTTTGGGGTGTTTCATCCATTTTCAAGAAAATGGAGCTTGATGCAAAGATGGGAATCAAGGAGGAGCTTATGGATCTATCTTTTAGGACTCAATCTCAGCTTGATGATGGTATAAAGCTTTAAACTTGATCATTCATCTCTTAGATCTACCATTTTTGGGTTTTGGTTCCTTTTTGGTCCCAAGGATGAAGCTTTATGGTTCAAATCTGATTCTTAGACTTGGGGTTGCCACCCTTGGTGCTATTTGTGTCCCTAAGACAGAAAGTTGCCATATTGAAGGTCTTAATGGATTCATGCATGAGTTAGGGTCACTTTTATGGAATTAGAATGCCATTTTTGGAGTTTGGGTTTGTTTGGGGCATGCAAAGTCACCAAGTCAGTGACTTTATAGGTTTAGACGTCAAGTATAGCTCAGATCTGTGATTTAGACTTTATGGATCAAGTATTAAGCATAAGGATTTTGTGCATGAGCTGCTTGTACGCTGGGCGTACTATGCAGTACGTTGCGCGTACAGTCCATTTGCCTAGTACGCTAAGCGTACAGAAGAGGTACGTTGGGCGTACGCTCTCAGGAGGGCTTGGGCCTTAGTGGACTTCAGACCTTTGGGCTCTAATGGTTTTGGGCCTAGATTTGCGATTTCTTGGGTCTGAATGTATCTTAGACCAATACTGGAATAGTTGGGCCTATTAGGCCTTGTGGCCCAATATAGAACTGGACTTCACATTTGTGGGCCTCGGTTCGGGGCAATTCTTGGATTAGGTTGTTGTAGGCCTTCGTGGGCCAATTAGGGTCAGGATTATTGACTAAGGAGAATATTGGTCTTTAGTATAAGGTCCATTAGAAAGGTCCCGGCCCAATTTGGAAAATTGGGCCATTGATGGTTTTATGGACATTATAATGTTGGGCTTTTGTTTTGAGTTTGGGCCATTGTTTTGGATCATACTGGGCCAGGGTAAAATGGTCATTTTACCCCATGCATGGATTAAGGTTATGGTATGGGACCCAATTGCTAATTAGGTATATTGATTGGTAGTGACAGCTCGGGAAGCTGGCGGGGCAGCAGCTAAGGAATTCAAGCGGGAAGCTTCTGCAGTGCGAGGTGAGTCTTCTCACCATACCAATGGGTCTAAGGCACCAAGGTCGGCCCATTTATTTACTTGTGATGATTATTGTGAATGTGCTATCGATATATTATGTATTATGTATGTGACCATGTGGGGGTTCCCATGGCAATTAATTATATGTGGTATGCTAGTTGATTGTGTGGTATTTGATATGCTAGTTGTCTTTGTGATGCTTGCATGGAAAACCCCGGGAGGTTCCCGTGGCAGTGGATTGTGACCATGTGGGGGTTCCCATGGCACATGGTATAAGACCCTGGAAGGTTTCCATGGCATCCCAGTACATTTATCTTTTTATTTTTCATGATTTGTATTTGGTAGTAGAGACCCCGTGGGGTTCCCATGGCAGTTGATTGTGACCATTTGGGGTTCCCATGGCACATGGTATAAGACCTTGGAGAGTTTCCATGGCAACCCATATGTTTGTATGCATGGCTTATGTGATATATGTAGCTTTTAAAGCTAATATGGTATGTGTTATGTGGATTGTGTGTGGGGTATGCTCTGGGGGACTCACTAAGCTTTGTGCTTACGGTTTAAAGTTTTGGTTTTAGGTATCATCGATTTCGAAATAGAGAGCTCGGATTGATCGCAGTGCACACACCTATGATTTCCGCAATTGAATGATTTTGGGATGAACTCTGATAACTGTTTTACTTAATGATGATTTGAAATGTTTGAAATAAATGGTATCAATGTTTTAGCTATATTAAAAACAAATTTTTTTTATCCTTGAATTTTTGGGTCGTTACAGTTCTGAAACTCGGTAGGGCCAAAATTTCTTGTAAACACTTGGACCAATTCTTCCCAGAAAGTGATCGGACGATCATCAGATAACCATGATTAGAGGTCCAAGGCATCTCCTTCTAAGTGCATTGAAGTTATCTCCACCTTTTCTTCATCTGGGATCTGATAGTACCTGAAATATTTTTCGGCTTTCAGCAGCCATCCACGTGGGTCTCCGCTACTAAAAGTTGGGAAATCAATTTTGTTGTAGGGTTTATGTGGCATTCGACCCTTCCAACTGCTTTCCCATTCGTCGTTTTTGCCCCCGTTGGGCCGTTCCCTATTCTTCAGAGCTGTTATATCTTCCTTCATCGTTTCAATTAACTCCAGCTTTTCCGCTATGGCAGCCAATTGAGTGGCAATGGGATCCGGTGGGTTGTTGTCGCTATTCCGGGTTTGCACCATGTCGTTTTCCTGGCAACGGAACCAAATGATAAGAACAGGGTTAATAAGAATAGAGGTAGGCTAGCTTTTTATTAAAAATGGCCTGATTCGAGAGGGGCAAGGTCTCCAATTACAAGAAAAGATAAATCTGAGAAATCTACAATGCCTCTACTGATATGCAAACCTATTATTTATAATAACCTGTTCTTCCTATTAAATATGGTAACTGCTAAGGTTACGTATGGTAATTGCTCCCTACTTCCTTTGATAACCACCCCTTGATTTGAATACCTCCAGCCATTTGCCATTTAATTGATTTGTGTAACACCCAAAAAAAACATGCCAATTTTAAACTTTTTCAGAACGCTGAAAACCATTAAACATTACATAGTTTGTTTTCAAAATAATAATTATCAGAGTATCCCAGTATCAAATCAAAAAATCATAACAGTAGGAGGAGCGGTACGATCATGCTTTCGCCTTCCCGCGATGACCAGAAGTACCTGAAACAACAAACTGAAACTGTAAGCCCGAAATCTTAGTGAGCTACCCCCAAAATACCAACCTCATATAACCATAATCATATCATATCAAAAAATACAGAATAGCGTGCATCATGAGCCTTCAGCCTGACTGGACCGCCTCGCAGGCCTTCAGTCTATCTGGACCGTTCTCCGATCCTTTGTCACGTCTGGACCGCCTCTCAAGGCTTTCAGCCTATCCGGACCGCTCGTCGGGCCTTCGTTCTGACTACCATACCCTTTTGGGTTTGTATTCTATTCGGTCCGCCTTAGGTATGTTGGCCTTCAGCACAAAGCAGGACTACCTCAACCCAACCCCCAATCAAATAAACATGTGCACATATATATCATAGGCTATCATAACAATAGTCAAACTGATCTAGCAGATCAAATATCATAGCAACATCCTATAACAAGGACACCGACCTACCCAGGTCACTAACATAGCATAATCTTATAACCAGGATACCGACCAAACCAGGTCAATATGCATAAGCATATCACCATCCTAACTACCAGGATGCAAAACAATAAACATATCACGTAATAATCCGGATACAAATCCATAAAGGGCCCACCTTGGTGCCTTAGACCCTGCTGATATAGTAAGGATAACTCACCTCGCTAGTAGTGCTGAATACTGTAACTCTCTAACTACTGTTTCACCGGAAATCCCTAACTGACACATAATAAATACTAGGTTAATACCCGACATAACTCCCTTGACTAAGTGTCCACATTCCTCATTAAGTCCATTCTCCTTATTGGGCCAAGGCCCAATACCAAGTCCTTGACTTGAAAGTATTAATATAAAGTCCACTATTGGCCCAATTTACTAAATTAGGCCCAACCTCCTAATTGGGCCTAACCCCATGATCCACTATCACTACCCGGCCCAAAACATCTTATTTACAGAGTCCAGCAAAGGCCCAATTCCATTTAGTCCATAGACAGCCCAAACCCGAAGTCCATTAGTCAAAAGCCCAACAGAGGACGTACGCGGGGCGTACTCCTCTGGTACGCGGGGCGTACTCATCCAACGTTGACCACCATCGAGGTGGTTGACCCAGTACGCTGGGCGTACTGGATTTACGTTGGGCGTACTGGATAGTTTGCCAAAACTTCATTAAGTGCTTAATGGCTCAAGCACTTAAGACCAAACTTCAGATCCAGAGACTTGACATGTCTAGAATCCATAAAGTCGTGAACTTTATCACTTTAGACGTTCATAAAGTTCTTAATGGTTGGTATTAATCCATTAAGACCTTATTTTTCCATGCGTGGGACACATTCAGCTAATGGGACCTCATTTTTATCACTCAAGGTCCCCTCAAGAGTCTAGAAGGACAATCCTTTTTGTCCAAAACACGACATGCACCACCTTGTGGTTTTTGGGAAAAGAAATGGGTCTTTCAAAGCAAAATGGAAAGATCTAATCATACATGCATAAAGTTTGGAACTTTATACCTTCTGGAGTTTCTTGAGCACGAACTAACTTCAGATCTACAAGCTTGGTCTCTTCCTCTAACTCTTGATGCCCTGGTTTTCCTCTTCAAGCATTCAAGAACACACCAAATGAGCCTATACACACAAAGGGGAGGCTAGGGTTTGGGAAGGACAAGTATGATCTGTGGAGGCTAAGGTAAGGGAGGCTTTGTTGCTCATAATGTTGCTTATATAGGCCCCAAACCCTATATATTAGGGTTTCACCCTGACATTAGTACGCCCAACGTACTAAGGCGGACCTTAATACGCTTAGCGTACTCTTATGTACGTGCATCATACTCCCTCTTGGCGCAAATTTGCAAACTTGGCCCTTAAACTTATCTTGGCTCTTCACTTCCAACCCTAAGGACTATAAATGACAAGGTAATGATAAAAGAGGGTTCGGGAATACCTGCCAATTCTCGGGATGTTACAATTCTCCCCCACTTGACTTAGACTTCGTCCTCGAAGTCTGCTGCGGCAAAAAGATCCGGGTAATGCTCCCGCATCTCGGACTCGGGCTCCCACGTCCACTCGGATCCCCTCCGATGTTCCCACTGTACCTTCACCAAAGGTATCTCCTTGTTTCGTAGAACCTTCTTCTTCCTCTCTAATATGGCCACAGGCCTCTCCACGTAATTCAGGCACTCATCGACCTGAATATCATCCAACGACACCACTGCCTCCTGATCCATAATACACTTTCGCAATTACGAGACGTGGAAAGTGTTGTGGATCCGACTAAGCTCCTCTGGTAGCTCTAGCCTCTATGCCACCTTGCCAACCCTGGAAACGATCCTGAACGGCCCAACGTAATGGGCACCCAATTTCCCCCTCTTCCTGAAGCGGATCACACCCTTCCAGGGCGAGACCTTCAGGAGTACCTTATCACCCACCTAGAATTCTAACTCAGATCGGTGTCTGTCGGCGTAACTCTTCTTCCGACTCTGAGCAGTCTGCAGCCGCTGCCTAATCTGCTGAATATTCTTGGTAGTCTGCAAGACTACCTCCGTCCGTCCCATCACCCTGTGTCCGACCTCACCCCAACAAACCGGGGTGCGACATCTCCGCTTATACAACAGCTCGAAAGGCGGGGTGCCAACGCTGGAATGATAGTTGTTGTTGTAGGCGAACTCTGCAAGGGGTAGGTGGGAATCCCAGCTCCCACCAACGTCACACGCCCTAAACATATCCTAGAGGGTCTGGATGGTCCGCTCACTCTGATCGTCGGTCTGCGGATGAAATGTTGTACTAAAATGCAACCACGTGCCCAGTTCCTCGTGGAACTTCTTCTAGAAATGGGAGGTAAATCTAACATCTCGGTCGGAAACGATGGAGATCGGAACCCCGTGGCGAGCGACGATCTCACGAACATACACGTCGGCCAACTTCTCGGCCCAAGAACTCTCCCGTATAGCCAAGAAATGGGCACTCTTGGTCAAACAATCTATGATGACCCATATAGCATCAAACCCCTTCGCCGTCCTTGGCAGTTTGGTAATGAAATTCATCGTGATCTATTCCCATTTCCACATGGGAATTTCTAGGGGATGCAGCTTACCATGCGGCCTCTGATGCTCGGCCTTGACCATCCTACAGGTCAAGCACCTCTCAACGTACCAAACAATTTCTCGCTTCATACATGGCCACCAGTAACTCAAACTCAAGTCTTTGTACATTTTGGTGGCCCCCAGGTGAATAGAGAAGTGAGACTTATGAGCCTCCTCCATGACTGTCTGTCTCACCCCACCAAACATCGAAACCAATACCCGACCGCATCGGGTCAATAATCCCCGGCTATCATGCACAAACCGGGTGTTCTCACCCCTGATCCTCTCCAACTTCCAGTTTTCTGGTCGCATGCCCTCAACGTGAGCATCTCTGATCACAAGAGGAGAATCCACCACGATCCTCATACATATCGTTGGGGTGGAAGACCCAGCTGACTTGCGGCTCAAGGCGTCTGCCACCACATTCGCTTTACCGGGGAAGTAAAGGATCTCGCAATCGTGGTCCTTGACTACATCCAATCACCTGCGCTGCCTCATGTTCAGGTTCGACTGATCCATGATATATCTCAAGCTCTTGTGATCCATGTATATGGTACAACGGACCCCAAATAGGTAATGTCTCCATATCTTGAGAGCGAACACCACCGCTCCCAACCCTAAATCATGCGTAGGGTATCTCGTCTCAAGCGGTTTCAGTTGCCGCGATGCGTAGGCTATCACTCGTCCTCTCTGCATGAGGACCGCCCCCAAGCCTGTGATGGGTGCATCACAGAACACCACAAAATCCTCAACTCCCTCTGGGAGTGTCAAAACTGGAGCCTCGCACAAACACTGACGGAGGGTCTCAAACACCTTTTACTGCGTAGGGCCCCACTGAAAATCTACCCCTTTCCTCGTCAATCGAGTGAGGGGTACTGCAATCTTAGAGAAATCCCGAATAAATCTCAGGTAGTGCCCTGCTAAACCCAGAAAACTCCTGATATCAGAGGGAGATCTCGGCACCTCCCACCGCATGACTGCTTCGATTTTGGCCGGGTCGAACAAAATCCCATCCTGGTTAACGAGATGCCCGAGGAACTGGACCTCTCGTAACCAGAAGTCACACTTCAAGAACTTAGCATACAACCGTATTCATCTCAGAACTCCCAATAACTCCTTGAGGGCTCGTGCTGCTCTCGAGTCTTGGAATATACCAAAATATCATCAATAAACACTATGACTGATCGATCAAGCATCGGTCTGAAGACCCAATTCATCAGGTCCATGAATATTGCTGGCGCGTTGGTGAGCCCAAACGGCATCACCACGAACTCGTAATCACCATAACGAGTCCGAAACGCGGTCTTCTCCACGTCCTCCTCTCTGACGTGGACCTGGTGATACCCCGACCTCAAATCTATCTTGGAGAACCAATATGCACCCTGTAACTGATCAAAGAGATCATCTATCCTCGGGAGTGGATAACGGTTCTTCACCGTCAACTTGTTCAACTCCCTATAATCAATGCACATCCGGTGCGAACCGTCCTTCTTCCTGATGAAGACGATTGGTGCTCCCCATGGAGAACTGCTAGGTCGAATGAACTACTTGCCCAACAGTTCTTGCAGCTGTGACGACAACTCCTGCATCTCGGGTGGCGCCAACCGGTATGGCGCCTTGGCGATAGGGGCCGCACTTGGCACCAGGTCGATTCGAAACTCGACCTGCCTCTCCGTAGGTATCCCTGGAAACTCCTCCGGAAATACATCGACAAACTCCCTGACTACTGGAACCTCTGAAACTGAAATCTGATCCCTGGCTCGTGTATCCACCACATATGCCAGATAACCCGCACACCCGTGCTGAATATACTGTCGAGCCCTGGCAGCTGAACAGAACCCTGATCCCACTCTGGTGCCCTCGCCATATACAATCAATTCTCCCCCACTTGGGGTGCGAACTACCACCCGCTGGCCCTCGCAATCTATCATAGCACCAAATCGACTAAGCCAGTCCATCCCTACAATCAGGTACACCTCCCCCATAGGAATCAGAATCAAATCTATCGGAAAGGACACTCCGAAGATCTCCAACTCACATCCTCGGTAGACCGAAGAAGCAGAAACCCCGTGTTCGTTGGCGATAGAGACTCGCAACGGACACTCTAACTCACCTATTGGCACACTGAATTCCTTACTAAATGTCTGAGATACGAAGGACCGACTCGCCCCCGAGTCAAATAAAACCAATGCAGGCAAGCAGTTTACTAAAAACGTACCTAATCATAGGTACAACAGATAAGCATAACACAGATATAATAAATGAGATAAATGATAGAAACATACCACCAACCACATCCGGTGCTGCCCTGGCCTCCTCGGCTGTAAGCTGGAAGGCACGTACCTGAGCCTTCGGAGGCTTTGCCTTAACTGGCCTCTCATCCGCAATCCTCAATGTAGCCGACGTTGGAGCCTACGCCGGCCTGGCTGTGAGTTGTGGACAGTTGGTCTTCATGTGACCAACCTGATGATAGTGATAGCATATCCTCATATCCGATGCAGGGGCGGACTGGCGACAGTTCCTAGCATAGTGCCCCTCCTTGCCACACTTGTGGCACCCACTACCCGCTCAAAAAACTCCATAATGACCCTTGCCGCACTTTCCACAAGTGCGACTCTGCTGACCCCCGGTCCTAGAATCACCGGTCTTAGACCGCTTCAACGCCGGCTGAGACTGTGCCAGTGCCTAACGCTGCTCCCTCGACTGCAGCTCAATCTCCAACTCACGCCGCCTAGCGGCCTCCTGTAGCTCCAACAGAGTATCACATCGCTGGGTAGACACAAACGGTCGGATGTCGGTCTTGAGCATGCTCATATAACGAGTCATCTGAGCCTGCTCGGAAGCAAACTCTGGGCAGAACATCGCCCTCTGTGTGAACATACGGGTGATCTCCGTCACCGACTCCCCATCCTATCTCAAACTTAAGAACTCCTGAGCCAATCGTTCCCGCTTAACCCGTGGAATGTATAAGGCGTTGAACATATCCTTGAACTGCTCCTAAGTAACAGCAGTTCTCTAATCATCAGTGTACGACCCTGTCGTCAATCTCCACCAGTCCTTGGCCCCGGACCTAAGCAGGGTCAGAGCACACCTGACCTTCTGGTCCGTAGGACACGAGCAAGTAAAGAAACACCCCTCCACATCGGAAACCCACCTCATAGCCTTGATGGGGTCCTGAGTCCCATCAAAAGTAGGGGGCTTCGTGTTATCGAAGTACCGGTACTAGAATCCCTGACTGGCTCCTCCTCCTACCGCTGTTACAGCCGATGCAGCTGCAGCGGCAGCCGTCACCGCAAGGGATGCGTAACGCTCGTCGAAATATTCGACCATAGCGGTCTTAGTAGACCCAAACATCTCCGGTAACTATGCCCGGAACAAAGCAGCGACCTCATCATGCAAGATCTATCGAATCCTGGCATCTAGCTCCTCTGTACCCATCTGCACCACAACCTCAGGTGCTGCTGGCCCCTCCTGGCCTCCATCTCCTGATGTTGATCCCGACTCAGATCCAGTCACAAAGCGTCTCGTAACCACCATACTGAAAATATAACAGGAAGATATCAGACAATCCGCATAAATAACTGGGAACCAGCTCCCGACTAAACCCTAGGGGTTGTGACTTCCTTGCTACGTGTATGGGTCCTATTCTTTTAGTAGTACGGGCCCATACTACCTTCCACACCTACCCATATTTGTCTCAAGTATCATCACAAGCCCCTAACAATATACATTCATATGGTGGTCGCTCTATCTCACTCATCCATGAGGCTTCCACCAATCCCTGCTGCACTAGTGTATGCTAACCATACATAACGCTGGACCCTATAGAATTTCGAATATCGGATCCTACCCTAATCCCTAATCAATAAGAACAGAACATAAGGCCAAATCAAACATTCTCAGGCTATAAGATCTTAATTATGTACAGCCGTGATACATACACAAGCAACTACAGTAATGATGTCAATCTCATATAAGGAAAACCCTAGGCTAGCAGGCATCATGTAATCAGGCAATTCTATCATGCAATTTCCTGAAGATCCCTAGCCTAGTTCTAGCATGTTGTTCTAACATATCACATAATCAATTAACTGTATGGTATTTTGGGGTCTACTTACTGACTCCGGCTTATCGTACACCCTGCATCCACCTTTACTTATTTTTGTAAGGTCCTGAAACGGATCTTTACCAATGATCAAGCAACAAACAATCAATAGCAATCACAATAGAAGTAGAAGAAGAAAAGAAATCAAGCTTGCACACGTTTATTGCATAAAACGTCTGGTACAACTCGACAGAATGAACCGTGAACTCTATGGCATCAACAACTAGACAAAGACCTACAACTCCTTTATTTATACTTGACTTGGGCCACAAACTGGGTTTACGGCCGTAAACAGGTTTACGGCCGTAAACTCACTCTTGACCGTAAACTGTTAAACAACTCCCAAAAAAACACTAAAGACTCATAATGAACTATTACAATGAAAGCCTAGACCAAACCATTAACTGGACCCTTCAATCTCCCCCTTGGTTTGGTGCTAGCTGGGACTCAGTCTTTGTCAATCACCAGCACATCAGATTTTCCCATGGCTTCATTCCACATCTCCTTTTGAATAATCTCAGCAACCATCGAAGTGTACTCCTTAGCAGCAGACTCAAAAAGGTCTTCAGCCACCTTGATCTGATGAATAGAGAGTTGATGTATATCCCACCTACCAAAATGAAGCAAATCCCTCTTGTCATACAAGCGGATACAACCCTCTTTAAGCTTGATGACAGCAGAAGCTGTAGTTTCATGAAACACCCAGTATTGCATGGATTTGAGAGATCTATCTGGATGATTCTGAAGAACGGGAATCTGCTTTACTTGAGCAGTAGCGGGCCACATCACTGACCGAAGTGCCTGATTTGTTTTGGGATCAATGATACTCGGGTAAATCTTGATGATAGACTCTGCAGTCTTCATTGAGGGAAAGCCCTTAGCCACTTGATCTTCCAAAAATGTCTTGAACTGAGTCGCCTTGGGATTATTTGATGGATTTGAGAAAGGAGCATTAGACAACTCTGTAAGATCAATCCTAGTCAAATAGTGAAAATCGTGAATATCTTTGTACAGTTCAGTATTGCCACTCTTCCTTCTCACGATCGACATGTTCATAGTGTCATGGAATCCCCACGAAATGATCCCTGACCTATCACCATAAACGTCTCTGAAACGATTTTCTCCCAGATCCGTAAAGGTGATCTTTGATTGATCCCAGGGAGCATTTTGATCTGAGCTCCTTTTGAATAAAAATTGATCCTTTTCAGCTGACTTGACCAATTTAGCGCGTTTCAATGCCACTACATTCGGAGCCTGCGCCGGTTCCTTGTCAAAACGATCAACAACGGTGCTTGTTCTTGTAGGTGGTGGAACTATGGGAGCATCTTGATTGGGAAGATAGATCTTTGGCTCATCGACAGATGACTTGAATTTGTCACCAAAATCTTCTTCCAGATTCTTCTTTAGATCGTAGTAGCTGGCGGTCAATAAGCCAAAATGCGTCTGAAGATCAGTAATCTGCTTCTTCTTCAGAGCTTTATCTTCAAGAAGTTCGGCAACTTGAATATTGAGCTTTGCATTTTCAGTCTGAAGGTCTGCAACCTTGATATCCAGCTCAATATTTTTCTGATCTAAATCAATATTTTTCTGATTCAGTGCATCGATCTCCTTCTGAAGTCCACGTATTGAAGGATTCTCTTCTCCTGAGCTGCCATCCCCAATAGAAATTCCTTTGCCACGTGAGGGAGGCGTTGTGAATTGTTCTTCGGCCAAAAACCTGGCTAGTCTCACAGAAGCAGCATCATGGTCTGGCCTGGGAGGAGAGAAACCTGTGGGGAAGGAAGAGCCACCAGCTTCATAGAAGGTGCTAGGACCTTCACTGACGAGTTCAGATGAAACAATGGCGGAAGTAGTTGTTGGTGGAGTTGTAAAGCTTTGAAATACACCCGAATCAGGAATTCCCTGTCTAGGGTCAAGTCTTCGTCTCTTTATCGGAGGTTGAGAGACCTGCGTAGTTGTGCGATCACTCTCCAATGGCTCAGATGTAGGTGAAACAACATCAAGGGGAGGAATCCCTGATACTGTCACCATAGGAATTGCTATTTCCGTCATTGGATTGGTAAGAGGAGGCGTGGCTTCGAGAACGTCTTCATTTTCCCTTATCTCTGTTGCTGGATGAGCAACTTCATCGATATTGTCAAGTAGCGTGTTGAGGTTTTCACCGGTCATGAAGTCTTCATTACTACCAAAATTTAAAGGAATTTCATCCTTATCAAACCCTGTGAGATCGAGGTCTTCATACAAATCAGTCTCCGTTCCGCTTTTTGAAGACCCCTCATTATAATCACTTTGGACCTGAACAGATGTCACTTCATGTTCTTCAGCTACTTGTGCATTAGGAGCTGGAGTTTCTTCTTCTTTAGCACGATCTGACACTGTAATAACATCATCTTCCGAAATGACTCTCTCAGAAGAAGTAGGCTCAGATGACATTTTGTCTGACGTTCCATGAGATTCGGAGGATTCATTTATCTCAGCAAATTTTCCGAATTTCACAAGAGGATGTAATCCTTGGAAGACGACCTTGCCCTTGCGATTCTGCTTAATGAGACCACCAGTGTGGGGGCCTAACGACTTCATATCTAGTGTGTCTCCCTCTTTGACCATCTCCGGAAATTGGGTGTCAATGAACAACTGAATGAACCTAGGATACAGCAAGAAAGAATCTCTGGTCTCCCGGTTTATAACATTGATGTTTACTATGAACTCATCCAATATGAACTTTGAGAAGTTGAAGTTGATTCCTGCAGCTAGTGAAACAATTGCCCCTGTGTTCCTTAGCGAGATTTCATCAGCACCTGATCTTCTGCCCGAGATACAGCTCACAAATACATGAGCCAAGAATCTCCAGTAGGGTGGCAGAAGCTTTTTCACAGTGGGAGGATAGATGCCTTCATACCCCATTTTCTTGAGAATCTTTTGCACATCTTCAATCCCGATTTCAGTAGGAAAATCAGGTTGATCATTAATCAGCAATGTTTCTCTGATGTACTGCTCCGTGATCATAATCTTGCATCCTTTTGTTTGATTAATGTCTAAGTCCATAACTATATTTGGTATGTACTTGACCCGACCCGGCATGGTCCATTTGGGTTGCACTTCACCGGCACAATTTATATGGATAGTCTTTTGAGAATAGTATATTTATGATTTATATTAATATATTATAAGTTCTAATATATTAATATGGAATCATATTATTTAATTAGTATTGATCAAGAATTAATTTAGAATTAATTAAGTGATCAAAAAGAACTAATTAAATATGGACTCTTATATATATGGAATGAGCCAAGTTCATTTAGGTTGGGCTAAGCTTTCATGGATGGTCCATGGACCTTTTAACCCATGGATCCTATGTAAATGAAAGGTCAT
The DNA here is from genome assembly GCF_052849685.1 of Lactuca virosa. Lineage (NCBI taxonomy): Eukaryota > Viridiplantae > Streptophyta > Magnoliopsida > Asterales > Asteraceae > Lactuca > Lactuca virosa. Next base: position 131,573,395 of record NC_136426.1, on the reverse strand, counting down.
GGGTATTAGGGTTTACATGGATGTAACCCTAATCCTCCATAATATATAAAGGGGTCCTTGGCTCACAAAATTGGCACAAGTGTGTGAAAATAAGAGTGGGCCGATTTTAGTGTGCATACATATTCTCTCAAGTTCTTCCAAGGTGTTTTGGTGATTTGTGATTCCATTTGAGGCTTCCACACTATTGGGGCTAAGCTCTTAAAGCTTGAAGACATCAAGCTACATCAAAAGGTATGTCATCTAACTAGAATTTTGTAGTATAGGTGCTTCATAATATGCTAGTTAGGATGAAACCTTGGAATAGTTAATATTTGCATGTATAATAGAGAAAACATAGATCCAAGGTTTATAGGGTTGCATGTACACCATAGGAGTGTTAGAATGCTCAAAACCCAACAGTGGTATCAGAGACATGGGTTGTTTTCTGTTATATTGATGCAAATGTTTTATTTTCAAGTTGGAAAAAAAGGAAAAAAAAACATGACGTTTGTCAAATTTTAAGATAATTACTTGTTTTGTGAAAAACGAATTATTTGTAAAATTTGAATCATTTGTTATATGAGTTGAATTAGGTCAAATTTAGTAAAAGATAAAATGATATGATTATTTTATTAGTTTTAAAAGTTTGATCTAAATTTTTTAAGGAGTTACAAATTTTGTCATAAAATTTTGGAGCTCAAAAGTTTTTTTTTAAAGTTGTGATCTTAAGGGTTTTTGAAACTTCCATAAGTTATGGATATGAAAGTTTTTTTAAAAAAAAAATTGATTCAAAGTTTTTATAGAGTTATAAAATTTGGTGTTAATGTTTTAAAAAATTCCATAACTTGTTCTTAAGTTATGGAACATGGAAAGTTTCATCATAAAACACCATTAATTCCATAAGTTATGGAATCCAAACGTTTTCAAGAATTACAAAACTTGCCCTCAAGTTTGGAATTTGAGAAAAGTTTTTTATGAAAAAAAAAAGAATTGAATTCTAAAACTCTTGGTTTCATAACTTAAACAATTAATTAAATGGTTTTAATTTTGAGTTTAATAATTGGAATTATGATGTTTTGTTGAATAGTTCAAATTAACTCTTATGGACTTTATTAATAGTTAATTAAAGCGTTTAATTAAAAGAATATTATTAAATCCATAAATATATGGTTTGAGTTTAATTAAATTAAAAGTCTAGTTTAATTAATAGATTAAACCACCAAGTATTTTAAATATCTAAAATACACCCTTATACTATTATAATATTAAAAGTTTAATATATTATATGTATAAGAGCAAGTCGTCTTACCATTAGTAGGCCTCATTCACGAAGCCGGTCTATAAGGGGGGTATAAGGTTACTGCCTATAAAATGGCAGATTAATGGGTGTCCACTCTCACTCACCGCTTCCTTGACCGGTGGAGGGTCGTTAGCCGAACAGGTAGGACAAAGACTATAATTCTCCCTTCATTATAAGTATAATGATAAATACTAAGTAACTAAACACTTATAAATTCCCAATCTTAGTTACTTAGGAAAATGTAAATAAGGTGCTAATCCATGAAATTACACTTTGCACTTTGTTTAAGCTGTTAGTGGAGCATGTGTGGTTAACCGGCACACTAACCTGGACTTAACAAGGTAGGCCAAAGGTAACTTAATGTTTATCATAGTATCGTTGGAGCGTGTGTGGTTAACCGACACATCGATTGAGGGGTAAATATTAAGGGTACCAAGTATATTTGCATGGTTACTTCACACCTTGTTTTGTGATCCTCGGCATCCCAGTCACAAAACCTGAAGGGCACACTCGAGATTGAAACATGCCATTGAAAAGTTCAATGAATCTCAAAAGAATCTAGGAGTTTCAAAACCAATTAAAACCTAATAATACATTTCGTTTATCTTGGTGGAAATTGGTGAATCGTCATTCACCTACCTTCAAATATTTTATAGCTTGGATTACGGCATCTCTCTTCCAAGTTATAAAATAGTTTGTTGGGTCCTAGCCTTAATATATCATATTGGGTGTTATATTAAGGACTTAAATCAACTTTACGTGAATTTCTCCCATTGTTGATGTTTGGTTTAGACAACAATGATCTTCCTAAACCAAGCTTTCCTAATGAATATGACTTCCCGAGTTTGGCTCATGGAAGTCATACTTCTCTTCCTCCACCTCCTCCAATTATTCTCCCTAACCCACAAGTTCAAGGTCACTCAAGCCCTAATGGCAAGCAAGGTCTATGTGTGATCACATCTTAGAGATGAAGTCACATATTGACAAGCCGGGAGAGTTGGGTGTCAAAGTCTTGAGAAAGTTGGATGTTCAATCACTTTCTAAGTCACATAGTGAGTTCCTTTGGGACTACTATGAAACAGACTATGACATGAACCTTAATTGTCATATCTATTTGCTTGGTGCTGCTGAATCAGCAATGATTTGGAACGATAGTAAAGCAAATTTGATTAGAAGATCAACTTCCCAAAAACTTTATGGACAGTGACAATGGTGACACTGGAAATCCAGAAAAAACATTCTCTTCCCAATGGAAAGGGATTGGCCATAGTCAACCCGGTTGACCAAATGGTAAAGAGAAAGGCTAAGTCTGAGATAGCCCCATTACCAAAGGGTCCATATGTTTATTTTGCCAAAGGAAGGGGCGTTGATTGCAAAGCTGCCAAATTTACCTAAGGATGTTAAAGTCAATAAGTTTGACTCTACATCAGGTAGAGCCCATTATCTAACTCTGTCAAGTTCTATTCTGAGATCCTCATTACATGATGTGACTGGGTCACTTGTTGATGTTTTAAGAATCAAAGAATAGAGAGAAATCTTAAAGGAAGTATATGCTGATTCTGATCGCGAAGGTGGATTTCGATCGCATCAGAATTTTGAGCAGTTGCTTAAGAAGTTATGATATATTGCTAAGGAATAGATAACAACAATTTTCCATGTGGATTGTAAGGATAAGTTTTTCCGCAAAGTTTTAAATAAAAGAAAATTGTTTAATTTTATTTATTTGAAGTATCCTTACAATGGAATTTGTGGAAAATTGTTGCTTATATGATTCCACTGACAACAATATTGGAAAATGGATTTGATTCTTTCATTTGTGGTAGTGTCTAAATTTACCAAATCAGGAAAGTTCCTCATCACCCAAGTTTCAATTGGACCGAAACATGGAATCATGCAAGTTGAATAGTATGATGAATGAGAACTTTCAAGCATTGGAAAATCAAGACTAATTACTTGTTCACATGGATGTGTGAGTCAAGTGAAGGACTAAAGGGATCGAGTACACATTCTTGCGCACTGGTCATGTCCACCACAAAGCTCGTTAAGACTATTTGATTTACTAAATTTTAGTAAATATGGTTATACTTACAAGTTTAAGTATAATTCTGAAACATTGGAAAAGTCTCAATGTATGGCAGAACGAATGGGAAGAATCAAATTAGGCAGAAAGATAAAAGTTTCTCAAATCTGAAAAGATGGGAGAGTACTTTAGTATCATGTTTGTGATCATCTTAATGATTTAGAAATCATATCACAATTAGTCCTCTAAAGGTCATCTTAGTGCATTCTTATGACTAATAAGAGGAGTCATGAATTGTTGAAATGGTTAGATCAGGAAGATGAGTCATCCTTCGTTCCAAAACAATTCTTAGAGTCATACTCCAAGATTGTAACTTGAGTGACATATCTTAAAGAAAGGTTTAAAACACTTGTCAAATGTAAGAGTAAAAGTGTCCTACTCTTGTACATTTGAAATTGGTAAGTTGTGATGTTTTGGATAAAACAAAGACCAACTAAGGGTAATTGTGTGAAGTGTTTGTCTTGATAAAGAATCCGCACTATCTCTTGAATATTTGGCAAGATAGTCTTATATGTCAAGAGGATAGTGGGAGTCTTAAAGATCCTAAAAAGAATTTCAAGAACTAATCAAGAATAAAACCTGAGGCTCTTCACTAGCACACGACTTGAGGTTTATAACCTATCGTGTTAACATATTATGTGCCCATTCCAGTTAAGGTTGGCTTTGCATAGGAGTTCTGAAAGTTCTCAATTGGTTGCATAACAACTTGGAAGCAATGGCAGGCCCTGTACTGCCAGGTGGCAAGACGTTAAGATTGCATAAGTTCAGTCCATATGAGTTTGGATTTGTCATTATCCTTGTCTTGTGACTATGGTTTTGACGATTCACATGGATAAGAACACATACACCATAAAATCTAAGGGTCATAAGGTTTCTCTCCGATTCATGAAAATGATGGTGAGGAAACACTTCCACCAAGTAGATTTGAAGCAGATGGCAAAAGGTCTAAAGAATTGAGACTATGATTACGACATCCCTTTTCATAGTTCTGAAATTGTTTAGACACACATGCATGATATCTAAGGAAAGGTGTATGATTTTGATAAAGTTTTATCAAAGCATCTCGTATCAGAAATCTGAACTTTGGTAAGAAAGTCAATAAAGTATTGATTTCTAGAAGTCCAGCTGATTTCTGAGTACATGTCAAAGCTAGTGGGAGCATAAGTGTTATGCTAATAATCATCATGTTAGAGGGAGCATGATAATTATTGTTAGTGTTGCACGTTAGCAATGTTAGTTATAGAAAACAAAAGTTTCAATTCGTGAGGCTGCAGGGATTGAAAAAGTTGTTTTGCTATAATTAAGGGAGAGGATATACTTCATTTCAGTTCTAAAGGCTTAGATTGAGACCTTAATCATCTTTAGTCAAGAATATATATATGAATTTCATGTTGGATTGGTTCAACTTAAGGAAATTCTATATATTGCGTTCTCAAAATTCGATTATGATTACGGCATCCCTCTTCATAGTCAAATTTTGAAAACATGGCAAATAAAAATATTGTAGCAAAAGACTGGTCTAGAATTATGTCTTTATGTGAGACATCATGAATCGTGTACCATTTGCTTTGGGTACAGGATCGATTGCATGTGCTATAATATTTGTCATTTCTAAATTTTTCCAAATGCCCAGAGGCATTAAGAAGGGAAAAGGTCTAGAATTGGATATGACTAAAATGATTAAGCAATTGTCGAGGACAATCTGAGGTTTACCAAAGATTGGTTGCTCAGGGACAGTTGGAAGTATAGTGCTAATTTTGGAAGGACCATATTGACATATTCTGAAAAGAGGCATCTCTTATTCAGAAGTGATAGTCAAAATGAGAATATGGAGTTGTCTCCATAGGTGGAAGTTATCTGTGTAAGATTAGAAAACTTAATGCAAGAAGCATGTCCAAAGCAATGTACTTTGAATATGAGACTTAGTATCCATGGAGTTGATCTCCATTGGAATACCTTATAATGACTGTTGACAAGTCTTTGTGACTTTGTACATATTCATTACAGGAGGGTCAGTGCATATAAGTTTAAAATCTAAACAGATTTCGATAAATGATAGGAATTTGAAATTCTCACATTTTTCGATAAGGATTTGGGAGTGTGAAAAGAGAATCATTGAAATTATGTTCAATCGATCTAGTTCACAAAGTAAGGATCATAGACAAACATAGAGTGCATACTTGGTGTATGGCAAAGCTATTGTTTAAGAAAAACATAGTGTACATGCTTGGAGCATGGGACCACTAGTGTTTTTAATTCAAGTATAAAGTTGATAAAACCAAAACAATGAATAATGAGTAATCAGTATGGTGATAAATAAAAGTGTTTATTTATATTCATAGGGTTTGATACCATATTTGATTCATTTATTCTTGTGTTTCACTTTGCCTGTTTTGACTTCCAGAATAATTAAGTCGCTCTTCCTGAATGATTAAGTTATTCAAACCATCCACAGTCGGTCATATGTTGGAAGTAGATATGAATCAAGACTGTCATGGGTTGGTTTGTAGAGGTCCAAGTTGGTGGACAAAGTGGTGCTACAACACTCATGAGTGCTCATAAGTTCTGAGTATTGGATTCAACCCGCGCTCATTTGAATCACTTCATGGATTTTATCACGAGTGATCATGAGACGATAATATCTTATATTCTTCAAACGTAGAGATATGAGTTGTTACTATGAGTTGGTTATACATTGATTGCACGAAAACGCATTTGGTAACTCGATGTTATAAAACGTGCCTTTGTGTATGATTCAACAAGTAGTAGAACAAGCCATATGAGTCGAAGTTTATCCATTCCTTTTACCTTCGGGATAAAAGCGATATATGTGGGCCCCTCGATGATTTAGCGATGACACATGTGAGTGCTTGGCCAAGCCAGGACTGATTTGATTTGTTCAATCAGTCAGTCATCATAAATCGGAAATCAGGAAACAACAAATGGACAGAGAGAATGATTATAATCCATGTCTCAGTCCATATGATATCTAGAATGGAGGAATATATGATCCCTTATCTAATGGACAAGTCATTGACAAGGTCAGAGTTCGACAGCGGCTTTAAGAGCTACGATTGCCAGTTAGGTTTTGAAGTCATACTCAATAATAGTTTTAGACTTATCCAAGTGGGAGACTGTTGGATTAATGTCTAAGTCCATAACTATATTTGGTATGTACTTGACCCGACCCGGCATGGTCCATTTGGGTTGCACTTCACCGGCACAATTTATATGGATAGTCTTTTGAGAATAGTTTATTTATGATTTATATTAATATATTATAAGTTCTAATATATTAATATGGAATCATATTATTTAATTAGTATTGATCAAGAATTAATTTAGAATTAATTAAGTGATCAAAAAGAACTAATTAAATATGGACTCTTATATATATGGAATGGGCCAAGTTCATTTAGGTTGGGCTAAGCTTTAATGGATGGTCCATGGAGCTTTTAATCCATGGATCCTATGTAAATGAAAGGTCATCGGTATTAGGGTTTACATGGATGTAACCCTAATCCTCCATAATATATAAAGGGGTCCTTGGCTCACAAAATTGGAACAAGTGTGTGAAAATAAGAGTGGGTCGATTTTAGTGTGCATACATATTCTCTCAAGTTCTTCCAAGGTGTTTTGGTGATTTTGTTGGGTTATGAGCATTCTAACACTCCTAAGTGTACATGCAACCCTAAATACCTTGGATCTATGTTTTCTCTATTATACATGCAATTATGAACTTTCCAAGGTATTACCCTATCTAGCATACAATACTTGATACTTGGGTAATCAAATGGATAGAATACATACCTTTGTTTGATGTAGCTTGTCTCCATGAAGCTTGAGTGCCTAGTGCCCCAAGTGTGACACCTCAAATGGTTCACACAACACCAAATGCACATGGAATGACTTGAGAGAAATGGAACACTCCTTGAAATCGTCTAGCCCTCATATTCACACCTTAGTGCACGATTTCTTGAGCCATGAGATTCTTTTATATGGTGGCTATTAGGGTTACACCATGTAACTCATAACTTTACCCATTCCTTATGCTCCATGGACTTTAACCTCCATGGAGTATCCATGGGTCACCCCATGGACTTAGTCCAACATAAGAAATCTTGGATCACAAGCCCACATATATAAGAATGAATGATTTACACAATCAACCCATATATTTAATTAGTCTCCTTTTGATCACTTAATTAATTCCAAATTAATTCTTGATCAATACTAATTAAATAACCTTATTAATATATTAAAACTTATAATATATTAACCAACCTTAAGTGTTATTTCTCTCATTATAGTCTATCCAAATGCATGATGCCATGCAACCCAAATGGACCATGCCGGGTCGGGTCAAGTCTTACCAATTATAGTTATGGACTTAGACATTAATCCAACAGTCTCCCACTTGTATAAGTCTAAAACTATTATTGCGTATGACTTTAGGAACCGATCAGCAATCGTAGCTCTCAAAAGTTTCTGTCGAACTCTGACCTTGTCGATGAACTCTGACCTTTGTCAATGACTTGTCCATTAGATAAGGGATCATATATTCCTCCATTCTAGATATCATATGGACTGAGACATGGATTATCAATCATTCTCTCTGTCCATTTGTTGTTTCCCGATTTCCGATTCATGATGACTGACTGATTGAACAAATCAAATCAGTCCTGGCTTGGCCAAGCACTCACATGTATCATCTTTAAATCATCGAGGGGCCCACAGATATCGCTTTTATCCCGAAGGTAAAAGGAATGGATAAACTTCGACTCATATGGCTTGTTCTACTACTTGTTGAATCATACACAAAGGCACGTTTTATAACATCGAGTTACCGAATGCGTTTTCGTGCAATCAATGTACAACCAACTCATAGTAACAACTCATATCTCTAGGTTTGAAGAATATAAGATATTATCGTCTCATGATCACTTGTGATAAAATCCATGAAGTGATTCAAATGAGCGCGGGTTGAATCCAATACTCAGAACTTATGAGCACTCATGAGTGTTGTAGCACCACTTTGTCCACCAACTTGGACCTCTACAAACCAACCCATGACAGTCTTGATTCATATCTACTTCCAACATATGACCGACTGTGGATGGTTTGAATAACTTAATCATTCAGGAAGAGCGACTTAGTTATTCTGGAAGTCAAAACATGCAAAGTGAAACACAAGAATAAATGAATCAAATATGGTATCAAACCCTATGAATATAAATAAACACTTTTATTTATCACCATACTGATTACTCATTATTCATTGTTTCGGTTTTATCAACTTTATACTTGAATTAAAAACACTAGTTGTCCCATGCTCCAAGCATGTACACTATGTTTTTCTTAAACAATAGCTTTGCCATACACCAAGTATGCACTCTATGTTTGTCTATGATCCTTACTTTGTGAAATAAACCAATTGAACATAATTTCAATGATTCTAATTTCACACTCCCAAATCCTTATCGAAAAATGTGAGAATTTCAAATTCCTATCATTTATCGAAATCTGTTTAGATTTTAAACTTATATGCACTGACCCTCCTGTAATGAATATGTACAAAGTCACAAAGACTTGTCAACAGTCATTATAAGGTATTCCAATGGAGATCAACTCCATGGAAACTAAGTCTCATATTCAAAGTACATTGCTTTGGACATGCTTCTTGCATTAAGTTTTCTAATCTTACACAGATAACTTCCACCTATGGAGACAACTCCATATTCTCATTTTGACTATCACTTCTGAATAAGAGATGCCTCTTTTCAGAATATGTCAATATGGTCCTTCCAAAATTAGCACTATACTTCCAACTGTCCCTGAGCAACTAATCTTTGGTAAACCTCAGATTGTCCTCGACAATTGCTTAATCATTTTAGTCATATCCAATTCTAGACCTTTTCCTTTCTTAATGCCTCTGGGCATTTGGAAAAATTTAGAAATGACAAATATTATAGCACATGCAATCGATCCTGTACCCAAAGCAAATGGTACACGATTCATGATGTCTCACATAAAGACATGATTCTAGACCAGTCTTTTGCTACAATATTTTTATTTGTCATGTTTTCCAAATTTGACTATGAAGTGGGATGCCGTAATCATAATCGAATTTTGAGAATGCAATATATAGAATTTCCTTAAGTTGAACCAATCCAACATGAAATTCATATATATATTCTTGACTAAAGATGATTAAGGTCTCAATCTAAGCCTTTAGAACTGAAATGAAGTATATCCTCTCCCTTAATTATAGCAAAACAACTTTTTCAATCCCTGCAGCCTCACGAATTGAAACTTTTGTTTTCTATAATTAACATTGCTAACTTGCAACACTAACAATAATTATCATGCTCCCACTAACATGATGATTATTAGCATAAGACTTATGCTCCCACTAGCTTTGACATGTACTCAGAAATCAGCTGGATTTCTAGAAATCAATACTTTATTGACTTCCTTACCAAAGTTCAGATTTCTGATACGAGATTCTTTGAAAAAACTTTATCAAAATCATACACCTTTCCTTAGATAGCATGCATGTGTGTCTAAATGATTTCAGAACTATGAAAAGGGATGCCGTAATCATAGTCTCAATTGTTTAGACCTTTTGCCATCTGCTTCAAATCTACTTGGTGGAAGTGTTTCCTCACCATCATTTTCATGAATCGGAGAGAAACCTTATGACCCTTAGATTTTATGGTGTATGTGTTCTTATCCATGTGAATCGTCAAAACCATAGTCACAAGACAAGGATAATGACAAATCCAAACTCATATGGACTGAACTTATGCAATCTTAACTTCTTGCCACCTGGCAGTACAGGGCCTGCCATTGCTTCCACGTTGTTATGCAACCAACTGAGAACTTTCAGAACTCCTATGCAAAGCCAACTTTAACTGGAATGGGCACAGAATATGTCAACATGATAGGCTATAAACCTCAAGTCGTGTGCTAGTGAAGAACCTCAGGTTTTATTCTTGATTAGTTCTTGAAATTCTTTTTAGGATCTTTAAGACTCCCACTGTCCTCTTGACATATAAGACTATCTTGCCAAATATTCAAGAGATAGTGCGGATTCTTTATCAAGACAAACACTTCATACAATTGGCCTTAGTTGGTCTTTGTTTAATCCAAAACATCACAACTTACCAACTTTAAATGTACAAGAGTAGGACACTTTTACTCTTACATTTGACAAGTGTTATAAACCTTTCTTTAAGATATGTCACTCAACTTATAGTCTTGGAGTATGACTCTAAGACTTGTTTTGAAACGAAGTATGACTCATCTTCTTGATTTAACCATTTCAACAATTCATGACTCCTCTTCTTAGTCATAAGAATGCACTAAGATGTCCTTAGAAGACCAATTGTGATGTGGTTCTTTAATCATTAAGATGATCACAAAACATGATACTAAAGTACTCTCCCATCTTTTCAGATTTGAGAAACTTTTATCTGTCTGCCTAATTTGATTCTTCCCATTCGTTCTGCCATACATTGAGACTTTTCCAATGTTTCAGAATTATACTTAAACTTGTAAGTATAACCATATTTACTAAAATTTAGTAAATCATGACGAATAGTCTTAACGAGCTTTGTGGTGGACTTGACCAGTGCACAAGAATGTGTACTCGATCCCTTTAGTCCTTAACTTGACTCACACATCCATTTGAACAAGTCTTAATTTTCCAATGCTTGAAAGTTCTCATTCATCATACTATTCAACTTGCATGATTCCAAGTTTCTATCCAACTGAAGCCTTGGAAATGAGAATCTTTCCTTATTTGGTAAATTATGACACTACCACAAATGAAAGAATCAAATCCATTTTCCAATATTGCTATCAATGGAAACATGTAAACAACAATTTTTCACAAATGCCATTGTAAGGATACTTAAAATAAATAAATCAAAACTGTTTTTTATTTTAAAACGTCCGGAAAAACTTATCCTTACAATGCAAATGCATATGAAAAACTTGTTGTTATCTATTCCTAAGCAATATATCATAACTCCTAAGTAACAGCTTCAAAACTTCTGATCACCAAACCATGCGATTGAAATCCATCTTCGCGATCAGAATCAGCATGTACTTAATAGAGTTAGACAATGTACTTTACCTGAAGTAGAGCCAAACTTATTGACTTTAACATCCTTAGGTAAATTTGGCAGCTTCGTAACCAATGCCCCTTCCTTTGGCAATAGTTACCTATGGACCCTTGATAATGGGACTATCTCAGACTTCGCCTCTCTCTTTACCATTGGGTCAACCGAGTTGACTATGGCCGATCCCTTTCCATTGGGAAGAGAGAGATTTACTGGATATCCAATGTCATCATTGTCAATGTCCATAGCGTTTTAGGAAGTTGATCTTAGCAAATAGATAAGATCATTAAGGGTCTTGTCTTAGTCTGTTTCATAGGATTCCCAAAAGAACTCACTATGTGACTTAGAAAGTAGTTGAGCCACCAACTTTCTCAAGACTTTGACACCCAACTCTCCCGGCTTGTCAATATGTGACTACATCTCCAAGATGTGATCACACCTAGACCTTGCCTTGCCAATAGGGCTTGAGTGACCTTAAACTTTTTAGGAACTTGTGGGTTAGGGAGAATTATTGGAGGAGGTGAAAGAATTATGATATCCATGGGACATCATCTTCATTTAGGAAAGCTTGTTTCAAGAGATTTGGGAAGATCATAAATGTCTAGACCAGACATCTTTTTGGGAGATATTCAAGATAGTTGATTTAAAGTCCTTAATATGACACCCAATATGAAATATTAAAGCTAGGACCCAACAAACTATTTTATAACTTAGAAGAGGGATGCCGTAATCCAAGCTATAAAATATTTGAAGGTAGGTGAATGACGATTCACCAATTTCCACCATGAAAAACGAAATAATTTATTAGGTTTTAATTGGATTTGAAAGTCCTAGATCTTTGAGATTCATTGAACTGTTCAAAGGCATGTTTCAATGTCGAGTGTGCCCTTCAGGTTTTGTGACTGGGATGCCGAGGATCACAAAACAAGGTGTGAAGTAACCATTCAAATATACTTGGTACCCTTAATATTTACCCCTCAATCGATGTGCCGGTAAACCACACGAGCTCCACCGATACTATGATAAATATTAAGTTACCCTTTGCCTACTTTGTTAAATCCAGGTTAGTGTGCCGGTTAACCATACACGCTCCACTAACGGTTTAAACAAAGTGCAAAGTGTAATTTCATGGATTAGCACCTTATTCACATTTTCCTAAGTAACTAAGATTGGGAATTTATAAAAAGTTTAGTTACTTAGTATTTATCATTAATACTTTTAATGAAGGGAGAATTATAGTCCTTGTCCTACCCGTTCGGCTAACGACCCTCCACCAGTCCAGGAAGCGGTGGGTGAGAGTAGACACCCATTAAACTGTCATTTTATAGGCAGTAACCTTATACCCCCCTTATAGACCGGCTTCGTGAATGAGGCCTACTAACGGTAAGACTGACTTGCTCTTATACATATATTTATTATTAACTTATAATACTATAAAGTATAAGGGTTGAATTTTAACTTTTAAAATTCTAAGGGCTAACTTGGAATTAAAGTATTCATGGGGAAAACTTTACAAATTCCAAAACTTGAGGGCAAGTTTTGAAAATATTCAAAACTAATTAATTCCATAACTTATGTGTTTAAAGTAGTTTTAATTTAAAAAAAACTCTTCAAGTTCCATAACTTGAGGACAAGTTATGGAAGACTTTAAACTAATAAAAGAATGTAACTTTTCTTTATTTTTGTAACTTATGGAACTAATTAAGGTTACACATTTTATCATTTAATGAAGTGACTCTTGAACCTCCATAACGTGAGGACAAGTTATGGAGTCATAAAACCATTTAATGAGGACAAGACTCTTCATTTTTGTAACCATTGCCAACTTTTTATGAGTTTTATGAAACTTAAATGTGACTTTTCATATAACTTGAGGACAAGTTACAAAAACACATTTTAGAATCAACTCTTAGATTAAAATGGATTGAAAACACATAATCAATTAACTTTTCTATCAATCTAATAAACTCATATGAACAAAGATAATTTACATCAATTTTTTTTCAAGTAATTAGCATAACTTTTAAACTAATACAATTTGATTTTTCAGCTAATTTTGCAAGTATAACAAGAAAACAAACCTGGCTCTGATACCACTGTTGGGTTATGAGCATTCTAACACTCCTAAGTGTACATGCAACCCTAAATACCTTGGATCTATGTTTTCTCTATTATACATGCAATTATGAACTTTCCAAGGTATTACCCTATCTAGCATACAATACTTGATACTTGGGTAATCAAATGGATAGAATACATACCTTTGTTTGATGTAGCTTGTCTCCATGAAGCTTGAGTGCCTAGTGCCCCAAGTGTGACACCTCAAATGGTTCACACAACACCAAATGCACATGGAATGACTTGAGAGAAATGGAACACTCCTTGAAATCGTCTAGCCCTCATATTCACACCTTAGTGCACGATTTCTTGAGCCATGGGATTCTTTTATATGGTGGCTATTAGGGTTACACCATGTAACTCATAACTTTACCCATTCCTTATGCTCCATGGATTTTAACCTCCATGGAGTATCCATGGGTCACCCCATGGACTTAGTCCAACATAAGAAATCTTGGATCACAAGCCCACATATATAAGAATGAATGATTTACACAATCAACCCATATATTTAATTAGTCTCCTTTTGATCACTTAATTAATTCCAAATTAATTCTTGATCAATACTAATTAAATAACCTTATTAATATATTAGAACTTATAATATATTAACCAACCTTAAGTGTTATTTCTCTCATTATAGTCTATCCAAATGCATGATGCCATGCAACCCAAATGGACCATGCCGGGTCGGGTCAAGTCTTACCAATTATAGTTATGGACTTAGACATTAATCCAACAGATTTGTGATTCCATTTGAGGCTTCCACACTATTGGGGCTAAGCTCTTAAAGCTTGAAGACATCAAGCTACATCAAAAGGTATGTCATCTAACTAGAACTTTGTAGTATAGGTGCTTCATAATATGCTAGTTAGGATGAAACCTTGGAATAGTTAATATTTGCATGTATAATAGAGAAAACATAGATCCAAGGTTTATAGGATTGCATGTACACCATAGGAGTGTTAGAATGCTCAAAACCCAACACCTTTCACAATAGCTTCAACGGTAACTGCTCCATTGTCTCTTGTCATCTTAGCAGTCTGCCATAACTCCCTGACAATCTTCTGATAGATGACTGGGTTCACAGTAATGGCAAAAGCTAGGCAGCATTCTCTCAGCCTGTAGATCATCGACCTGAAATCTCCATGAGCAGCAGGAGGATCATCCAGTACAATAGCCAAGTTGTGCATGTCAGCAAACTTCAAACTTGCCATTGATCTGCACTAAACCAGGCCAAGTAAGAAAACGAAATATTTGAGCAGTTAAAGCTTTAAGTTTTCTTAATTAATCAGTTTCATTTTGGCCTTAAAAAGAAATATTTTGATCAAAAATTTTGAGTTTACGGTCAAACATGGTCAAAATTGGGTTTACGGTCCAAATTGGGTTTACTGTAAAAAATGGTCAAAATAGGGTTTACGGTCCAGATTAGGTTTACGGCAGTAAACCCATTACAGTAATCTCCTGACCGTAAACGGAGTTTACGGTCGTAAGCTCCAAAAGGAGTTTACGGTCGTAAGCTCCAAAAGGAGTTTACGGTCGTAAGCTTCTAGGCCATAAGCTCAGACCGTTTACGGTCATAAGCCCTCCCTAAACCGTAAACGCCGACGAACTGAAAAACCTCGATTAATCCCCCAGTATCAGTCGAATCGATGAACAAACAACATTTCCTCAGTCGGTTTTAGCATACCTTTGATGTGGACTAAACGATTTTGCAAAAACACACAATTTTTTTTTCGAGATGAGAGAGAGTGGAGAGGGTTTGCGGCCGGAAGGATGAAAAATAGGGTGGAAAGGGTTTCCAACAGTAAACTCCACCTTTTATACCCCTTTTGAATTTTACCTATCTCCCACACAGTATAAGACACAGTCCAAATCCCAATTAATTTTTCAAAAATAAAGCCTTTTGAGGATTTTAAAATTAAAGTAAAATTAAAATTAAACTAAAAATAAAATAAAATAATTTCTAAAATTTAAGAATTAAAAAATTAAATTTTGACAATTATAAAAATAAAATAAAAATAAAAATAAAAATGAGATAAAATAAATACAGACAAAAATTTATCTCAAAAGTCACTGAAAGTAATTTTGTGATACTGGGATCAAAGTTGTTAGACAACCTTAATCCACTTGTCGGTACCTTTATCTTCACGTCTTTGTCTGGTCGATCGCCGGTATTGTGGTCCACTTAAACACGAAAAATTGTGACAGAATTAGGACATACCATTAGTTACAAGACAAAGTGATCCTAATTTCCTAGATAATATTTCTTAAGGACCATTCAGCTGACGACGACCAGGGATATTGTTGTCCACCTAAATTGAGCAGCGAGATCTATAGACAATCTGTAAGTGTTCAATTTTAATTGTACTAGAACATGTTTCCCGCTTCCTGATATGCTCCAGTAATCAAGGACTTCCAGAATACTCCTTACATCGGGTGAGAAGACAATTATTAAGAGAGAAGATAGATTTAGAATGCATATGCTATACACCAAGGTCGGATCTCTTCCAATCACGCAGAGGGTGAAACATATGACTAACTGAAGTTTTAGAGGGATTGAGAAAAAGAATGATGCATATACTGTGTACCAGGTCCGATTGTGGGTCACGCAAAGGAGACAGTATATGGCTAACAGATAGAAAGAATTGCATAGATAGAGGATGCAGAGAAATAGAGTTGCATATGTTACAGTCCAGGTCGGATCTCTCGATCACGCAAAGGAAGCAACATATGACTAACAGACAGATAGAGAGAAAACAATTTTCTACAGACCTAATTTATCGGAATTCACCAGTCACCCCATCAATACCGGAATTAAGGACAGAATCCGCACATCGAGGAAAAGTTAATCCACGGTTCCAGATACAAGTCCTTTTAATATGACCAGTAGATTTCCATATATATCTCCCTGGTCAACCTATCCAAGCGTCGTATTGTCAGGCTAAACGGATTTAACTAGGTCAAGATTTGTCAAGTCCATTTAGAATCTTTCGTGCCTACCAGCGTATCAAACACAGAGCATAGACAATTTAATTTTTGGGTACATTACGCAGACTCAGATTGCCTGTTATCACTTCCCAGTACCACATCTACAAGCAAAACTGTTAGCGACAATATTTTTGATTTTTCTGAATTTTTAATGTTTTTGGATTTTTGAATGTTTTCTGAAAAGAATAAAACATAAACAAAAGGTTTTTGGATTTTTTTTTTAATTTTTCAATTTTTTGTTTGGTTTTTGTTTATTTCTCCCCCTAAATTTGTGCATGGGTGAGAAACGAAAGTAAATGCGCAAATTTAAACTATCCTAACCAATAACAAAAATTTAATCCTCAAAACGAATCATTTTCAAAAATCCCACAAGCACATCGAATCGAGCTTTGTTAAAAGGCTTGGTGAACAGATCCGCCACATTATTAGCAGTGGGAACCTGTTCCAGTCGGATGAGCGAGCGCTCATAACAATCTCTGATAAAATGAATTTTGATATCAATGTGCTTGGTTTTGGAATGTTGGACAGGATTTTTAGTAATTTGAATCGCGACCTCATTATCACAGTGAATGGGGGTTTCTAGATAATTCAAACCGTAGTCCAACAGCTGATGTTGGATCCAGATAACTTGAGAGCAACAAGCAGATGCAGCAACATATTCCGCTTCTGCTGTTGAGGTGGAGACGGTATGCTGTTTCTTGCACTGCCACGACACCAGCCTATCTCCAAGGAATTGTCACCCTCCTGATGTAGATTTCCTGTCAAGCTCACAGCCTCCATAATTACTGTCAGCAAAAGCATATAAATCAAATTCAGAATTCTTCGGATACCAAAGAGCCAATTTTGGGCTGCCTTTGATATACCGAAAAATCCTTTTGACAGCAATAAGATGTGAAAGTTTAGGATTAGCCTGATAGCGAGCGCATTGACAAACTGCAAACATGATGTCGGGACGACTTGCAGTAAGATACATCAACGATCCGATCATCGATCTGTAGTGTGTCTGATCTACGGATTCGTCATCAATATCTGGATTCAGCAGGGGTCTTTCAGCCATTGGTGTCGATGCAGGTTTTGCGTCTTGAAACCCTAACTTCTCAAGAATATCATCCACATACTTAGCTTGATGTAGCAGGATTCCGGTTGAATTTTGTTTGACCTGAAGCCCCAGAAACATGGTCATTTCGCCCAGTGAACTCATCTCAAACCGCTTTTTCATCACGCCTTCAAACTCTCTGCATAGCTGTGGACTGGTAGACCCGAAGATAATGTCGTCAACGTAGATCTGTACTAGAATCTGATCATTACCAACGTGCTTGATGAATAAGGTTTGATCAATGGTGTCGCGAGAGTATCCATCCTCGAGCAAGTGTTTTGTTAGTGTCGCATACCATGCTCGAGGAGCTTGATGCAACCCATACAACGCCTTGTCCAACTTGTAGACATGATTAGGAAACTTTGAGTTGACGAACCCAGGGGGTTGATCAACGTAGATTTCTTCCTTCACCTTGCCATACAAGAAGGCTGTCTTGACATCCATTTGGTAGACCGTGAAGTTCATGTAGGAAGCATATGCGAGAAAGATACGAATAGCCTCCAATCGAGCAACTGGTGTGTAAACCTCAGTATAATCAAGACCCTCAACTTGTCGAAACCCGCGAACCACCAACCTTGCTTTATTGCGCACTATTACACCAGAATCGTCCTTCTTGTTACGATAGACCCAACGCGTGTCAAGAGGCCTTTTGCCCTTTGGTAACTCAACCAATTTCCAAACCCCGAGCTTTTCAAACTGATTTAGCTCTTCATGCATCGCATCTACCCAACTGGGCTCATTTAAAGCCATTTCAACGTTCTTGGGATCTATTTGAGATATAAATCAAGAGTAGAGACATGCATTGACATCTCCACTCTGACTTCTGGTTTTAACTCCATCACCCAGCTGACCAATGACGTTTTCGATAGGATGATTGCGTTGAATTCTCGAAGGTATGTCTTGGCTGATATCATTGAGTGAAACAGGAAGAGTGTGAATGTTGAAACCTCCATCATTTGCTAATTGATCCACATTAGATGAATCTGCTACAAACTCATTAGCAATTTCTTCAGGAAAGAGTAGTTCCATAAAAGTTGGAGTGACAGCGGAAGCATCTCTAGACATGAACTCTCTTTCAACAGGCGCAAGAGGTGTAGCATCAGCATCAGGAGTTCCATTTTGAACTTTAGACTCTGGACTATCAAGTCGATCAGATGACTCCCCCTCAGGTGGAGCAGAGGACTCCCCCTCAGATGGAGCAGAGGACTCCCCCTCAACTGTTAGAGGTATGTAAACAACTTCTTCGTCTTCGTCTTCAGAAACAATCTTCGGACCAGAAGAGGATCCATTTGAACCATATGAAGACACATTTAAGGATTTGAAAAGCGATGTGTAATAAAATAACCAGTCAGTACCCACTCGAGCGTCTGTTTCATTCTCCTCCAACTAGCGCACGTCAAAGGATTCGACAATCTGCTTAGTCTTCTTGTTGTAAACCCTATACGCGGTGCGTGCAGCATACCCTACAAAATAACAATCATCGGCTTTGGCATTGAACTTTGGGTTGGATTCCAAGTGAAGAAGGGTGCAAGGGCAGCCAAATACACGGAAATGACTGACTGAAGGCTTGTGTCCATATAGGATCTCATACGGTGTCTTCATCTGAGTTTTGTTGATTAAAACACGATTCTGCACGTAGCAAGCGGTGTTGATCGCCTCAGCCCAAAAGAAAACAGGTAACTTGGAATCACACAACATCGTCCTTGCAGCGTCTTTTAAGGTTCTATTTCTCCTTTCAGCAACACCATTTTGTTGAGGCGTGTGAGCAGAGCTGTATTGACGCACGATCCCCTTTTCTGCATAAAAATGGTCAAGAACCGCATTCTTGAACTCAGTTCCATTGTCAGTACGAAGCGCCTTCACCTGGTTGTTGGTTTGATTCTCAATCATCACAATGAACTTCTTTATCAGATCAACAACCCCAGCTTTGTTGGATAAGAAGAAGACCCATGTAAAACGAGAGAAATCATCGATCACAACTAGACAGTACGAACTTATGTTGATGCTCAGGACGTTGACCGGACCAAATAAGTCCATATGCAATAATTGGAGCACCTGACTGATTGAGTTGACTTGCTTTGGCAGGTGTGGCTTTTTATGATGTTTTCCTTGGGCACAGGACACACACTTCTCAAATGTAATAAAGTCTCTGACAGGTAAGCCTCGGACCATCTCATTCTTAGTAAGGCGATTTAGGTTTTTCGCGTTAGCATGACCGAGTCTTCGGTGCCACAGCATTGCGTTTTGTTCGGAGACTTTTGAAAATAGGCAAGTGACTTGCTCAGGTATGTTACTGTTCATGTCAATAATTTAAGCATTCCCATCCCGCTTAGATTTGACGAGAATCCACTCTTCTGTGATGACAATGCATGGCTTGAGAATCATGCATTATTTATCGGTAAAATGGGTATAATAGCCTTTATCTCAAATTTGAGAAACACTCAACAAGCTATGCTTTAACTCGGGAGCAAAGTTGACATTTTCAAAGCTTAGCACTCCATTTGTAACGGTTCCTCTCTGAGTGATCTTGCCACCATCTCTGCCCGCGAAGGAAACATACCCCCCATTAAAAGATTGAATGTCGCTCAATTGGGAGATGTCTCCTGTCATATGCCGGGAGCAGCCGCTGTCGACGTACCAAGGTCTGACGACATTCCTCCGCAACTGTCCCTGTAAAATGAGCGGGATTATTTAGATTTTGGAACCCAGGTCATCACTGTCCTGGGTTTCCTTTTCACTTTCTCTGATTTATCTTTTAAAGTTTTCAATTTTGAATCCTCATTTCTAATCACTTCAGAGGATCATGATGATGGATTGGAAATTGATTTGGGCATCCAATGATATTTAGGTTTTATAACATTCTCAGGTGGTTTTGAAATAGGTTTCTTATTAGTTTGCACTGAGCCTCTGGATGTTCTACTAGAAGTGGTTGAAGATCCAGAACTGCTCTTTGACGAAACCGATCTTGGCGGAGCCTTGTTCGGTTTTGGCAAACTATTTGGAGCTTTTTTATGAAGAACCTTTTTATTCTTTTGAAAACCAACCCTTTTTCTGCTTCGATCATCTTTCCAATCATCATTTCGAGAACGAGTTCTTGAGGATTTTCTAATTAAAGACCTTCCTCGAGATTCGTTCTCTCCTCTTGGTGACATATAGTTCACAAAGATCCTATTTTGACAATTCCTAGCTATATGACCACCAACACCACAATTAAAACAAATCTGTTTATTATTTGAACTTGTACTGCATTTCTCAGATTTATTTTCTTGACAGACACTCTTACTCTTCTCAGAAGAACATGCATGAGAAGTAGGTTGTGAGATAAGTGGGGTGCCTCAGATGGTGTGACTTGTGGAATTAATGGGTTTTCATGAGAATCACAAGCATCAGTATTACCAAACAGTTCATCAAACATATCAAAGAAATTAAATTCAACAGTAGCAGATGTGGAAGCATCACACGAAACAATCTCAGTTTTAATATCAGAGACAAAAACTTTTTCATTTGAAACAAAAATATCAGAATCAGAAACAGAAACAGAAACAGATTCTCCAACTTCACGCTTTGCCTGATCTAAGGGTTGATCTGCAGGGGAAGTAGAAACGTTAGTACTTTCAACATTAATAAATCCTCCTGAAACGAAACCAGATGGCTTGCCGTAAACCATGAATGGTTCGTTGGCAATCTCATCTTTGGATAGGGGTTGATACTAATATGCATGATTATAAGGAGGAGGTACACTATCGTATCCTAAACCCTTTTGTTGGTTTCGTTTGAACTGCATGCAGTGATCAATCATGTTGGCAACTACCTCGCTTGATCCATCAAATTTTCTAAAATCAAAATTTGCAGTTTCAAATTGTCTCTTTAATGTATCAAGCTCAGTAATTAACTCATCATTTTGTCTCTTAACATAATCATAAAGTTCACATTTTTCACTGTATTCTGTCTGAATTCTTTTAAAATCTTTTATTTTTGTTTCTAACTGGGCCTTAAGGGGTTTTTGTCCTTTCCTGAGTTGATAGCCCTCATATCTAAGGTCCTCTACTTCTCTACGTAATAATTGAATTTCATCATGAAGAAGTTTAACATATTCATTACATGCCTGAGAACAAGACGGTAGATTTACCTCACTCTTCCTGGGCTCGGAAGTAGAAGACACCATCAGAGCAAACTGCAGCTCCATCATTTCTGCTTCAGGATCAGCTGCATCATTCTTCAGGGGAGCATCATCAATTTGAGCTAGGTGAGCGTTTTCTGGCCCTGAAATATTCAAAGCCTGAATCTGGTCCTCCCAGTTAAAGGATTGAGTGACCATAGCAGTTTCACCATTAACCGCAGCACCTGCACGATTGTTTCCCACTGCAACCATTGTCCTGTTGTTGTTCGTCCTACGATCTGGTTTTGGACACTCACGAGCAAAGTAACCCGGCTCGTGGCAGTTGAAACATCGCAGCATGCCCTTGTTGAATCCCACCTTCTTGTCAGCATTCATGCCCCAGTTGTTCTTCCCTGTCTTTTTAGCAAACTGCTTGGCCCTGAAAACAGCCATATCAATCTGTCATGTAATGTCCATCTCTTCCACGTCTTCTGGATGAATCTGATCCAGGTCAGCAAATGACAGCTGAGGTGGAAGCTCTCCAGCTACAAAAGCATTGTAGCAGTTAACAAGCCCAGTGGCTAGAGCCAGATTTTCATCAGTGTCTTTCGAGTTTGAGGAAGAGGCTACAACTGGCACATTTGGAGGGGGAACAACTTGTGGAGTGACAAATGGCTGGCTTTGAGAATGAGGAATGGATGATGCAGCAGCGAAGGTCTGAATCTGAGGTTGTTGAGCAGCAAAAGCTTGACCTGAGGAAGACATGATTTATGAGAGAGCATTGTTGGATGAGATTCCAAGATTTGCAGTTGAGTACGAGTTCACATGGTTAATCTCTCTCTGTTTGTCATCAATATCACAAGCTTTGATGATCGCCATGATTTCAGCAAGAGTGAGGCGATTCATATCCTTGGTCTTCTTAATCACAGCAACATTCATGTCCCATGACCTAGGAAGAGCATTCAGAAGCTTCTTGTTAATCTCTGACTTGGTCAAGAAAATCCCAGATATATTCATGTCAGTGGTGAGAGTTGTGAACCGCTGCAGCTGTGCCTCAAGAGTCTCTCCAGGAATGTAGTTGAACATATTGAACTTTTGTCGCAACATGTCCTGGCGACTCTCCTTCATATCTTCATTGCCGTCATATACCTCAATTAGGGCTTCCCACAAATCTTTAGCTGAAGTATACTCTCAGAAACCTTGAGCAATATCAGGAGATAATGCCATGGTTAGAGTGGCTAAAGCCCTTTCCTGTTCTTCCACCTTTTCAAACTCTTCATCTGTGTAGTTTTCAACAGCTTTGTCAATCACTTGTCCTCCAACCGTCATAGTGATTCTAACAGGGCCTCTAAGAATGCTTCTCCAAACTTTAAAGTCCTTCATTTTAATGTACTTTTCAATCCTGTATTTCCACTCAGGAAAACCATCTGCAGACATTAATCTTGGAATACGCGTAGTAGTGCCCATGACAGTATCAACTTCGTGAAAATGAGTTTGACTTTGAGATTCCATCAGAAATTAAAGCAAATTAATTTCAGAAAAAAGTTTACGGTTGATGTGATTACGACCGTAAACTGCGTTTACGGTTAATGTGTTTACGACCGTAAATTGCGTTTACGGTTAATGTGTTTACGGCCATAAACTGAGTTTACGGTCGGATGATTACGGTTTGGATGTTTACGGTTTAAGTGTTTACGGTTTAAGTGTTTACGGTTATTGAAGCATAGTTTACGGTTAATGAAGATTCACAGTTTACGGTTGATTAAAGTTCTTGAGTTTACAGCCGTAAACTGAGTTTACGGTTGGCAGTAAACTCCCAGAAGTTCTTCGAAAACGCGATTTTGGAGTAGATTCAATCCCTTTAACCACGAAAACACTAAAACCAATCTCGAACGATAAAGAATGTCAGTCTAAACAACCGAAAACTCGATTGAATGAAGCTTTGACACCGGTTTCGCTCTGATACCAATTGTAAGGTCCTTAAACGGATCTTTACCAATGATCAAGCAACAAACAATCAATAACAATCACAATAGAAGTAGAAGAAGAAAAGAAATCAAGCTTGCACACGTTTATTGCATAAAACGTCTGGTACAACCTGATAGAATGAACCGTGAACTCTATGGCATCAACAACTAGACAAAGACCTACAACTCCTCTATTTATACTTGACTTGGGCCGCAAACTGGGTTTACGGCCGTAAACTCACTCTTGGTCGTAAACTGCTAAAAAACTCCCAAAAAACACTAAAGACTCATAATGAACTATTACAATGAAAGCCTAGACCAAACCATTAACTGGACCCTTCAATTTTGAAAACCATTTAAAACCATTTTGAAAATCTTTCCTTGATTTGAGATTGGATTCACACGAATTTTCCTCCAATTCACTCAAACCAAGGCTCTGATACCAACTTGTAACACCCAAAAAAAAACATGCCAATTTTAAACTTTTTCAAAACACTTAAAACCATTTAACATTACATAGTTTGTTTTCAAAATAATAATTATCAGAGTATCCCAGTATCAAATCATAAAATCATAACAGCAGGAGGAGCGGTACGATCATGCCTTCGCCTTCCCGCGATCACTAGAAGTACCTGAAACAACAAACTGAAACTGTAAGCCCGAAAGCTTAGTGGGCTACCCCCAAAATACCAACCTCATATAACCATAATCATATATATCAACAAATACAGAATAGCATGCATCATGAGCCTTCAGCTTGACTAGACCGCCTCGTAGGCCTTCAGTCTATCTGGAAAGCTCTCTGAGCCTTCGGCACGTCTGGACCGCCTCTTAGGGCCTTCAGCCTATCTGGACCTCTCAGGGAAGCCCATAAGGAATTCGTCCAAGGGATATGTTAAAAGAGTCCATGGGCTGCTTAGGGCCTAAGCAGTGAGATTAGGGTTTCCTAGTTGCAAACCCTAACAGCCTACATGTATATAAAGGACCCCTATGCCCCAAAAACGTGGCTCACACTTGGATTAGGGTTTCCAGCCGTTTTTGGTGCCTCCCCTCTCTTCTCTCCTTCATCCAATTGCTTAGTGGTGTTTGTGACTCCATTAGAGGTGCAACACTTGAGGCACTAAGCAATATGAAGCAAATCAAAGCAAGGATTGATTGTTATTTCTATATAACAATCAAAGGTAAGATCTAAACCCTAATTCCAGTTATAGTTTATTAGATCTAGGGTTTATGGCTTTGGATATTCAATTGCATGTTCATTAGACAAACTAGATCCAAAAGCTATTAAGGTTTGCATGTACACCATAGGAATGATGTATTGCTCGAAATCCATCAGTGGTATCAGAGCCTAGGGCTGTTTGTTAGTGAATTTGATGCTTGATTGATCGATTTTTGCATGAAAAACGAAGTTTTTTGCCCTCTGCCTTTCTGACTCGGCGAGTCAGTGGATGAACTCGGCGAGTCAGGCCGACTCGGCGAGTCCAGTCCCTGACTCGGCGAGTCCATGGATCTGGCAGTCTGTTTTTTTCGATTTTCTTGCCTATTTTGCTGTGGGATAATTACCAAAACAGTTTTTATCAATAAAATCCGAATTTTATGTATATATGCTGATTATCCTGGCCAAAATAGAAGATAATTGTCAAAATTTAGATAATGTTTTTGTTTTATTAGATAAAGATTGATTATTTGTAATTTAGATTTGAATTATCTTGTGAAAAAGTTTCAATTTTCCCCTTTAGGTTTTATAGTTTAAATTTGAACTTAAAAGTTTTGTTTTTGAAATTTGAATAGTTAAACCCAAATGTTTTGAAAAGTTTCAAAACTTGCCCTCAAGTTTTGGAATTTAAATTTTTTGATTAAAAGTTAATTTTGAAATATTTAAATTCTAATCTCAAATGTTTTGAAAAGTTTCAAAACTTGCCCTCAAGTTTTGGAATTTAAAAGTTGATTAAAAGTTTAATTTTGAAAAGTTAAATTCTAAAACCCTCGTATTTTGAAAAAGTTCAAATTACACCCTTATGGTTTTGTTAATTAATTAAAGTGTATAATTAAAAGAGAGTTAATAAATCCATAAAGTTTTTGGTCTACATTTAATTAAATTAAAAGTATAATTAATTAAATTAGACCACCTAGTATTTTAAAAGTTTAAAATACACCTTATACTATGTATATATGACATTAAAAGTCTAATATTATATATGTATGAGTAAACAGTCAGTCTTACCGTTAGTAGGCCTCATTCACGAAGCTGGTCTATAAAGGATGTTTAAGGAAATTGCCTATAAAATGGTGATTGAATGGGTATCCACTCTTACCCACCGCACTCTTGACTAGTGGAGGGTCGTTAGCCGAACAGGTAGGATAGGACGAAACCTTCCATTATAAGTATAATGAAGTACAAAGTAACTAAATGCTTTTATAAATTCCCAAATCATAGTTACTTTAGGCAAAATGTGAAATTGTATGCTAATCCATGCAATTACATTTCACACCCTTGCCAAACGTTAGTGGAGCGTGCGTGGTTAACCGGCACACTAATTTGGGGTTGACATTGGTTGTGAAGGGTGGCTCGATGTTTATCATAGATCAATGGAGCGTGTGTGGTTAACCGGCACATTGATTAGGTGGTAGTAGCATTGAGTGCACCACGTAGGTTTGGATGGTTATTCACACCTTATTTGTGATCCTCGGCATCCCAGTCACAAATAGAAGGGCATAATCGAGATTAAACATGCCATTGAAAAGTTCAATGAATCTCAAAAGACCTAGGAGTTTCAATTCATTTAAAACTTAAACTTTTTTTTTCGTTTTTCATGGTGGAATTTGGTAAATCGTCATTTGCCTACCTTCAAATATTCTGCAACTAGATTACGGCATTCCTCTTCTAGGTTGTAGAATGTTATGTTGGATCCTAGCCTTGATGTTTCATTTGGGTGTTACATCAGGGATTCTTATCAACTAACTTGAATTTTCTCCCGTTTTGTAGATGTCTAAATCTTACAATGGTCTTCCCAAGTCCCTTGGAACAAGCTTTCCAAATGAAGATGACGTTCCACGATACGATCAAGGAAATGAGAGTCATGCTTCACTTCCTCCACCTCCTCCAATTATTCTCCCTAACCCACAAGTTCAAAGGCTTGAAAAGTTTAAGCTCACTCAAGCCCTATTGGCAAGTAAACATGAAGATGGGAAACCTGTGTGTGCACACGTCTTGGAGATAAAGTCACACATTGACAGGTTAAGGATGTTGGGTGTCGAGATTTCAGGTGAGTTGGTTGTTGACTGGGTTCTTCGGTCACTTCCTGAATCATATAGTGAGTTCGTAAAAAGTACTATATGATGGAACACGACGTGACCCTCATTGATCTCACCTATTTGCTTATAGCTGCTGAATCAGCAATGATTTGGCGTGCTAGTCAAGCAAATTTGTCTGGTGAATCAAACTCCCAAACTTCAATGGACACTGGCAACATTGGTAGTCCAGAAAGGACTAAGCATGAGATTGTCCCATGTGTTGTGCCAAAGGAGTCCATTTGCTTTTATTGCCTAGAGAAGGGGCATTAGAGACGAAGCTGCCCAAATTACCTGAGAGATCTAAGAGATGGGAGAGTAAGGGAATATGGCTCTACTTTAGGTAAAATCCATTATCTAACTCTGTAAGTTCCTATTTTTTGATTCTTGATACATGATGTGATAAGATTACATTTTGATGTTTTGCAGGATCGAAGAAAAGAGAGGAAGCTTAAGGAAGAAGCGTGTTGAATCTGATCATAAAGAAATGGATTTCGATCGAATGGATTCGAAGATCAGATTTTTGAGCTGCTGCTCCAGAGTTAGGATAGATTGATTAGAAATATGTAATAGCATAGTTTTTCAGTTGAATTGCATTGTAAGGTCAAATTTTTCCGCAATAAAATAAATTTTGATTTTGTCTTATTTATTTATCCTTGCAATGGTGTGAATGAAAAATTGATGTTTAATTGTTTCTATTATTAGCAATAATGGATTTGATTCTTAATTACGTTATTTGTGGAAATGTGGAGAATTTGCCAAATAAGGGAAGATTCTCATCGCCCAAGTTTCAATTGGACAGAAACTTGGAATCATACAACTTGGTTGCGTGATGAATGAGAAACTTCATATTTGGAAATTAGACTAAATCTTTGACAAAGTGTCAAGAGAAGGACTAGGAGATCGAGTACACTAGGTTGTGTGTTGATCAAGTCCACCACAAGAGTGATAAAGATATTCGTCATGATTTACTAAAGTTTAGTAAATATGGTTATACTTATAAGATTAAGTATAATTCTGAGTTGATCGAAAGAGTTTCAATCAATAGCAGAACGAATAAGAAGAATCGAGTAGGCAGAAAGATAAAAGTTTCTTTATTCTAAGAATAAGGGAGAGTACCTTTTATTTTGTTTTATGATAGGTCTTAATGATTAAGAACTATTTCTCAATTGGTCCTCTAAGTGAGTCTTAGTGCATTTGCATGTCTAAGAAGAGGAACCGAGAATTATGGAAATAGTTAAATCAATAAGTCAATCATACTTCGTTCCAATATCAAGTCTTAAGAGTCATACTCCAAGATTGTGACTTGAGTGACAAGTCTTAAGTAGGTTTATAACACTCGTCAAATGTGGAATTTGGAAAAGTTTTCTTATTCTTGCACATTTGAAATTGGTTAGTTGTGATGTCTTGGATAAGACAAAGACCAACCAAGACCAATTGTGTGAAGTGTTAAAAGGCTACACTAACTCTTGAATATTTGTTTGTCAAGAAATGTTTCTTGACAAGAGAACCTCATATGTCAAGGAGTCAGTGGGAGTCTTAATGGACTTGAAAAGTTTCAAGAACAAATCAAGAATAAACCTAATTGATCATCACTAGCACACGACTTGAGGTATATAACCTATCGTGTTGACGTTATCTTGTTTCTGTACCATTCCAGTTGAGTTAAATGTGCATGTGAGTTCTATGAGTTCTCATTTGAATGCACAAAGACAAAGCACCTTGATCAATGGAAAGTACATTGATATGTAGGGGTGAGTTGTTTGGAAGACATGGTGGGCACTCGTGTTACCATGAGGCAAGAAATCAAGATTGAACAAGTTCAGTCCATATGGTTTTGGATTTGTCGCAAACCTTCGTTTTGACAAATTCACATGGATAGGAACACATACATCTTAAAATCTAAGTGTCATGAGGTTTCCCTCCTTCATGAAAATGATTGTGAGGAAATGCTTTCACTAAGAGAGATTTTAAGAAGATAGCAATTGTGAAAAATTGTATTCTCAAATTCGATTATGATTACGACATCCCTTTTCATAGCTCGAATTGTGAGATTTGGCAATTGGTCTGAACATTTGGGACTTAGTAACATAAATTTTGAATTGTTTAGACACACATGTGAGCTATCTAAGGCAAAGGTGTATGAGCTTAAAAAAAGCTTAGATAAAGGCTTATCAAAGCATTAGGTATTAGAAATATGAACTTAAGGAATTCAATAAGCATTGTTTACTGGAAGTTCAATTGTTTTCTGAATACATGTCAAAGCTAGTGGGAGCATAAGTGTTATGCTGGTAAGAAAATAATCATCATGTTAGTGGGAGCATGATTATTATGGTAAGTATTGCAAGTTAGCAATATTAATTATAGAAAACAAAGATTCACTTTGCAAAGTTGCAAAGGTTGAAAAGTTGTTTTGCTATAATTAAGGGAGAAAATATTATACTTCGTTTCAAAATTCTAAAGCTTAGATCGAGTAATGTTAATAAATTTAGTCAAGGATACATAGTGCATTCTCAAAATTCGATTATGATTACGACATCCCTCTTCATAGTTCGAATAGTGGGAACATGGCACATAAAATATTATGGCAGCAGGATGATAAAGTATCACGTCTTTATGTGAGACATTATGCATCGTGTCCAATACGCTTCGGGTATAGGATCGATTGCATATGCTATAATATTTGACCATTCTAAAATTTTCAAAATGCCTAGGGCATTAAGAAGGAAAAAGGGACTAGAATCGGTTTTGACTAAAATAATTAAACAACTATCAAAGGACGATCTGAGGTTCACTGAGGATTTGTCGCTTGTGAGTAGTTGGAAGTATAGTACTGGATGAACTATATTGACATTATTATGAATAGATAAGATTCTATTAAGAATGAGTTGTCATATGGAAAATATGGAAATGTTTCCATCAATGGGAGTTGGATATTAAGAAATATGTCTAGATTAGAAACTTTTATGCGAGAAGGATGTTCAAAGGAATGTACTTTGAATGTAAGACTTCACGTCTATGAATTGTCTTGTAACAATTTCCAATAGAATACCTTGTAATTTCATTAGTCGGGTATTGGTGACTTTTGTGCTATGACATTACGAAAGAATCATTGCATAAAATGTTAGAATCTGACATATTCTAAAAGTGGCAAGAATTTGGTATTCTTATACTAATAATAAGGATTGGGGATGTGAAATGAGTTTCATTGGAAAAGTTTTCAATTGATCTATTTCACAAAGTATGAACCATAGGAAACCAAAGTGTGCATGCTCGGAGCATGGGACAATTGTGGTTATAATTCGAGTAATAAGTTGATTTTCTGAAACAGTAAGCAATGAATAATGAGTAATCAATATGGTGTTTAAATAAAAGTGTTTTTTATTTACGCTCAAAAGTTTTGGGGCCATATAGGATTAATATTATTATTGTGTTTCACTTTGCATGTTTTGACTTCCAGAATAACTGGGTTATTCAATCCTCCACAGTCGGTCATACGTTGGAAGTAGGTATGAAGGAAGACTGTCATGAATTTGTCTGTAGATTGTCTAAAGTGTTTAGACATAGCACAAGTTTGCTGCAGAGTTCATGAGTGCTTTGATAAGATTAAAGTATTGGATTAAACCCACGCTCACTTGAATCACTTCATGGCTTTTATCATGAGTAATTGTGAGATGATAACATTGTATATTCTTGAAACCGAGACGTGTGAGTTGTTTTTGTTGGTCGGTTGCGCATTGATAATAAGAAAAACGCACCAGTAACTTGGTGTTATAAAACTTATTGTTGTGTGTGATTCGATCAGTAAATGCAAGCGAGTATTTGAGTCGAAGTTTATCCATTCCTTTTACCCAAAGTGGGATAAAAGCGATATCTATGGGCCCCTCGATGATTTAGTGATGACACCCTAAGCGCTTGGCCAAGCCGGGACTAAGTTGATGTGTTCAATTGTAGCCTGTTGTCAGTCGTCATAAATCGGAAGTCGGGAAACAGTATAGAGAGAATGATCAAATTCATGTCTTGTGTCTATACGATATCTTGAGAATGGAGGAATATATGATCCCTTATCTAAAGGACACGCGTATCTGATAAGATCAGAGTTGACAGCGGCTTTTGAAAGCTATGATTGCTGATCATGTTCTGAAGTTATGCAAAATAGTTATTAGAGTGTATAATTAAAAGAGAGTTAATAAATCCATAAAGTTTTTGGTCTACATTTAATTAAATTAAAAGTATAATTAATTAAATTAGACCACCTAGTATTTTAAAAGTTTAAAATACACCCTATACTATGTATATATGACATTAAAAGTCTAATATTATATATGTATGAGTAAACAGTCAGTCTTACCGTTAGTAGGCCTCATTCACGAAGCTGGTCTATAAGGGGTGTTTAAGGAAATTGCCTATAAAATGGCGATTGAATGGGTATCCACTCTTACCCACCACACTCTTGACTAGTGGAGGGTCGTTAGCCGAACGGGTAGGATAGGACGAAACCTTCCATTATAAGTATAATAAAGTACAAAGTAACTACATGCTTTTACAAATTCCCAAATTCTAGTTACTTTAGGCAAAATGTGAAATTGTATGCTAATCCATGGAATTACACTTTGTACCCTTGTCAAACGTTAGTGGAGCGTGTGTGGTTAACCGACACACTAATTTGGGATTGACATTGGTTGTGAAGGGTGGCTCGATGTTTATCATAGATCAATGGAGCGTGTGTGGTTAACCGGCACATTGATTAGGTGATAGTATCATTGAGTGCATCACGTTGATTCATATGGTTATTAACACCTTGTTTGTGATCCTCGGCATCCCAGTCGCAAACCTGAAGGGCATAATCGAGATTAAACACGCCATTGAAAAGTTCAATGAATCTCAAAAGATCTAGGAGTTTCAATTCATTTAAAACTTAAATTTCTTTTTCGTTTTTCATGGTGGAAATTGGTAAATCGTCATTTACCTACCTTCAAATATTCTACAACTAGATTACGGCATCCCTTTTCTAGGTTGTAGAGTATTGTGTTGGATCCTAACCTTGATGTTTCGTTTGGGTGTTACATTAGGATTCTAATCAACTTGACTTGAATTTCTCCCGTTTTGTATATGTGTGGATCTAACAATGGTCTTCCCAAATCCATTGGAACAAGCTTTCCAAATGAAGATGACGTTCCACGATACGATCAAGGAAATGAGAGTCATGCTTCACTTCCTCCACCTCCTCCAATTATTCTCCCTAACCCACAAGTTCAAAGGCT
The DNA here is from genome assembly GCF_052849685.1 of Lactuca virosa. NCBI lineage: Eukaryota > Viridiplantae > Streptophyta > Magnoliopsida > Asterales > Asteraceae > Lactuca > Lactuca virosa. Next base: position 131,541,084 of record NC_136426.1, on the reverse strand, counting down.
TGAAAAATTCAAGCTCACTCAAGCCCTATTGGCAAGTAAACACGAAGATGGGAAACCTGTGTGTACACACGTCTTGGAGATAAAGTCACACATTGACAGGTTAAGGATGTTGGGTGTCGAGATTTCAGGTGAGTTGGGTGTTGACTAGGTTCTTCAGTCGCTTCCTGAATCATATAGTGAGTTCGTAAGAGAGTACTATATGATGGAACACGGCATAACCCTCATTGATCTCACCTATTTGCTTATAGCAGCTGAATCAGCAATGATTTGGCGTGCTGGTCAAGCAAATTTGTCTGGTGAATCAAACTCCCAAACTTCAATGGACACTGGCAACATTGGAAGTCCAGAAAGGACTAAGCATGAGATTGTCCCATGTATTGTGCCAAAGGAGTCCATTTGCTTTTATTGCCTAGAGAATGGGCATTGGAGACGAAGCTGCTCAAACTACCTGAGAGATCTAAGAGATGGGAGAGTCAATGAATATGGCTCTACTTCAGGTAAAATCCATTATCTAACTCTGTAAGTTCCTATTTTTGATTCTTAATACATGATGTGATAAGATTACATTTTGATGTTTTGCAGGATCAAAGAAAAGAGAGGAAGCTTAAGGAAGAAACGTGTTGAATCTGATCATGAAGAAATGGATTTCGATCGCATGGATTCGAAGATCAGATTTTTGAGCTGCTGCTCTAGAGTTAGGATAGATTGATAAGAAATATGTAATAGCATAGTTTTTCATTTGAATTACATTGTAAGGACAAATTTTTTCCGCAGTAAAATAAATTTTGATTTTATCTTATTTATTTATCCTTGCAATGGTGTGTATGAAAAATTGATGTTTAACTGTTTCTATTATTAGCAATAATGGATTTGATTCTTAATTATGTTATTTGTGGAAATGTCAAGAATTTACCAAATAAAGGAAGATTCTCATAGCCCAAGTTTCAATTGGACAGAAACTTGGAATCATACAACTTGGTTGCGTGATGAATGAGAAACTTCATATTTGGAAATTAGACTATTTTGACAAAGTGTCAAGAGAAGGACTGGGAGATCAAGTACACTAGGTTGTGCTTTGATCAAGTCCACCACAAGAGTGATAAAAATATTCGTCATGATTTACTAAGGTTTAGTAAATATGGTTATACTTATAAGATTAAGTATAATTCTGAGTTGATTGAAAGTGTTTCAATCAATAGCAGAACGAAAAAAAGAATCAAGTAGGCAGAAAGATAAAAGTTTCTCTATTCTAAGAAGAAGGGAGAGTACCTTTTATTGTGTTTTATGATAAGTCTTAATGATTAAGAACCATATCTCAATTGATCCTCTAAGTGAGTCTTAGTGCAATTGCATTTCTAAGAAGAGGAATCGAGAATTGTAGAAATGGTTAAATCAAGAAGTCAATCATACTTCGTTCCAATATCAAGTCTTAGAGTCAAGATTCTGACATGAGTGACAAGTCTTAAGTAGGTTTATAACACTCGACAAATGTGGAATTTGGAAAAGTTTTATTATTCTTGCACATTTGAAATTGATAAGTTGTGATGTCTTGGATAAGACAAAGACCAACCAGGACCAACTGTGTGAAGTGTTAAACTTTACAAAAGGCTACACTAACTCTTGAATATTTGTTTGTCAAGAAATGTTTCTTGACAAGAGAATCTTATATGTCAAGGAGCCAGTGGGAGTCTTAATGGTCTTGAAAATTTTCAAGAACAAATCAAGAGTAAACCTAGTTAATCATCACTAGCGCACGACTTGAGGTTTCTGTGTCATTCCAATTAAGCTAAATATGTATGTGAGTTCTATGAGTTCTCATTTGATTGCATAAAGACAAAGCACCTTGATCAACGGAAAGTACATTGATATGTAGGGGTGAGTTGCCTTGAAGACATGGTGGGCAGTCGTGTTACCATGAGGCAAGAAATCAAGATTGAACAAGTTCAGTCCATATTGTTTTTGGATTTGTTGCAAACTTTCGTTTTGACGAATTCGCATGGATAGGAACACATACATCATAAAATCTAAGTGTCATAAGGTTTCCCTCCTTCATGAAAATGATTGTGAGGAAATGCTTTCACTAAGAGAGATTTTAAGAAGATAGCAATTGTGAAAATTGTATTCTCAAATTCGATTATGATTACGGCATGCCTTTTCATAGTTCAAATTGTGAGATTTGGCAATTGGTCTGAACATTTGGGACTTAGTAACATAAATTCTGAATTGTTTAGATACACATGTGAGCTATCTAAGGCAAAGGTGTATGAGTTTAAAAAGCTTAGATAAAAGGCTTATCAAAGCATTAGGTATTAGAAATATGAACTTAAGGAATTCAATAAGCATTGTTTTCTGGAAGTTCAATTATTTTCTGAATACATGTCAAAGCTAGTGGGAGCATAAGTGTTATGCTGGTAAGAAAATAATCATCATGATAGTGGGAGCATGATTATTATGGTAAGTATTGCAAGTTAGCAATATTAATTATAGAAAACAAAGATTCACTTTGCAAAGTTGCAAGGGTTGAAAAGTTGTTTTGCTATAATTAAGGGAGAGAATATTATACTTTGTTTCAAAATTCTAAAGCTTGATGGGTTTTGAGCATTCTAACACTTCCTAAGTGTACATGCAACCCTAATAACCTTGGATCTATGTTTGTCTAATAATCATGCAAAGTTGAATTCCAAGGTTATATTCCTATCTAGCATACATGGGGAACATTTTTAACTTGAATGAAAGATAGAATAACTTACCTTGTTGTTGATTATGATCCTTGAAACCTTGTGAGCCTAGCACCCCAAGTGTGATGCCTCAAATGCTTCACACAACACCAAATGCAAAGGAGTAAACTTTGAGAGAATCTTACACTTGCAAAATCAGCTCTAGCCCTCTTGTTTCTTATGTGTCGCCTATTTTGGTGGAGAATGGGTTTCTTATATAGTGTTGACACATCTAGGGTTACACCATGTAAACCCTAATGTGTCATGACTCTTCATTTCCATGACCCATGGGTTTGTAACTCCCATTGAGCATCCATGGAGCATCCTATGGGTGGAACCCAACTTGATAATCCATGGAGCCTCTTAGCCCACTATATAAGATATGGAAGATTTACATAATCTACCCATATATTTAATTAGTTATCTTTTGATCACTTAATTAATTCTAAATTAATTCTTGATCAAACTAATTAAATAATGTTATTAATATATTAGAACTTATAATATATTAATAAACCATAAGTGTTATTTCTCTCGTTTTAGTTTATCCAATTGCATGGTGCCATGCAACCCAAATGGACCATGCCGGGTCGGGTCAAGTACATACCAGAAATAGTTATGGACTTAGACACCTTATCCAACAGTCTCCCACTTGGATAAGTCTAATAACTATAACTGCAATACTTCAGGAACCGATCGGCAATCGTAGCTCTTTCAAGGTCTCTCGGAACTGAGAAGATGATGATACGCCATTTAAGATAAGTGATCATATAATCCTCTGTTCTAGATATCAGTCGGACAAATACATGGAACAGTGTCTTACTTTGTGTCCAGCAGTTTGTTTCCCGATTTCCGATTTGTTTGACAAAGAACTTAATTGAACACATCAACTTAGTTCTGACGGGCCCGGTACATAGGTCAAAACAAAATCATCGAGGGGCCCAGATATCAGCTTCTAATCCAAGAAGGAACAGATAAACTTCGACTCATATGTTTGTTCTACCACTCATTGAATTATACACAAAAGCACGTTTTATAACATCGAGTTACCAATGCGTTAACGTACAATCAATGCATAACCAACTCATAAGTAACAAATCATATCTCTAGGTTTGAAGACTTATATGATATTACCGTCTCATGATCACTCGAGATAAATTCCATGAAGTGATTCCAGTGAGCGTGGGTTGAGTCCAATGCTCAGAACTTATGAGCACTCATGAGTGTTGTAGCCATGTCCAACAACTTAGACCTCTGCAACCAATCATGACAGTCTTGATTCATACCTACTTCCGACATATGACCGACTGTGGAGGTTCGAATAATATGATATACCAAACATAATTATTCTGGAAGTCAAAACATGCAAAAGAAATATAGTAAACGATCGACAAGAGATAGCAACACTTTACTCATAAATAAAACACCTTTTATTCATCATCTAATGTCAATTACACTTTACAAATTTCAAGGTTATCTAACTACTAAATCTAATATCATCCTTCAGCCCTATGCTCCGAGCATGCTGGAGATGCTTAACCCGAGTCAGTCCCTTCGTGAGGGGATCTGCTGGATTCTCATCCGATGATACCCTCTTTGCCACGAGGAGTCCTTCTTCTATTCGATGTCTGATGAAATGGTATTTTCTGTCGATGTGTCTGGATCTCCCGTGATCCCTTGGTTCCTTGGCTAAGGCAACTGCACTTTCACTATCACAGAAAATTTCCATTGGCTCTTTAATAGCTGGTACAACTCCAAGGTCTCCAATGAAGTTCTTCAGCCATATCGCCTCCTTTGCTGCCTCGCTAGCTGCTATATACTCTGATTCGCAAGTTGAATCAGCCACTGTCTCTTGCTTGGAACTCTTCCAAGAAATTGCTCCTCCATTTAAGGTAAAGACCCAGCCTGACTGAGAGCGGAAATTATCCCTATCAGTCTGAAAGCTAGCATCACTATACCCTACAACTCTCAAGTCTTCACTCCCACCGAGGGTAAGGACCCAGTCCTTAGTCCTCCGTAGGTACTTGAGGATATTCTTTACCGTAGTCCAATGTGCCTTGCCAGGGTTCCCCTGATACGTTCTAACCATGCTCAAAGCAAAGGCTACATCAGGTCGAGTACACGTCGTAGCATACATGATCGATCCTACAGCCGAAGCATAAGGTATTCGACTCATTTCTGCTATCTCAGCCTCAGTACTAGGGCTTTGTGTCTTACTCAATCTGGCGTTACTCTGGATGGGTAACTCTCCTTTCTTGGAGTCCTGCATGCCGAATCTCTTCAACACCTTATCCAAGTAAGTACTCTGACTAAGTCCAATTAGTCTTTTACTCCGGTCTCTCAAGATCCTTATCCCTAGAATATAGGCAGCTTCTCCTAGGTCCTTCATAGAGAAACACTTCCCAAGCCAGGACTTAACTTCCTGCAGAGTTGGGATGTCATTTCCTATGAGTAGTATGTCATCCACATACAATACCAAAAAGTTAACTATACTCCCACTAGCCTTGACATATACACAAGATTCATCTTCACTCCTAGAAAAGCCAAATTCCTTGACTTTCTCATCAAAGCAAAGATTCCATCTGCGAGGTGCTTGCTTTAACCCATAAATGGATTTCTCAAGCTTACACACTCTATTAGGGTACTCTGTGTTGACAAAACCCTCTGGCTGACTCATGTAAACATCCTCAGCCAACTTTCCATTAAGGAAAGCGGTTTTGACATCCATTTGCCATATTTCATAGTCATGAAATGCGGCTATGGCTAACAGAACCCTAATAGACTTAATCTTGGCCACTGGAGAAAAGGTCTCATCATAATCAACTCCCGGAGTTTGTGAGAAACCCTTTGCAACCAGTCGTGCCTTATAAGTGTGTACATTACCATCCATGTCGGTCTTCTTCTTGAAGATCCATTTGCACCCTACAGTCTTACGACCTGGTACATTCTCAACCAAGTTCCAAACTTGATTGTCATACATGGACTGTATCTCGCTGTCCATTGCCTCTTTCCACTTGGCTGACTCAGGGCCTGCCATGGCTTCCGCGTAACTGTTAGGTTCATCCAGACCTATCAGTGTCTCATCACTGATAAGTGTATCACCTTCCGCAGTAATATGGAATCCATAGTAATGCTCAGGTGCATTCCTAACCCTTGTGGAACGCCTCAGAGGTACAGACTTGTCAATTGGCTCAACAGAAGTTTCCTCCTCAAGTTGAGTGCTAGGGTTTGAAGTTCCTTCACCACTTGACTCTTGAATTTCTTCAAGGTCAACTTGCCTCCCACTGTCTCCTTGGCTTATGAACTCTCTCTCTCGAAAGAAAGCCCTCCTAGCTACAAAGACCACATTCTCACTAGGTCTGTAGAAAAGGTAACCAAAGGATTTCTGTGGGTAGCCGATGAAAATACACCTCTCACTTCGAGGTTCGAGCTTATCATGAGTCTCGCGTCTCATGAAAGCCTCGCAACCCCAAATCTTAATGTGGTCTAGTTTGGGTACTTTACCAGTCCACATCTCATGAGGAGTTTTGGCAACTTTCTTTGTGGGAACTAGATTAAGGATATGGGCGGCAGTCTCTAAGACATACCCCCAAAATGAGATTGGTAGCAAAGCTCGACTCATCATGGAATGAACCATATCCAACAAGGTTCGATTACGCCTCTCAGCTACACCATTCAACTGCGGTGTCCTGGGAGGTGTCAATTGTGAGACAATCCCACATTCCCTAAGATAGTCGAGGAACTCTGAACTAAGATACTCACCACCTCGATCGGATCGAAGCATCTTAATGTTCCTGCCCAATTGATTCTCGACTTCCTGTTTAAACTCTTTAAACCTCTCAAAAGTCTCTGACTTATGCTTGATTAAGTAGACATATCCATATCTACTGTAATCATCAGTAAAAGTCAAATAATAACGATTAGCATCCCTTGTGGCATGTTTGAAGGGCCCACACACATCTGTGTGTATAAGATCCAATAAACCTTCACCCCTCTCACAAGAACCTGTGAAGGGTGACTTTGTCATTTTTCCAAGTAAGCATGATTCGCAACTATCATCTGACTTTAGGTCAAATGACTCCAATACTCCATCCTTTTGGAGTTGGCCTATGCGTTTCTTGCTTATATGTCCAAGACGACAATGCCATAATGATGCTTTATCCAAGTTATTATTATTAACAGAATCAATACACAATACATTATTTCCTAAGTTATCAACCACAGATACAGTTTCATACACACCATCACAAGGTAATGCTTTAAAATAAAGAACATTATTAAAGAAATCATTAATCGAACCAACTTCATTATCAAATGAAAAGGTGAAACCTTGTTTATACAATGCATGAAAGGAAATAATGTTTCTTGCCATTTCTGGCGAATAACAACCCTTATTCAAATCTAAACTAAACCCACTACTTAGCAATAAAGTATAAACTCCAATCTTGGTGACAGGTAAAGCTTTCCTATTCCCCATGATTAAGTTTATTCTTCCATGCTCCACATTCTCACTTCTTCTTAGTCCCTGCAAATCAGAACAGATATGAATACCACAACCGGTATCAAGGACCCAAGAGTTAGAATGGGGTGAGTTATTAGATAAGATAGTGTAAATACCTGCATGGTTGGGTTTAACTTTCCCATCCTTCACATCTTGCTGGTATTTTGGGCAGTTCCGCTTCCAATGTGACTTTTCATGGCAATAGAAGCATTCAGCCTCTTTTGGGTCAGAAGAAGGAGTGACAAAACCTTTCTTGGTTCCACTTGAAGAAGAGCCATCAAGGGTCCTAGCCTTGGTACCCTTCGAAGAGCTCTTCCTCTTCTTCCCTCTACCTTTCCCGGTTGCCAAAACCGGGGCGGAGTTTGGAGTAGGAGTGTTAACAACCGACTTACCCTTAAGACCTGTTTTTGTGGTCTTGAGGAGTCCCTGAAGTTTGCTGAGTGTGACCTCTTCCTTATTCATGTGATATGTCATGCGGAATTGATCATAGCACGATGGTAAGGAGTGCAAAATGATATCTATTGCAAGCTCCTCAGGGAAGTTCACATTAAGCTTCAGCAACCGATCCACATACAATTGCATTTTCTGCATGTGGCTCGTGACGGATTCCCCGTCCTTCATCATGGTTGTTATGATAGAGCATATGATTTCATACCTCTCTTGTCATGCACTTTGATGGTATCTTTCCATCAGATCTTGGTGCATTTCAAAAGGGTAGAAGTCCTCATAGGACTTTTGGAGTTCCGCTGTCATGGTGGCCAACATGATGCATGCCACTTTTATAGCATCCCTTTCATGTGCCCGGAAGTCAGCGATCTCCTGGGGAGTTTCAGTGGTCTCATCAATCTCCTTAAGCTCCTTGTCAAGGACATATTCTTTGTCCTCGTAGCGGGTAATCATCCTGATGTTTCTGATCCATTCATTGAAGTTGGATCCATCAAAAGTGACTTTCCCATACAAGTTCATAAGGGTAAAGGAGTCATTAGGATTAGAGCCAGAAGCAGCATTGTTTGAAGACATCTGAAAGAATAGAACAAGATTAGTTTAGATATTAAGAGAGTCCTTAATAAAACACCCAAATGTAATATTAAGGCTAGGATCCAATCACAATATATTATAACTTAGAAGAGGTATGCCGTAATCCAAGCTATAACATATTTGAAAGGTAGGTGAATGACGATTCACCAATTTCCACCATGAAAAACGAAATATAAATATTAGGTTTTTAATTGGTTCTTAGAAATTCCTAGATTCTTTTGAGATTCAATGAACTTTTCAAAGGCATGTTTCAATCTCGAGTGTGCCCTCCAAGTTTTGTGACTGGGATACCGAGGATCACAAAACGAGGTGTGAAGTAACCATGCAAATCACTTGGTACACTCAATGTTTATTACTCAATCGATGTGCCGGTTAACCACACGAGCTCCACCGACCTATAATAAACTTTAAGTCACCCTTTACCTACCCTGTTAAGTCCAAGTTAGTGTGCCGGTTAACCACACGAGCTCCACTAACGACTTAAACAAAGTGTAAAGTGTAATTTCATGGATTAGCACCTTATTCACATTTTCCTAAAGTAACTAAGATTGGGAATTTAATAAAAGCATTTAGTTACTTTATAATATTCATCATACTTTTAATGAGAATTTATAAGTCCTTGTCCTACCCGTTCGGCTAACGACCCTCCACCGATCAAGGAAGCGGTGGGTGAGAGTGGACACCCATTAAGTTGCCATTTTATAGGCAACAACCTTATACCCCCCTTATAGACCGGCTTCGTGAATTAGGCGTACTAGCGGTAAGACGACTTGACGTTATACATATATATATATATATATATATATATATATATATATATATATATATATATATATATATATTAGTAACTTATAATATTATAAAGTATAAGGGTTGAATTTTAACTTTTAAAATTCTAAGGGTTGGAACTAAAGTTTTAATCAAGACTTTACATGTTCCAAAACTTGAGGGCAAGTTTTGTAATCTTCCAAAACTTTTCATTTCTTATAACTTATGAATTAATTGAGTAATAAAAATGAAGACTCTTCATTTTTATAACTCTTGTGTTCTTTTAATGGCTTTAATAAAAGTGAGACTTTTGGTTTTCCATAACTTGAGGACAAGTTATGGACTCCATTAAAACACATTATGATCATGAATTAAACTACCATGAAGGTTACAAACAATTCCTATGATCATCTAATCTTCATAAGTTCAAGAACATGAATATGAACACTTTCAAGAATCAAAAAATTACACTTAAAAAAACTTGTAATTTTAATAATTGCCATTGTAAATGGATTAGCATAAACATTACACCATCTAAAACAAGATTTAAAACATCAAAACAGTTTAGGGTAATGTTTCTAGTCCATTTCCAGCAACAAATGTGCAAACTTTCATACGAGCAGAAAACAGAAAAACGATTTTTTTTTCAAGCTGTTTGCACACACAAAAAAAAACAACAAACAAACCTAGGCTCTGACACCACTGATGGGTTTTGAGCATTCTAACACTTCCTAAGTGTACATGCAACCCTAATAACCTTGGATCTATGTTTGTCTAATAATCATGCAAAGTTGAATTCCAAGGTTATATTCCTATCTAGCATACATGGGGAACATTTTTAACTTGAATGAAAGATAGAATAACTTACCTTGTTGTTGATTATGATCCTTGAAACCTTGTGAGCCTAGCACCCCAAGTGTGATGCCTCAAATGCTTCACACAACACCAAATGCAAAGGAGTAAAATTTGAGAGAATCTTACACTTGCAAAATCGGCTCTAGCCCTCTTGTTTCTTATGTGTCGCCTATTTTGGTGGAGAATGGGTTTCTTATATAGTGTTGACACATCTAGGGTTACACCATGTAAACCCTAATGTGTCATGACTCTTCATTTCCATGACCCATGGGTTTGTAACTCCCATGGAGCATCCTATGGGTGGAACCCAACTTGATAATCCATGGAGCCTCTTAGCCCACTATATAAGATACGGAAGATTTACATAATCTACCCATATATTTAATTAGTTATCTTTTGATCACTTAATTAATTCTAAATTAATTCTTGATCAAACTAATTAAATAATATTATTAATATATTAGAACTTATAATATATTAATAAACCATAAGTGTTATTTCTCTCATTTTAGTTTATCCAATTGCATGGTGCCATGCAATCCAAATGGACCATGCCGGGTCGGGTCAAGTACATACCAGAAATAGTTATGGACTTAGACACCTTATCCAACAAAGCTTAGATCGAGAAATGTTAATAAATTTAGTCAAGGATACATAGTGCATTCTCAATATTCGATTATGATTACGACATCCCTCTTCATAGTTCGAATAGTGGGAACATGGCACATAGAATATTATGGCAGAAGGATGATAAAGTATTACGTCTTTATGTGAGACATTATGCATCGTGTCCAATACGCTTCGGGTATAGGATCGATTGCATATGCTATAATATTTGACCATTCTAAAATTTTCCAAATGGCTAGGGCATTAAGAGGGAAAAGGGACTAGAACTGGATTTGACTAAAATAATTAAACAACTATCAAAGGATGATCTAAGGTTCGCCAAGGATTGGTCACTTATAAGTAGTTGGAAGTATAGTATTGGATGGACTATATTGACATTATTATGAATAGATAAGATTCTTTTAAGAATGAGTTGTCATATAGTAAATATGGAAATGTTTCCATAAATGGGAGTTGGAAATTAAGAATCTATGTAGATTAAAAACTTTTATGCAAAAAGGATGTTCAAAGGAATGTACTTTGAGTGAGAGACATCACATCTATATAATTGTTTTGTAAAAATTTCTGATAGAGTACCTTGTGATTTCATTGGCCGAGTCTTTGTGACTTTTGTTGTGACTTCACGAAAGGATCGTTGCATAAAATGTTAGAATCTGACATATTCTAAAAGTGGCAAGAATTTGGTATTCTTATACTAATAATAAGGATTGGGGATTGTGAAATGAGTTTCATTGGAAAAGTTTTCAATCGATCTATTTCACAAAGTATGAACCATAGGAAACCAAAGTGTGCATGCTCGGAGCATGGGACAGTTGTGGTTATAATTCGAGTAATAAGTTGATTTTCTGAAACAGTAAGCAATGAATAATGAGTAATCAATATGGTGTTTAAATAAAAGTGTTTTTTATTTACGCTCAAAAGTTTTGGGGCCATATAGGATTAATATTATTATTGTGTTTCACTTTGCATGTTTTGACTTCCAGAATAACTGGGTTATTCAATCCTCCACAGTCGGTCATACGTTGGAAGTAGGTATGAAGGAAGACTGTCATGAAATTGTCTGTAGATTGTCTAAAGTGTTTAGACATATCACAAGTTTGTTGCAGAGTTCATGAGTGCTTTGATAAGATTAAAGTATTGGATTAAACCCACGCTCACTTGAATCACTTCATGGCTTTTATCATGAGTAATTGTGAGACGATAACATTGTATATTCTTGAAACCGAGACGTGTGAGTTGTTTTTGTTGGTCGGTTGCGCATTGATAATAAGAAAAACGCACCAGTAACTTGGTGTTATAAAACTTATTGTTGTGTGTGATTCGATCAGTAAATGCAAGCGAGTATTTGAGTCGAAGTTTATCCATTCCTTTTACCCAAAGTGGGATAAAAGCGATATCTATGGGCCCCTCGATGATTTAGTGATGACACCCTAAGCGCTTGGACAAGCCGGGACTAAGTTGATGTGTTCAATTGTAGTCTGTTGTCAGTCGTCATAAATTGGAAGTCGGGAAACAGTATAGAGAGAATGATCAAATTCATGTCTTGTGTCTATACGATATCTTGAGAATGGAGGAATATATGATCCCTTATCTAAAGGACACGCGTATCTGATAAGATCAGAGTTGACAGCGGCTTTTGAAAGCTACGATTGCTGATCAGGTTCTGAAGTTATGCAAAATAGTTATTAGACTTATCCAAGTGGGAGACTGTTGGATTAGTGTCTAAGTCCATAACTATTTTGGTATGTACTTGACCCGATTGTGAGCATGGTCCTTTTGGGTTGCCTTCACCAGAGCAATATATATGATGAATTAAGAAGAGAAAGGTTTAATTGTGATTTATTAATATATTATGAGAATAATATATTAAAGGAGAAATCATATTGTTTAATTAATATTAGTCAAGAATTAATTAAGAATTAATTTAGTGACTAAAAGAGATTAATTAAATTTAGGGGACTGGAGTTGTAATTATAAGATAATTACAATTAGGCTATGGATCACCTAATAATATATAGGTTGGACGAATTCTATGGGAAGCCCATAAGGAATTCGTCCAAGGGATATGTTAAAGGAGTCCATGGGCTGCTTAGGGCCTAAGCAGTGAGATTAGGGTTTCCTAGTTGCAAACCCTAATAGCCTACATGTATATAAAGGACCCCTATGCCCCAAAAACGTGGCTAACACTTGGATTAGGGTTTCCAGCCATTTTTGGTGCCTCCCCTCTCTTCTCTCCTTCATCCAATTGCTTAGTGGTGTTTGTGACTCCATTAGAGGTGCAACACTTGAGGCACTAAGCAATCTGAAGCAAATCAAAGCAAGGATTGATTGTTATTGCTATATAACAATCAAAGGTAAGATCTAAACCCTAATTCCAATTATAGTTTATTAGATCTAGGGTTTATGGCTTTGGATATTCAATTGCATGTTCATTAGACAAACTAGATCCAAAAGCTATTAGGGTTTGCATGTACACCATAGGAATGATGTATTGCTCGAAATCCATCAGTGGTATCAGAACCTAGGGCTGTTTGTTAGTGAATTTGATGCTTGATTGATCGATTTTTGCATGAAAAATGAAGTTTTTTGCCCTCTGCCTTTCTGACTCGGCGAGTCAGTGGATGAACTAGGCGAGCCAGGCCGACTCGGCGAGTCCAGTCCCTGACTCGGCGAGTCCATGGATCTGGCAGCCTGTTTTTGCGATTTTCTTGCCTATTTTGCTGTGGGATAATTACCAAAACAGTTTTTATCAATAAAATCCGAATTTTATGTATATATGCTGATTATCCTGGCCAAAATAGAAGATAATTGTCAAAATTTAGATAATCTTTTGTTTTATTAGATAAAGATTGATTATTTGTAATTTAGATTTGAATTATCATGCAATTTCCTGAAGATCCCTAGCCTAGTTCTAGCATGCTGTTCTAACATATCACATAATCAACTAACTGTATGGTATTTTGGGGTCTACTTACTGGCTCCGGCTGATCGTACACCCTGCATCCACCTTTACTTATTTTGAAAACCATTTAAAACCATTTTGAAAATCTTTCCTTGATTTGAGATTGGATTCACACGAATTTTCCTCCAATTCACTCAAACCAAGGCTCTGATACCAACTTGTAACACCCAAAAAAAACATGCCAATTTTAAACTTTTTCAAAACACTTAAAACCATTTAACATTACATAGTTTGTTTTCAAAATAATAATTATCAGAGTATCCCAGTATCAAATCATAAAATCAGAACAGCAGGAGGAGCGGTACGATCATGCCTTCGCCTTCCCGCGATCACTAGAAGTACCTGAAACAACAAACTGAAACTGTAAGCCCGAAAGCTTAGTGGGCTACCCCCAAAATACCAACCTCATATAACCATAATCATATATATCAACAAATACAGAATAGCATGCATCATGAGCCTTCAGCTTGACTAGACCGCCTCGTAGGCCTTCAGTCTATCTGGACAGCTCTCTGAGCCTTCGGCACGTCTGGACCGCCTCTCAGGGCCTTCAGCCTATCTGGACCGCTCGCCGGGCCTTCGGTCTGACTACCATACCCTTTTGGGTTTGTAGTCTATCTGGTTCGCCTTGGGTATGTTGGCCTTCAGTACAAAGCAGGACCGCCTCAACCCAACCCCCAATCAAACAAACATGTGCACATACATATCATACGCTATCATAATAACAGTCAACCCGATCTAGCAGATCAAATAGCATAGAAACATCCTATAACCAAGACACCGACCTACCCAGGTCACTAACATAGCATAATCTTATAACCAGGACACCGACCAAACCAGGTCAATAAGCATAAGCATATCACCATCCTAACCACCAGGATGCAAAACAATAAACATATCATGTAATAATCCGGATACAAATCCATAAAGGGTTGGCCTTGGTGCCTTAGACCCTGCTGATATAGTGAGGATAACTCACCTCGCTAGTAGTGTTGAATACTGTAACTCTCTGACTGTTGTCTCACCGGAAATCCCGAACTGACACATAATAAATACTAGGTTAATACCCGACATAACTCCTTTGACTAAGTGTCCACATTCCACATTAAGTCCATTCTCCTTATTGGGCCAAGGCCCAATACCAAGTCCTTGACTTGAAAGTCTTAATATAAAGTCCACTATTGGCCCAATTTACTAAATTATGCCCAACCTCCTAATTGGGCCGAACCCCATGATCCACTATCACTACCCGGCCCAAAACATCTTATTTATAGAGTCCAGCAAAGGCCCAATTCCATTTAGTCCATAGACAGCCCAAACCCGAAGTCCATTAGTCAAAAGCCCAACAGAGGACGTACGTGGGGCGTACTCCTCTGGTATGTGGGGCGTACTCATCCAACGTTGACCACCATCGGGGTGGTTGACCCAGTACGATGGGCGTACTGGATTTACGCTGGGCGTACTGGACAGTTTGCCAAAACTTCATTAAGTGCTTAATGGCTCAAGCACTTAAGTCCAAACTTTAGATCCAGAGACCTGACATGTCTAGAATCCATAAAGTCGTGAACTTTATCACTTTGAACGTTCATAAAGTTCTTAATGTTTGGTCTTAATCCATTAAGACCTTATTTTTTCCATGCATGGGATACATTCAGCTAATGTGACATCATTTTTATCACTCAAGGTCCCCACAAGAGTCTTGAAGGACAGTCCTTTTTGTCCAAAACACGACATGCACCACCTTGTGGTTTTTGTGACAAGAAATGGGTCTTTCAAAGCAAAATGGAGAGATCTAATCATACATGCATAAAGTTTGGAACTTTATACCTTGTAGAGTTTCTTGAGCACAATCTAACTTTAGATCTACAAGCTTGGTCTCTTCCTCCAACTCTTGATGCAATGGTTTTCCTCTTCAAGCACTCAAGAACACACCAAATGAGCTTAAACACACATAGGAGAGGCTAGGGTTTGGGAAGGACGAGTATGATCTACGGAGGTTGAGGTAAGGGAGGCTTTGGTGCTCATAATGTTGCTTATATAGGCCCCAAACCCTAAATATTAGGGTTTCACCCTGACATTTGTACGCCCAACGTACACAAGTGTACGCCCAGCATACTAAGGCAGACCTTAATACGCTTAGCGTACTCTTATGTACGTGCACCGTACTCCCTCTTGGCCCAAATTTGCAAACTTGGCCCTTAAACTTATCTTGGCTCTTCACTTCCAACCCAAGGACTATAAATGACAAGGTAATGATAAAAGAGGGTTCGGGAATACCTGCCAATTCTCGGGATGTTACAATTTGGCCTAGTGGATTCGACCAATTCCCAAAAATAGAATTCAATTGCCCCATATTGGCAGCTGTGATCTGATTCTTTTTCCTGGAATATACCTTTAGTGGATTTTTATCATGATTCTTCTTCCAAAGAATCTGTGAGCCATGGACACTGGTGTAATTTTGTCTTGTTTTCTGATAGGAAGCAATTTTCAGAGTTACTGCTGCTATTCTTCATTTAGGTAATATTGCCTTTGCTAAAGGGAAAGAGGTTGTTTCTTCGGTGCTAAAGGATGATAAAGCTAAATTTCATCTTAAGATGACAACAGAACTTCTAAAGTAGGTCTATTATTTTCACTAAATTATGAAGAAATAAAACAAGATAATGGAGATAGTTCCAAGATGAGTCGTCAAAGAGGTGTGAACTCTGTTGTTTCAGGCACTTTCTTGTGCTTATTTTCACTTAATTATGTCCTTTATTTGATAATAATGCAAGTTTTTGACATTTTTAGGGATGATGGTTATCTTCTCAGTTCTATGAAGTTAGTCAAATGGGAATAAGATATGGATCTGGTGGTGATGGTTATCTTATCAGTTGTCTCAGGGTAGTCCCTTTCTGATATAACCTCATCGATTCTTAATTTCCATAGGAATTAATTTGGTAAGAAACTATACTCTGTCAAAATCACTACTTATTTACTATTTCCCCTTAAAAAATGAATTAGAAACTACATAACCTGAATTTTGAGGCTTTCCCCATTAAGTCATGGCTTATTACCAAATTGCCCTTGTATTGTCGTTTTCCCAAATATCTTTTAAATATCATTTATACAAACAACACTTAATGGGGGAAAAGAGCATTACTTTGAGTATTTTTGTTTGAGTGTTTGATTTAACTTTGATATTTCATTTATTTTCAAATATAAATGACAAGTCTTGATTTAACTATGGATCAATCATGCATGTCAGTAGTGGAACAGGTGCATTGGTCATTTTTTTTTAAAGTTGTGTCAGGTAGACATTACAACTTCTGACTATGATGATCAGGAGATTGAAGAGAATATAGGTCATAATTGTAGGATTAATGGAGTAAATCCTGTGGTTCCTCATATCAAGCGTTCGTTCTCTAATCTCCATTCACGTTTACTTTGGTTTTGATATCAGTATAAAATACATAAAACCACAACATGTTATTTGATTTTTTATATTTTTATTTATCTACCAGATTCATGGGGTGATCCATTCCCTAATCCTCATCCAGAGTGGGACCTCATTATTGCTAGTGACATCACTACTAGAAAAAAGGCTTTTCTTGACAGACGAATTACGACATACAGAACGTTTATGACAGGCATTAAAGTCTGTCATAAAATTTATGTCATATATCGTAAAATATCAATGATTTACGACAGACAAAGATGTATGTCGTAATTTATGTCGTATTTTAAAAAGTAAATTAAAATGATTTTTATCCGTTAATACTATAAGGAAAAGTTAGTAATCGCAAACAATAATAAAATAATGCTATGTTGATAAGTACATGAGCACTATATAGTATGAAAAAAATTGAAGCGGGTTTAAAGGATGTGAGTTAAATATTAAAACTAATAAACCACTAGATTAGTGCAAAAAAACTAATTACAAAGTAGATGGAAAAAAACCCGAAAAGTCGAACCAATTTGAAAATGCTCCACTTTGATGTGAGGAAAAAAAACAAAAAGAAGAGTGTTTGGTAAAAAAAATTATATTTTGGTGAAGAATTTAAAAAAACCCGAAGAATGATCTTTCTAATCGGTAGGCCATTAGCATTATTTTTGTTTGCTAACCTACAAATAATATATTTTCTAATCGGTATATTATGTTAGCAATGATGGAATTAGTAGCAGAAGCTTGAGCCAGAACTAGTAGTACACGTGAAGTTGCTTATTGTTACTGTGATATTTGTTGGTATACTATATGTTAAATCGGAAAAGATGAGTGTATGTTGTTATATCATTTTTGTATCAAAATAATGTACTTTTGGTATAAAGAATGGTTAATCTCCAACTTATTACATCATTTTAACACCAAAAATTTTACATATTAAACAACCTATAAATTGTTTTTTGGTGTATATAAAGTCATATAACGATACCATGCCAAGAAAAATGTATTTGAATCATTTTGGTTTTTGGGGAAAAGTTGGGAAATATAGGGTTTTTATTGAAAAAAAAAAAAAAAAAAACTTCCGTATTACCTGAAGGTGACATGGAAACCTGGAAAGTGGGGGGAATAGAAAATTTAGGGAAAATATTGGGTTTAAATTGGCAAAAAAATAAATTTTTGGTTTAAATAGAAAAACTATGAAAGTTTTAGGTCTTTTATGAAAATAACCCTTCTTTCTATCGGTCGTTCCCTTCTTCCGACTCCATCCACACTCCATCGACCACTCCCTCCGCCTTCGCCTCCAACGCCCACCAGTTTCATCGATCCTCCCTCAATCGAACACCTCTACCTCCCGTCAACGATCAACAACGACTACCAATCAACAATTCTTAATCCGCTTATGCTGCCTATGCTAGAAAGATCAACCTCGAGAACTATGGGTTCATCAACAATTCCTCAGAGACTTCACGGAATCGTTCATCAATGGCAGCCATCGCTTGATTTCGTATCCTCCAACAGTCGTCTTCAGTTCTGAAACCTACTGTAATCTCGTCAAAATTCCCTCATCAATCTTCTTTGCCACCGTTCTATTGTAACCCTAGTTTTTTTTTGAAACAACACTCATATACGCAAGCTTCATCTCACTCCATCACTCTGTGCCAATTCGATCCCGACTCCCGAGGTCTGCTCTCTAGAATCATAACCTTACATTTACATTTCTGTATGATGATGGATATGTCTGTCCCTGAAAGACCTGTACTTTGATCTTCGATTCGAAATGAGTTGCTTTTTAATTTCAGGACCACTGTGGTTTTTAACCGACTTAACATAGTTTAGAAACTCCAAAACGTACAAATCCACGTTTTTTTCTTTCAAGTTGAACAGCTGAAGGTCAATAGTGCAATTTTTATTATTTTGTTGTTCATTCTGATGTAGGAGTGGTTCTGTGCAGAATTCTTCTTCAAGCGGGCCAAGTGGTTCGATAGTTGGTCATCTTCTGGATTATCTCAACGAGTCTTGGACTCAGTTTCATGCCACAGGTATGCAAATATAAAGCTGTTGTTTGACATTGTGTCACATACATAGTTTTACTTGGAACTGTATGTGAAAAGGATTGCCAAGAACTTAACAGTGATTCCAGGTTAATTTTTTTAGAAAAAGGTTTTATTATATCATTATCTTATTATCTCCATCTGAATCTATACTCTATAGCTGAAGCAAAACGCCAATTAGTTGCTTTTGTTGGATTTCATCTGAATCTATAATCTATACTCTTATGATACTTTGAGGAGTTATGTTCCTCAAATGGTGGAGCTACTTGTTGACTCTGTAAGAAATCAAGCTTTCTTGGATTGGGAGGTCAAAGCACAAGTGCTTGTTTAGTTGTTTCCTTTTCACTTTATTTCTTGTCATATCTTTTTGAAAGTTGTCTTTTGCATATTTGATAATTAAAAACATTACATTACCTTTATTTTGTTTGTTTGCAGATTGAGAAAGTGAAAGCTGAGATTGGTGAAGATGGTAACAATCCTGAGGTGTTAACTAATTTGCTTAATGAGCTTCATATGCTTTTGCTTAATCCTCTTTTAATCCCATATTAATCTCTACTTTGATGATTAAACACTAAAAGGTCACTTGACTGCCTCCTTGCTCCGTATAATGCTTTGTAAAACAGTAAATATCAGACATATGATTGACCAAAATCACATCTTTTGAATCCTCATTTTCATATCCCAATCTAGAGTTAAGGTCAAACCCACCATTCCCTCGAAGAACAACACTCTCAAAAGCACTTAAGTATGCATATTTGTTCCTGTAAGAAGTATGCATACTGAACTATGGGTGTAGTTTTTGGTGTTTGAATTTAATCAACAAAAGATTTTGAAATACAAATGTGTAATTAATAACCTATATGTTTTTCTTCTAAAAGAGCCAAAATGAATCTTGGCTATGTATGATTTTGTAAAAAATTAAAACACATTAGATAAGTTGTCAATTATTGATTCCCCTCTTTATGTTTTTTTTTGTTCATTGTGTCAGATTGCGCCATAGAGGTCCAGACTGGAGTGGGCTCCACAGTGAGCAAGACTGTTATCTTAACTCTTATGATGTTGCAATGAGTATTGACCCTAAGTGGAAGATGGTAAACTAACTTTAACTTTCATTCATAAAAATTATAATATATGCTCTTACTCTTAGATACCAAAATAATCTTGAAATTCATAATTTATTATACAACGATCTTCATAAGTCCTTGAATTTTTGTTAATTTTCATTCCTTAAGCTGGGGGTGTTATTTTTTCGTTTCATTATGGAATTGATTGGAAATTTGTAACATAGCCCATTTTTATCTATAAAATTTTCAAGGACATATCATTTGTAAAAGTTCCATGATTTTAGTTAAACTATTTTTTTTAATAACTAGAAACCTTTTTGTAGTATAAACCTAATTTTGTTTTAATAAGCTTTGTTATGTTTAATTCTTCAATTTAGTAAACGATAAATTCTATAGTTATATTCAAAATATTATTTAGCATGGGTTTTATTTACAAAATATAAAACAAATATCTACATGCCAACCAAATATGATCATGGAATGTATAATTTGGTCATTCCATTCCATCCAATCAAACACGACATTGAATAAATAATTATACAATTAAATTTCCAAGATTTAATTTGTTGTAATTTTATTATAGATTCAACGAGATATTGGGAGGATTGAGAAGTTGGTCTTGCGCAATGCATTTGATGATGCCGAAAGCCCTTATCTGCCAAAGGTATGTTGTTTCATCTATTTTAGAGTGAATTACATTTTTGGTCCCTATTTCCAATTGTTTTAATGATTTTGGTCCCTTAGTTTGTTCAAAAATTGTGTTTTCAATAGTTTTTATCTTGCAATTTTGGTGCCTATATATATGAATCAAAATCATTACAAAAATGGAAATAAGGCGCACCGAATTGCAAGAGGAAACTATCTGAGACCAAACTGAAAATTTTGAACAAACCCAGGGACCAGTAATGTAATTTACACTTAGTTTTATATTCAAACACCATATACAGAAAAAGAAGTGTCAGAAATGTTTAAGTGTCCAATTATTTCATTTGAATTTTTAAAAAGATATACAAAATATAAGAGTGTCTTGTCTATTCTCCAGCACATACTGTACAGACAAAAGGAACAATTCAGTGATACAGTTGGATTGATGGTTTGAAGGATCATGCAAACCAACAGGTCAGTCATTTATTGTTATTCAGCATTGCTTCTAAGACAAAAGGGTAAAATAGTCAATTTATTTAATCTTGTTCCGATGGTTTATCTATACATGATGTCAAGAAAGAAAGTCTTTGTTCATACAACCAGACATTCATCATTTAAATACCCATTCAACATTTTATCTTGATGGAAAAAAATAGTAATACCCTAATTAAGACAATTGTAGTTGCCACCAACGGAGAAGGTAAGCTATAATATGTCACAGTTGAATTACTTTTTAAGAAATAGCAAGCTACTTTAAGTGATTTGCTTATTATATCATACTTTCATTTCTTCGTACTACTACAGCATTAAAAACAAATAAACAAACAAAAAAAAAATCATATTTTCATTGTTTTAATTGGATATATTTTTCAAAAGTTGTAATAGAAGGAAATGAAAGTAAGATGCTATAATAAACAAATAAGAGAAAGTATGTTGCTATTTCTTGCATTTAGTCAAAGTTACTAACATGTAATCTTTCAGACAACCAGGTACAGCTGGAGCGTGCGAAGCAGTCAACCAAGTCTGCCATTCTGATGAACCTTGAATCAAGAGTATGTAATTTAGGTTAATTAGTTTTTAATAATATATTTAATGTGATTTATGATTGATCTTAACATTCACATACAGATGGTTGCTTCAGAAGATATTGGCAGACAAGTATTGACATATGGGGAAAGGTATTGGTATTTTACTGATCAATTTGTTATATAATTGTACAGTGTCCCTTTCAGCCTAGTTATACAGAATGCGGGTATTATGTTCTTAAGTTCATGAAAGCGGTTGTTGACGAAGGACTTGAAGTATTGAATAACAATGTAAGTAAATCTATTAGTTTCACGATGGACTTGAATTGTTGTAGAATATTTACATATATAATTATTTAATAATTTTTTGCTAATATATTAGTTTTTGTCTCAGTTTTGGGGGAAGAGACATCGAGCTTGACAGGGTGCGTGAAAATGGGCTATTTATGTCATAAATTTTATTTATCAGTGATATGAATTCGACAAGTACTTTTTGATGAATTTGGACCGTATTTTTGAATTTGACACTATAGTTCGTGTAAGCCTTTTTATATATGTATGATATTTTATTTTGTGTTGTTAGACATTAAATATGTAATTTAATTTGATTTAAGATTTGGTAGAAATTTAGAATATATATATATATATATATATATATATATATATATATATAACCATGACATACAAAGCATGTCGTAAAAATATGTCAAAAATCATATTGTACAAAACATATGTTGTAATTTGAAGTCGTAAATGTCTGTCATAAATACAAAAATGTTAGGAATTATGACAAACAAAGTCAGTCGTAAATGTATGTCGAAAACGCATGTCGTGTATGTATGTCGTAATTGTTGGTCATAAAAGTCTGTCGTAAATTTTACGACAGACATAATGTCTGTCATTTTCTTTTATGACATGGCTTTCAATGACAGACATTTGTCTGTCATGTATAGACATTTATGACAGACATTGTCTGTCAAGGAAAACCTTTTTTCTTGTAGTGCCTCTTGTTGTGTAAGCACCTCCTTATCTCTGTATAGTTTTAACTCTTCTATATGCATCATTTACTTATTTATTAATGAATTTTTTATTTACAAAGAAAAAAAATTAATAAAAAATACTTTTTCTTGTTTTTGGTGGTGCTGCTGTGAAATTTTTCATACCATCTTAACACATGATTGTTAAAGATTTCCAAACCATCAAACACATGATTGTTAAATATTTTCAAACCATCAAACACATAATTGTTAAAAATAATCTCATAGGTCTCTAATAACATAAAACATGGATTAAAACATAGCTTTAAACAAAAGCCTAGAAATTCACCATGCAATTGATGTGCTCAGCAGCTTTTCTTCAAGATCGACACCTCTGGAACTTCATTCCCTTTACCCATCATATTCAAATTGTTAGCTGTAAGACAAAGCAAGAATGTTGTAAGAAGAAAATGGCATTTACATTCTGGAGAGAGAGAGAGAGAGAGAGAGAGAGAGAGAGAGAGAGAGAGAGAGAGAGAGAGAGAGAGAGAGAGAGAGTAAATAAGATATTGTCACAGTAAAAGCAAGCTAGGGGAGAATGATTGCGTATTGACTCGATTCAATGACCAAAATGTTATGCAGAACAAGTTGTTATGCATTTGGCTTGCACTGGACTAAGACGATGATCGACGTCAAAGGAACAAAAAATTTAATTTTTTGTCCAAAGAATCGTTTGGGACGATTCTTTTTTATGGGTTGACTGAATCTGAATGGAACAAAAGTGGGAAAAAGGAAATCTAAGGATCCACCATGTGCTTCTCTACAAGTAATTCCTGGGCACTTAGGAAAAAACATGTTGCCCTTAAAAAGAAAATAATTGTGTAGCAATATTTCACATGAACTCCCTTTTTACATTCCAAAAATTAGAACCAAAATCAACCTCTGTCTTGTACTAATGTAATATCTCAAAAAAAACAAAAAAATTTGGCGGCCAAAGTAGTGACCATAGTGTATCTCCTCGGAAGTGCATTAGTTGACATATTGCTCTAGATCATGCACATTATTTCTTCCTTGATGAACCACATATTGATAAAATTTCCAATGACATCTCGAAACGATATGAAACACATCCGTAGGCACCACAACCCATAGGACATCATGCATCTTGATAATACCAATTAGAAAATGAAATTAGGGCTTCATTAGTCATGATAACTTTGCTGCCATCATTAAGCCAATGGAATTTGTAGGATTATGGGGAAACTTGTGGGGGAAGTTGCAACTCCTTCACAAGAGCTAGAAACTAGTCTATCTATCACTCACTAGGCTGGATATTGTCTGCAGTGTTTACAAGGTCAGTCAATTTATGCATGCTCCAACAAATTGCTATCAAAATGCAGTTGCTCAATTTCTTAGATTTCTGAAAGGAACACCTGGAAATGGAATGCTTTATAGTAGTAAAATAAAATAACATAAAAAACACACATCCAGCAGATTAATGGATTTGCTGAATCAAATTGGACCGCTAATCAACAACAGGGTATTATACCAAATTTTGGGAAATGGGGTCACTTGCAGAAGCAAAAAAAAATGAAAAACAGTTTTGTCAAGTATTGTTTAACCAGAGTGTTGTGCCATTGCAAAAGGATTTTCTGAATTAATCTTTCTAGACAAGTTAATGTCAAAATTGAAAGTTGATGTTAATGGTCACTACATTTGTTCAGCGATAGGTAATTAATCCGCACTAGCTAATCTTCATAATCCAATACAAGATCATTGGATGAAGGAACTTCATCAAGTAAGAGATGGATAGTGCCATAGTGGAAATCCTATATTACTTGGATGAAGGAACATCATTGGTTTCAGGCTCACGACACAGATGCATAGTTGGTAAGTTTCAGAGTTGTAATCATCAGTTTCTAGCAATCGTTTATATTCCTTGTACACAATAATACATTCTGTACTATGTAACCAATCAAAGTTCTACAGATCGGTTCCTCCTTCGAATTCGAGGATATCAAGCTTAAGACCATGATCATCATTGTTGTGTGACTATACTAGTTGACTTCGCTAAAACTCATATGAACCACAATTATATAGCATTGAACATGGAAACCATAAAGGCTAGACTCTTTAACTTCCCTAAAGATTAAACTCCCACGGACCAGCATTAAATAGCATTCGACATGGATTTTAATTTTCCGTGTCATGCAATGAGCCTCAAAGGGAAGTAAATGAGCCTCTAATCCCTGATCTACCTTTTCTTTACAAACGAAGATGCAAATGAAAACAATGAATTATTGTTTATAAGGATAGTGAGAGTCAAGTGCTTTACCTTTCAAGATTTCCCTCCTCACTTGAACTAGCTGAGTCAAGAAAAACTTTTGGTACCTAGTCATATGTACACAGATAAAATCAGACGCACAGTCACAATATGAAACTAGTATGGCATAAGGACAAATGAAATTGTAACGCCCCGTTCCTGGTACGTATTTAATTTATTTAAATGTCTTTTATGAAGAGCTACTCGGCGAGTAGTAGCCCTAACTCGTCGAGTAGATGCCAGGATGCACGCGGATTTTAAGTGATCTACTCGACGAGTAGGCCAGTCTAGAGGAAACCCTAACCCTTAGGGTTTGCACCCTATTTAAACGTCCTTATAGCCCCCATCCCAGCCTCCAGCACCCTTAGAGCATTCCACCTCGAAACCCTAGCCTCCATTGGTGAGTTTAAGTGCTTCCTTCTTGATTGTGAGTGTTTTGGTGTATTCTTGGAAGGGTAGAAGTGAAGGAAAGAGAGAAGGTGCAAAGGAGAGGAAGGAGATCCAAGAACTAGCCCTCATCAGCTTCATATTCCGGTAATAAAGTTATTACCTTGCTTATTCCTCCATTAAACCCTCTTTATGCTTGTTATGCCTTCTTTGGATCCTTTTATGATTCAAAGCTTGGGATATGGACTCCCCTTGGATGGAAACTTCAGATCTGGACCCTCATTGCATTCTAGAAGTGTAAAGTTTCAGTCATGTTTGTGATTGATGTCCCTTTTGAGCTTAGAATCCCATTAAGAGATTAGTTTTGGACATTTGAAGCCTTTAAGCTATGCATGCACGTAAAGTTTGCAACTTTACGTGATAAGCATGCCCTAGGAACTTGGATATGTGATTTGGAGCCGTTGCATGGCTCAAATCAGGTCTATATGGAAAAGGGACTGAAAGGACTCGGCGAGTCCATGCTTGACTCGGCGAGTCATATGAAGATAGCCGTGGACTCGACGAGTTGGATGAGCAACTCGGCGAGTCCGATGAAGATTGCCTTAGACTCGACGAGTTGTTCATCAACTCGGCGAGTCGGATGAGTTTTCCCCCGAGAAAAGTAGTGTTTGAGTGAAATAGCCTCATTCCTTCTTAGATACACGTGAAGTTAGCAACTTTACGTGTTCAGATGGTTCCAGGGGCTCAGATCTACAAGTTAGATGCTCTGGAATGGTTTAGAATTCAACGGTATGGAATCTGCACGACAGAACTCGGCGAGTTGTTCTTGGACTCGACGAGTCGAGTCGCGAGTCCCCGTTTTTATTCGACTTGTGAGTTCTGGGTGAATCAGTGAGCGGGAAAGGGACTCGGTGAGTTAAAGTCAGTGTTAGTAAAGAAGGGACTCGGCGAGTCTGTGCCCTGACTCGGCGAGTCCGGTCAAACAGGAAGTTGACTTTGACCAAGGGTGAAATAGTCATTTTACCCTGAGATTAGTTGTCAGTGTTTGATTCAGTGTTTATGGAATTGTAGCCGGGGAGTTCCGGAGCAGCGGTCAGGCAATTTCAGATTTAGCATCTCGACAGCCAGCGTTACGAGGTGAGTTTCCTTCCAGTAGGAACGGGTCTACGGCCACAATGCCGACCCGTTTAGTTAGCAGTAGTTCCGGAATTCGGTCCGATGCAGTAGTTTAGTGTGCTTGATGTCTCTGTGATTCAAGCATGTCTTTGTGTTATGTGTTCCGGACTTCGGTCCGATGCAGTATGCAGTATATGTGCTATGTTAGTAGTTATGATTATGCTATGCTATGTTCAGTCAGATTCCGGACTTCGGTCCGATGCAGAGGGCAAGGCCCTGGTTAGTTCCGGACTTCGGTCCGATGCAGAGGGAAAGGCCCTGGTTAGTTCCGGACTTCGGTCTGATACAGAGGGCAAGGCCCTGGTTAGTTCCGGACTTCGGTCCGATGCAGTTTCCGGACTTCGGTCCGATGCAGAGGGCAAGGCCCTGGTTAGTTCCGGACTTCGGTCCGATGCAGTTTCCGGACTCCGGTCCGAAGCAGAGGGCAAGGCCCTGGTTAGTTCCGGACTCGGTCCGATGCAGTGGGCAAGGCCCAGTAGTTGCTTATATGTTATTGTATGGTATGTGGTAGTTTGGGGGATCTCACTAAGCTTTGTGCTTACAGTTTCAGTTTTGTTTTCAGGTACTTCCGCAAGTAAGGGGAAGAGCTCGGGATGATGGCATGGCACACACCACAGCTTCAGTTTTATCCTGGGAGTTTTATCCAGATATTTTGATATGATTGATACAGTATTTGTTTTGACACAGTTACTTGACTTTTGAGTTACACATCTTATGGTTTTAGTATGTATGATATTTGATGATATGATTTTTAGTAATATTTAAACAAAATTTTCGGGTCGTATTTTTGACGGACGTTTCAGAAATCTTCTCTTCTAATATTGATTATCATGAGTATAACCAAGACGATATGCAATTTCACATAAAAGGATAGTGTTCCAGCATAACTAACATTATAGGAAATTATAGATGGAAACCAAAAAACTTGATAATAAGAACCCACCTTGCGACTCTTGATGATGCTTGTTTCCTGCCACTTTTAGTTCGATTACTTCAATATATAGGGAGATCCAAGACTTGGTGTATACATAATCATAAACCTACATGGACACACAATTGATAAACTTTTATTTGGATCAAGGATGTGCCAACCCGTTCACATGGACGAGGCGGAGTTGTTCTTTGACAAAGGGTTGCGCGGGGCGATTAAGGACATTGTGGTTTGTAGTGACCCTTTCTTTGGTGACATATAATGGCGAATTGTCACTATAACCATTAGCTTTGGTGGTTTGGGTTTGTACTCGGCAGTAGAGGCTACTTCATATGCTTTTGTTGTCTCAAGGGTCCAATCTTGGGTGTTGCGAGGCCACATCTTACGGGATAGCGGCATATGTACTATGGATTCTGATTTTGCTTGTGCCTTGGATTCTCTTCCTAACAAACTTCTAGACATTGACCTTAGCAAATTTACTACTAAGGACACCGACCTGCTAAATAGCAAAATACATCGGCGAGTGCCATTTTTAGTAAAATTGTCCAAGATATGGAAGTTCATTTCGACATAACAGCTTGAAAGAAAGTAGTTTTCTAGTGTTTACATGCACCATATGCTCAAGATTTTCTTCTAGCTATCCCTATTGATGGGCTTGAACAACATATGTCTCTTATGGAGTATCGTACTATCCTTAAATATCGGATCATGATCCCAATATATTTCCAGATGACGAGATATGTCTGGTGTGCCGCAAGGCATGTTTGCACTCTTCTGGAGAGCATGCAGGTCACTGTTAAGAACTCCCTTGGTTCAAATATAGGCACGATATGGTTAGAGATGTTTTGTTTGATATATTTAAGATTGTCGGTGTTTCCGCCAAGAGAGAAGCACATGCGAATTTCTTGACTGGCCCGATAGAAAGAAGGTCAACCCTTAGACCGGCTGACGTTTTGATTTTTGCATGAGTTAGAGGGAAACATGACTGTGTGGACCTTACAAGGATATCACTTCTCTTGAACTTGAGGGATGAGGGGTTTCAAGGCGGGATAGGCTTCTTTAAAAGCTACTGCATGCAAGGTCACAAAACATGAGAAATCGTGCATGGAAAATCAACATGTGTTCATACCATTTGCATTTGATACGTTTGGCCTCCTCGCGCTGGATGCGGTGGAGCTTCTTAATCGAGTACAACAGATCATGCATAACAATGTTATATCCCCTAGATCTATAGATGTAGTATTCAAAAGAATTGGCTTTATCATACAAAAAGAAAATAACCACGAAAAAGCTAGCTTTGAAGATTACATAACATAATCATAAACCTAGCAAGAAAAACCCATTAGTTTCTTTTAAATCTCAACTTTAATCTTGTTTCAAAAGGACAAAGGTCGCAAACTGCTCTTCACCCACGTCAAAATATTTCCGACTCATAAAACACTAACCTTAATCTTGGTTTTCTGAATATGATTCGGGACACGTTTCTCGGTTTGGGAATTTTGTCCCAAAAGCCGGCTTTTATCCGACTTTAAACAGTGAACTCAAAAAACAACGAACATAACTCCTATTAGTGCACCTCATACGCATATCCCAAGCTACTTGAAGGCAATTTACTATAAGGCACGTTACACATGAGAAGGTTTTTTATTGATAAAGAATCAATACAATAAAAATCACATAAAGGTCACAACTTCGTCTAAGTGAACACATGCAGTAGAATATAAGAGAAAACACCATGAAATTACCAATCTCTAAGATAATCTAGACAACATCAAACATGATACAAAAGTCGATATAAAGAACAATCTTAAAAGCACTTTTCAAACCATCAAACACATGATTCTTAAAGATTTTCAAACCATCAAACACATGATTGCTAAAGATTTTCAAACCATCAAATACATGATTGTTAAGATTTTCAAACCATCAAGCACATGATTGTTAAATACTTTTAAACCATCAAACACATGACTGTTAAAGATTTTCAAACCATGAAACACTTGATTGTTAAATAGTTTCAAACCATCAAACACATGATTGTTAGAGATTTTCAAACCATCAAACACATGATTGCTAGAGATTTCAAACCATCAAACACATGATTGTAAAATATTTTCAAACCATCAAAAACGTGATTGTTAAAGACAAACCCATAGGTCTCTAATAACACAAAATAAGGATTAAAACATAGTTTTAAACAAAAGCCTAGATATTCGCCGGGCAATTGATGAGCTCAGCAACTTTTCTTTAAAATCGCCTTCTCTAAGATCGCCTTCTCTGATACTTCATTCCCTTGGCCCGTCATATTTAAATTGTTAGCTGTCAGAAAAAACAAAGAATGGCATAAGAAGAAAATAGCATATATATATATATATATATATATATATATATATATATATATATATATATAGAGAGAGAGAGAGAGAGAGAGAGAGTAAATAAGATATTATGATTGCGTATTGACTCGAGTCAATTACCAAAATGTTATGCAGAAAAAGTTGTACTGCATTTTGCTGCCTATGACCGATGTCAAAGGAACAAAAAATTTAATTTTTTGTCAAAAGAATCGTTTGGGAGTATTCTGTTTTGTGTAGCAATATTTCACATGAACTCCCTTTTTACATTCCAAAAAAAATAGAACCAAAATCAACCTCCATCTTGTACTAATGTAATATCTCAGAAAACCAAAAAAAAATTGGCAGCCAAAGTAGTGACCATATTGTATCTCCTCGGAAGTGCATTAGCTGGCACATTGTTCTAGATCATGCACATTATTGCTTCCTTGATGAACCACATTGATAAAATTTCCAATGACATCTCGAAACGATATGTAACATGTCCCTAGGCACCACAACCCATAGGACATCATGCATGTTGATAATTACATATTAGAAAACGAAATTAGGGCTTCATTAGTCATGATAACTTTGCGGCCATCATTAAGCCAATGCAATTTGTAGGATTGTGGGGAAAGCTGTGGGGGAAGTTGCAACTCCTTCACAAGAGCTAGAAACTAGCCTATCTATCACTCACTAGGCTGGATATTGTCTACAGTGGTAACTAGGTCAGGCAATTTATGCATGCTCCGACAGTTCTCTCAAAATGAAGTTGATCAATTTCTTAGATTTCTGAAAGGAACACCTGGAAATGGAATGCTTTATAGAAATAAAATAAAAAACACACAACTGGAAGATTAATGGATTTGCTGAATCAAATTGGATAGATAGCAAATCAACAACAGGGTATTATACCAAGTTTTTGGAAATGGGGTCACTTGCAGAAGATAAAAAATAAATAAATAAATAAAATAAAGTCAACAGTTTTGTCAAGTATTGTTTAACAGAGTGTTGTGCCATTCCACAAGGATTTTGTGAATTAATCTGTCTAGACAAGTTAATGTCAAATTTGAAAGTTAATGTTAATGGTCACTACATTTGTGCAGCGATAGTTAATCCGCACTAGCCAATCTTCATAATCGAATACAAGATCATTGGATGAAGGAACTTCATCAAGTAAGAGATGGATAGTGCCATAGTGGAAATCCTATACGCCTTCATTGGCTTCAGGCTCACAACACAGATGCATAGTTGGTAAGTTTCAGAGTTCGAATCTTGAATTTCTAGAAATCGTTTATATTCCTTGTACACAACAATACGTTCTGTACTATGTAACCAATCTAAGTTCTTCTACAGATCGGTTCCTCCTTCGAATTCAAAGATATCAAGCTTAAGACCACGATCATCATTGTTGTGTGACTATACTCTTTGACATCGCTAAACACGAAACACATATGAACCACAATTATATTGCATTGAACTTGCAAACCATAAAGACTAGACTCTTTAACTTCCCTAAAGATTAAACTCCCATGGACAAGAATTAAATAGCATTCGACATGGATTTTGATTTTCCATGTCATGCAATGAGCCTCAAAGGGAAGTAAACGAGCCTCTAATCCCTGATCCACCTTTTTTTTTTAATGTGTGAGCATCAATAGTTTGTGTTGCGATTAATACATGGATTTTACCAGGCTTTTGAGAAGCTTTTCACTAATAAATGGCTAAAAGCTTACAAACGAAGATGCAAATGAAAACAATGAATAATTGTTTATAAGGATAGTGAGAGTCAAGTGCTTTACCTTTCAAGATTTCCGGCCTCACTTGAAATAGCTGAGTCAAGACAGACTTTTGGTACCTAGTCATATGTACACAGATAAAATCAGAGGCACAGTCACAATATGAAATTAGTATGGCATAAGGACAAATGAAATCTTCTCTTCTAATATTGATGATCTTGAGTATAAGCAAGACGATATGCAATTTCACATAAAAGCATAGTGTTCTAGCATAACTAGCACAATAGGAAAAGATAGATGGAAACAAAAAAACATGATAATAAGAACCCACCTTGTGACTCTTGACGATGCTTGTTTCCTGCCACGTTTCGTTCGTTTTCTTCAATATATGGGGAGATACAAGACTTGGTGTATACAGAGGGGCCCCTATAAACTTTGGAGCATGAGCAACCAACTTTTTAAGACATAAAGACTTCTTATTTGGTATATAGTGCATTAAATCTTTCAAGCGGTGCACAACTTCAGTCTTAATCTTATCTTTAGTGTCCACAATCTCCAAGACGGCCTCACACTGTACTCACACATCATCCATACTACTTTGTGGAGACAATTAAATATGCACAAATAACCGCCCATGGTCCCTAACCGCTCTGCCCATTCGCAAGGTTGCGGGATCTCCTCAAATTTATGCTCAGACAAATCAAAAGAAAGAACTACATGTGGATTCTCATAAGCTGAACCATGACAAACAACCCAATGAAGTGACCCATTGTAAAGGACACCAACCCTACTGATAAAAGTGTAGTTCACTTCTCCAATAACTTCCCAGACGTTGGATTTTAAAGTAAACATTAGGAAACAGGTATGATTACTATCTTTCATAAACCCTAATACCACCTTGTAGTCATCTTTGGATGAATCATAACCAAAACCATAAATCATATATCCCTCGCGAGGGATTTGGGGCTCTTCCAGTTTATTCACTTCTCGGGTTTCAGGATTGATAAGTAAAAATTTGGTACGAGAGGGAGAAACGCATACCAAACCATTTGAAGAACCGAGTAGATGACGCCTGCGACGGACAGATAAGATATCATCAGCGTCATATTGCCAATAACTGCAGCGCATAACGGACATAGCAATTCTCCTGTTTCCCATTTTGTCATTTTCACGATCACGGCGATAACTGTGTTCGAGATGGGCTTTGATGAAATCAGGATCAGAGATCACATATTTCCATGACTTTGAAACGCTCCTGTAACGGATCAGATCGCTCACCTCTGATCTTATCAGTATTTGTTCAATCATTTCATCGGGCAACGGTGCCCTTGAAACCCTAGAACCGAATGCCCGCATTTGGAAAAGAGAGAATGGGTTGCGTGTGAGAATGCAGGCTTCTATTTATACTACATTTATTACTAGGCACTCGTAAAAGGATAAATTAAATTTCGCAAAATTTTACCGGATGTAGAGAAATTACCTTTAGTGATGTGCCTTGTTGAAACTTACCACATATACTTGTGGCTTTAATAAATTTGTAGATACTAATATGCATACCAAAGATGATTCTTGATTTACAATGGGAGTGGGAGAGGTACTGGAATCTAAAGTAACTATAAAGACATGATCAAAAGCAAGTGATGATCAAGTTAGCTGCATTGAATAACCCGATTTGTGCAGTTATCAAGATCTATCAGAGTTGTATTGGAAAGAAATTTGTTGCATAGAATCTTGATAAGTCAGTAAATTAAACCAGCTGTTCTATGGAAGTAGGAAGTTAGTTCTGGTGTAAATTAACAAACTGTTTTCAAGCAGTTGTACACGGTAAGAGCTGTTTTCAAGCAGTTGTACACAGTACATCTGGTGTAAAGTTTCTTCTTGGATGAAGTAGCAACTCGATTACCTTACAAACCTTGGACAATAAAGCAGGACAATTCAAAAGCAACACTTACAGCCATCCACCCACTACTTCTTCGATCTTCTATCTTATATTACAGAATTACATTAAACTTTATCAAACTTTATTTACTATTTAACATTCAAAGTTAATTAAAAAAATCAAACTTCAAACACAACCCTGTCGAATCAAGTCTATGTTCAAAACAAACCTATTTCATATTTCCACATATCAAAAAATTAACAACACTTACTATGCAAACAAAGTTTGCACCAAAATTAAGCCAAACCAGCACTAATGCGAAAATCAGTTACTATTTCATGCTCATAAGCAAATCTATAATCATTTATACATTGTGAATTATTTAATAAAAAGAAAACTTGAAATCGTGAGAAAGAAGTATCCAACGACAGTTTGTGAGGAAGAAAGAAATCTTGCCGGCGACCGAAGATGAGGATGATGACTGCGTGAGCCGATAGAGTTCCGATCGTTTCGAAATTGAGCTATTCGCTAGACATCCAAATCGTATGAGGTATAAACTATAAACCCTGCCAAAAGGTATTTCCTGTAAATACAGTAAATTGGACCGAGTACATGATAGAAATCGTGAACTCTGTTTAAATAATTTTCAGATCCTCACAGTTTTTTTTCTTTTTTTTTGGTCCATGTATAATTTTATTCTTAATTTATTCTTTTTTCTTTTACTCTCTTACAATTTTCAAACTATAAAATTAAAAAAAGGCTCCGCCTCACCCTACCCCACCCACCCTATCCCATCCCATTCCATCTCTTCTCCCTTGCAGTGGCGACCTTGGGTGTGCATGTGATGCGATAGCATGAGTCCTCCGAATTTTGGAACAAATATATAGTTATTTTTTCGTATTTTGTAAAAGACATTGTTTTGTGTTATCATTAAAGAAGATTAGTGGTGTCGGTTACTTATATACATAATGTAACATCAGTTTACAATCTAGAACTCATTTTAATTATAAAAAAATCAAAGAAAATCAAAAAATTAAAACTTAATCATAAATTTGAAAATTTATCACCTATTTAAGGAAAATGTTTATATCCAAAGAAAAGTACAAATTTGTTTCTAATAGAAATTTTAGCAAACGATTCATATTTTATAAAATACACTTTACCAAAAAAAACATAATATAAAAAATTAAAATCTAATCTAAAGTCTAAAAGACAATTTGCCCAAACAAACTCTCATTTTAAAATGTTTGTTAACTACAAGTTGGGAAAGTAAGATTGAAATTGTGAAAGCAATAGTGACTCAAGAAGAACTAAAAAAACGGTATTTTGATGGAATTAGCAGATGAAATTTCACTTCAAGTGTTGTTCATGCTTAAATATTTTGCATACATAGTTGATCAAACTATTGGTTCATTAGAGTGACTTTTTGAAAAATACAAGTTATGTGAAGATATTTTTGGTTTCTTATTCTCAACAAAAAAATTGAAGTCACTGAATACTAGTGAGTTAAAGGCAAGTTACAAAAACCTTGCACAGAGGTTGCAAAATTGTCATATCTTTTGGACTTGGGTGAGTGTTCAACACTCAATCTTTTCTTTGCTAGGTAGTTAGATCTTGGATTTTGACCCCTTTTCTTCGTATTTGATGGATTTTTAAAGGTGAGATCTGTAACGCCCGTAGATCCGGGCTAGTCAATTTAGAGATAATAGGGGTCGAAAACGACTTTTCGACAAAAGATTATTTAGAATAAATAATCTTAACCAAGTTGTAGAATATGTCTCAAGGGTTCCGTACATATAAAGAACACCGAAATCCGAGTTATAACGAAAAAGTTATGACCCGTCGAAGTTTCCCGATGGAACCGGCACGACACCGGGAAGCGTAAATAGTGAATTTACGATAGAGCGACTTTTAGCCTTAGCGACCTAAACGAAAGTCGTAGAATACGTTAAACCGAGAGCGTCCATAAAAAGAACGCTCAAATCTGACTTCGTATGAGGAAGTTATGATTTTTCGAAGTTTCGGCTTAGCAGTGTACATCCCGAAGTTTGAATATTAGATCGAGCGGTTTTTAGCCGACACAACCTAAACGAGAATCGAAGATCTCGTTAATAGTAGCGTAACGATAAAAATACAGACGAAAACGGAAGTCGGATGAAGGAGTTATGATTTTTTAACGGACCAATCGTGTCCCGGCCGGTTAAAAATATAAATTTAAAATAAAATCAAAATTAGCCGACGGAGTCTAAACGAAAGTTGTAGAGTAAGTTCTCTCCTACGCGTGGATATAAAGAACGTCGAAAACGGAGCTCGTATGCAAAAGTTATGATTTTTAGAAGTTAAGTGTGCAATTTGCGAAACTGTGATGACGTGGCCGAATCATAGCCGTCTGATGCTAATCACAGGGCTCGCTGCGGATGGAGACACGTCGCCTTCGGTACGCCCAGCGCCCGATTTCGTAACGCGCCGCGTACAGATCTCCTATGCGGTTCCGAGACGTCCACGATGACCCATCCTATTCGCGACACGCGTTGTACGACCGAGGTTATGCCCCGCGTCCGAGGACCTGTACTCCCAGCGTACGTCCGAGGACCAGGCTATATAAGGGCTGCGAGGGCTGCCATATTTTCTCACAAATTTACCACAACTTTCTCTCTCTACTTTCTCTCACTACCCCCCAAACCCCCCTAAACCCTAGGAAACCTCCCTAGCACCTGAAGGAAGCCCCGAGGCTCCCGGAGTCCCGAGAAAAAGGGTCTTTCGGTTCGGAAACGCTGCTCCAAGCGAAGCCCCGTTTTCTTTAAAATCCGCTGTAAGTGAGCTACGCCTATGAAATTTTTAATATAGCTTTTAAATAATTATAGTAATGTTATTAGGTCCTTAAAATAATTATTTGGGCTATTATTATGAGTTATATAGAGTGTTGTTTAACGCTTATATAATAATAATAATAGCTAGACTATTAATTAGTCGCGGTTAACATTAAAACTAAACCCTAGTGGTATTGATACTAGGTTTTGTCAAGGGAAAATTGTTTTGAGATAACGAAGCGCTGTCTGAGTTCTGAATCACCACCTTAACAAGTGAGTGCATAGTTACTTTCATCTTACACATAGATATGAAGTATTTTATATAAATTACATGCTATGTGTGCATATTGTCTGAATACTTGCTGTCTATGCCGGATGAACGATTTTATACATGTTTTAAATGATTTAAACTGTATATGTATTTTATATCTACAAAATATGTTGGGTAAAACATGGGTAGATGAATGATGAGGGATGAAGGCTGAAATAAAGGAACATTAGTAGTATGGACCCAGTGCCCTATAGGTGAACATTGGCAACAATGAACCTAGTACCCTATAGATGAACACTGGCAGCTGCGCCAAAATCTGAAGATGTTTTAGATCTACGATACACATCCTAGCAGCTGCGCTCTAAGGATAGTATCGACAGCTGTGCCTAATAGAGAACATTATAACCATGACAGTAGCGTTTAAAGGTTAATACCGGCAGAAGCGCCTCATAGAGAATGTCACAATTCCGGCAGCTGCGCCTAAGCGATAATATTAGCAGCTGTGCTTGATAACTGTGTCATTGGCAACGATGGACTTCGTGCCGTTTCCTTAGGACGATCCTTAGGAATGAATGAACGAGGAGTAGGTGATTCTTAGGGTAAATCCTTAAGAAGATAATGGGGATGGGTAATTGGGTTGATCGTTTAATTGTTTAAACATAATAATTATATTATTGTGGGTTGAAAACCCTATGTACTCACCAGGTTTCCCAACCTGACCCACTCAGTTTATTTGAATCACCGGTGTCGATATGAAGTTACATTACACTGAGAGATTAAGGAGATATAAATCACTAGTGATAATGAATGTAAGTTCTGTTTATGCTTATGTTTCTGTATTGACGATGACATCCCAACGTTTTAAAATGAATAAAAATATATTTCTTCGGAAATGCTTTCATAACGTATTTATCATGTTTTTCTGGGAACAAATTCGGCAACATTTTTATTAAAAGAGGTACTCTGATTTTTATAAAGCATAAACAAAAATCGGTCTTTTCTGGCCGTGAAAATGGGGATGTCACAAGATCTCATCAAACTTGTAACTTTATGAATCTCCAGGCCATTTGGAGCATTTAACTTTTTGGATCTGATGTAGACTTGAGTTTTGAGGCCATGCATGGAATCTTGGACCTTTTTGCCCTTGTTCTGTCCTAAAAATGGAAAGTACATGATTTTAAGCCTTTTTTCTCCCTTAAGCCTCAATCTCAGCATGACTACCAGTATCTAAGAGAAACTCCTATAGAAGGTTCTAACACACTTACACAATAAGGGGCCAAACTCAAAAGGAGAAGCAATGAAAGTCGACTTGAAAGGGGAAGAGGGAGACTTTTATATAGTGTATAATATCATTGAGATTTGGGATTAAAGAAAACCAGGGATATGTGGTTGTTGTTAAGCAAAATAGTGGACTGATTCATTTATCTTAACATGCGAGTTTCAAAAGCTTTGTTCATTTAGTTTTCACAATAAACTAATTATTTTCTAATGATGAATGTTTTCAGATTTGTCAAGCTATGGGCCTCTATGAGTCTTGGTTCATCTTCACTAATGTATGTATTATTGTAAGCTTTTTATGTCTATTTGATATCAGTGCATGTATGTGTGTGTATGCTTAGTCTAGATTTCTTCAAATTTACAAGGTTGTCTCAGTGTATGTACATGTTTGTGTGTATGCTCTGTCTAGATTTCTTCAAATTTACAAGGTTTCAGGTGAAGTTTAATTCAGTTAAATGCTTATAAAATGTTATTTATGGTTTAGAATCCAATTTTTTCTTTTGATTTGCGTATAATATCATAAGGTTAATCGTTGTGCTATGGGTCTTTCAATTCCAATCGTTTAGGATTGTTAACTCTTAATTTTAATTGTTGTTTTGTCTCAGATTTTTAATTTCATTTTTTTTATTTCAGTCTCTCAAGGTTTTTCATATTGCTTTCGTTCCATACGTAAACTCTTCAAAAGGCGTTAATTCAGCTGCTACCCAGTAAAAAAATAAATTCTTTGATTACATATTCATTGTGTAGTGGAAAGACAAAATCAGAGTGTTAATAAAACCATGTGTTAGGGCTTTATGCATATAGAAGGGAAGTATTAAAGAAGATCAACCAAGCTACCAAACTTCTTTTGTTTGATGTTGATGAAAATCTTCTCTGTGGTGTGAATAAGGCATCCTCTAAGGGGCGATGAAGTTAGAAATTGTTATTTTGGGGAGGGCTGTAAACGAACTAAACGTTCGGCGAACTGCTCGTAAACTGTTCGGCGAAAATTTTGTTTATGTTTATTTATTTGATAAATGAATAAACACGAACATAAATTCTCGTTCGTTTAGTTAAACAAACAAACATGAACAATGGTCTCGTTTGTTCAATTATGTTCGTGAACGTTCGTTTATTTTGTTCATTTACGTTCGTTTATGTTAGTTCATTTAAGTCCTTTTTATGTTTATATATGTTCAATTGAGTTTGATTACATTACTATAATATATTCTCATTTAAGTTCATATATGTTCAATTATGTTTATTTATCTGTGTTGGTTTATGTTCGTTTAGCATGTTCACGAACATAAACAAACGAACATGAACAATGTAATTTTTTAAATCAACGAACACGAACAAGAAAACTCGTTTGTTTATTCATTCATGTTCGTTCATTTGTTCAGCTAACTTAAATGAACGAACATGAACATGCCCTTGTCCGTGTTCATTCGGTTTGTTTACAACCCTAGTTTTGGGTGAATGAGGTTGTACTTCTTTTGTTCTATGTTATAGGTTTTAGTTTAATGGAGTGGTTATATTGTGGATATAAGTGATGTTTTATTTTTAATAGGCGATTTAATCTACTGGGAACAAGAAAGCACTACAAGAAATATGTTCATTGCCGACGACACTTTTGCTTTTAGCGGCAACTCAAGCTTGAGTCGCCACAAAAAACCCATGTCGCCGGCAAAAGTGTCGCTGGTAATTCCTTGGGGGACCGATCCGCGTGACGGTAAATTGAGGATTTCCATCGAAATTGAGGCCGCCATCAACGTTGAAATTGAGGATTTCGGCGATTCGCAAGGATTCAGGCCACCATCACCGTCGAAATTGAGGATTTCCGATGGTAAAGTAGATACCGGTGGGCAAAGTAGATACCGGCGACTGAAGAAGAATCTTCGGCAATATCGACGCACTTCCGGCGACAGTAGGTATCTACAGCTTAGTTCCCCTTCCCTTCTCTTGTAACATCGATTTTAGATTATATTAGTGATTAATTGCAAAAAATTGTCAATTTCAGTTTTTGATTTAGTTTACCGGCGACTGTTGTTATCCCTATCGGCGACTACCACCACCACTGCACCATTTGTTTGATTTCCGCCACCACAGGTTCTATTTACGATGAAATTCGAGTTTAATTGCAAAATATGTGTAGATGTATAAATTATGTGAAATTTGGCATATGTGTGTACATTTGATATATGTACGTGAATCTATGTAAGTTTGGTGTATATATGTGAATGTATGTGTGTTTGGTGTATATATGACATATGCATGTGAAAGTTTGTGTATTTGGTATAAGTAAGATGTTATTATCTATATAGGTGAAAGTATACGTATTTGGTATAAGTAGGATGTTATTATGTGTGTATGTGAATGTATGTATGTTTGGTGTATATGTGGTATTTGTAATATAAAATTTATTTGGATTCCAAGTTTAAATAGAAATGCTTATTCCTATGTAATGTGTATTTCTAATATAAATTGTATCTCTATAACTTATAATTTTTCAGAAAATGATGTTGATATTGCTTTTGTTTGTGTACACCATGGCTGCTGTTATGGGCCGTGGACATGGGGGTGATGGAGCCAAGAACCCACCTTTCCCAGGTAGTAGAGGTGTTGTTATAAATTAAATACCGCTTCTAATAATTTTTAATTATATTTCTACTTGAGCAACGTAGGAAAGTCCGAGGAAAAGCCAAAAATATTAAGCTTAAAAGAATGCTCTTACAGAATAAGGGCAAACCGATTTACATGGATTATGATATGGATATGACATATGATCCCGTAGGAGAGCCGAAAGACATGTTTGCACGAGAAGTTGGAAAGATAATGTGGTGGATGGTCCCTTTTGATAAATAAATTTGGAAAAAAGTTTCCCCTGCAATAAAGGATACAGTAAAACAACATTTAGGGGTAAATTATTTATATAAAAAAAATTTATATGGTTAATTATGATTGATTTTTACTTGGTTAACATTTTTTTTGTTTTTGTAAACAAAGTTTGATTTGGATCGGATGTCCCAGGATCCAGACGCTGCTATCTTGTTAGAGAGTTTTGAAGCAGCTTTGTTAAAAAGGTATCGAGAGTGTAAAGTTGATGCAAAAGAATACTTTCTGGAAGTCGGAGGGTTTGAGGATATCCCTAGAGCATTAGCCACCCCCAGATGATATGGATGTTGATAATTGGAGGAAAAAAGTTGAGTATTTCCAAACGGACGAACAGAAAGCTGCTTCAGAAAGGAACAGGAAAGTACATCAAATGTGAACGACCGTGAATCGTGGGGGGTCGAGCTCATATAGCAGTACTTGCTATAAGAAGGTAACGTACGATACATGTAATTATTTATTTAAAATATAATCTAATTTTTAATGTTAAACAAAACCTTAAGAGAGTGGATACGTTTCGCAAGGCTCATACCGATAGGAATGGTGTATTTGTTAGTGTCGAGGTGGAACAACAATACATAAGTATTTAATTACAATTTTATCATATAATTAAATGTTTATTTATACTTAATTGTTGATAAATTTTGGGAAATACATAATCGGTTAATGGAAGAGCTCTTAGAACAAATGCAAGGGCCACAAGGTGGAAGAGAGTTAACACTCACTCAAGAAAGAACTACTTTGGAGAAAGTATTAGGAGAATGGCGTAGCCATATCAGAGGCATCAGCCGAAAACCTTCTGATATCCTGCCGATTTCAGAGCCATCGCAACCACCACCACAGCCATCACAGGTAAAACAAGATTATTTAATTTCATTAAATGCATGTTTATTTGGTAATTTTTGTTTGTGGTGATTATTTTCTAAAAGCTTTGGTAATTGGTTTTTTGTCCCAAGTACAACAAATAGCAATGTACTTTTGTTTTTGTCTTAGTTTAAAAATAGCGATGTACTTTGGCATCAATAAATGCATGTTGATTTGGTAATTGTGCTTTTGTCCCAAGTGCAAGATATAACAATGTATTTTTGGTATTTCTTGTATTTTAAGTGCAATAAATAGCAATGTACTTTGGTATTTCTTCTATTTCAGGTTCTTTAGCACAAATACAGTAAATTATTTAATTTCAAAGTTTCATGTATCTATATAAAGATCAATAAATGCATGTTGATTTGGTAATTGTGCTTGTAATTGGGTTTATATTTTAAGTGCAACAAATAGAAATGTATTTTGGTTTTTTGTCTCTAGTTTAAAAATAGCAATATACTTTGGCGTCATAAAATGCATGTTGATTTGATAATTTTGGTTTGTGGTGATTATTTGCTAAAAGCTTTGGTAATTGGGTTTTTATCCCAAGTGCAAGAAATAGCAATGTACTTTGGTTTTTTGTCTTAGTTTAGAAATAGCAATGTACTTTGGCACCGATAAATGCATGTTGTTTTGGTAATTGTGTTTTTGTCCAAAGTGCAAGAAATAGCAATGTATTTTTGGTATATCTTGTACTTAAGTGCAAGAAATAGTAATGTGCTTTGGTTGTTTTTGTTTATGTTTGATAATTTAACTTATAAGTTTATATATGTTGTTATTTATTTGTAGTTGGAAAATCTTCGAGCAATGCTCAACGAACCGACATGTAGGGAGGAGCTTTGTGCGTTTTTTCAATCGGGGAAAGATCAAGGAGGAATTGATGGGAACGGAGATGATGGTTCGTTGGATAATTAATTTGTGTTTTGTATGTTACATTTGTCGTGACAGTTTGCTACTTGTTAGAATTGTAAAACTTTGGTTGTTTATTTTGGTATGAAATTAATTATTACAGTATTTAGTATCTAATCGGATGTTATTATGTAATTTTTTTTGCATTTAATGTCGTTATGTATTTGTTTTTTTGCACCCAAAATCGTTGATTAAAAAAAATTAAAAAATGAAAAATGTTATTACCAGCGACAGGAAGTAGTAGCAGCGACAAGAATTATTACCGGCGACAATAGCATTAGCGGCGACAACTGCCTTTACCGGCGACATTTTGATCAATAGCGACAACAGAGCAGTAGCGACAACTTTTTACCTGCGACAAATCGCCGGTATTACCTTTACCGACGACTTTTTTACTCTTTAACGGCGACTTTTGTTGCCGCTAATTACCTTTTTTCTTGTAGTGAATAGAAGCGGTAGGTTGAAATTATGCAACCTCATTATTTTGGGTGTCATATAAGCCATGCCTTTTTTATTATAGGAAATACGATATCTACTTCTCATAAATGTGTTGCGGATGCCATTTGTGATTAGTGTCTGGGTTAGCGTAAGATTTACATCAAAATGGGGTTTTATTTTTATTTAGTTAAAAAATTTTAACATTCTTTAGGGAAATTTATTTTAAAATACTCTTTTGTTAATTTTCTATTAACATTTTATAGTTCATATTTTACCAAAATTTATTTGCATGTTGTTTTGTTAACTTATTAACAAAATTTACTGTGTTTTTCAACTCTAATAACAAGTTTTCTAATCATGCATTTATAGACAAAACAAGCAATAAAACAAACACAACCACATGCAAAATAATGATAATCATTGTCTTTAATCTATACATTTTTCCGATGAGCCAAATATACAGAAAAACTTAAGTCATTCTAATAACAAAACAACCATAATGACACATGGTTCCTACTTGTTTTGTCATTGACACACGACGGCCGAGTAGAATTGCATCAAGACTCTAATCTTCATGGTTCTTGTT
This sequence comes from Lactuca virosa, assembly GCF_052849685.1. Taxonomy (NCBI): domain Eukaryota; kingdom Viridiplantae; phylum Streptophyta; class Magnoliopsida; order Asterales; family Asteraceae; genus Lactuca; species Lactuca virosa. Next base: position 131,497,635 of record NC_136426.1, on the reverse strand, counting down.
TAGAGGGTATGCCACGAAATTTAGAAAGCCATGTGTTATCTAGTAAATTTAGGCCCTAAACAGAAATGTATAAAAAAATTGTAAATCATTATATATATATATATATATATATATATATATATATATATATATATATATATATATATATATATATATATATATATATATATATATATAGGGGACAGTTCAAATAAAAACAGTAAATAGTATGAGAACGTAAAAACATTTTTTTATGTTATTATTCTGCAATGAATTTTGTATCGACAACTTTATGTCATTATTCAGCAAAGAATAAATGAATAGTCAAACGTTAAAATTAAAATTAGAATTTACTACAAAAATGCACATACATAAGTTTATAATAGAATAATAACATTGTAATGAATATATGACTAATCGAAAGTTAATATTTATATTAGAATTACTTCAACAATACACATATACAAAATTCATTACAAAATAATAACATAAACATAGTGTTTTTACGTTCTCACACTATTTACTGTTTTTATTTGAACTTACTTCTCTCTCTCTCTCTCTCTCTCTATATATATATATATATATATATATATATATATATATATATATATATATATATATATATAGAGAGAGAGAGAGAGAGAGATTGTGATGCCTAATATTGTTATTATTTAAAACTTTTATAATTGTTAAATATTAAAAACTCCTACCGATATTTAGTTTAAAAACATAAAAATATCAAAAAATTAAAACAAAAGTAAAAGAAACACTACTAACTTCAACAGAATGTTCTTAATCGCCCCGTGCAACCCTTTGTCAAAGGACGACGTCTCTTCCATGTGAACGGGTTGGCACGTCCTCGGCCCAAAGAAAAATTTAGCAATTGTGTTTTTCTTGGTAAGTTTATGATTATGTTCTATAATCTTCAAAGCTAGCTTTTGGTGTTTATTACCTTTTGGAGTTTGAAGAAGATAAGCGTACTATGTAAATATGGTGGGGAAAATAATTTAACAAATGTGTTATGTGGGAAAAATAATTTAACAAATGTGTAATGTTCATGTATGTTTATGTGCAGAATTTGAAGATTTTTGATGCATGGGGAAGAGATTATTTGCGTTTGAGACATTACGATTTTTTTTTAGATTCCTTTTTTCGCACTTTTTTATATATCAATGTCTAATGGAATTTAAAAATAAAATATTAAGTAATGAAAACGTATATATATATATATATATATATATATATATATATATATATATATATATATATATATATATATATATATATATAGCGAAGAAAACAAAAGGAATCTAGTAAAGACAAAGAAACTAATCGCAATGTCTCAAACACACATAATCTCTTCCCCATGCTTCAAGAATCTTCAAATTTTGCACATAAACATCAACGAACATGAACATAACAAATTTGTTAAATTATTTTTCCCACCATATTTACATAGTAGACTTATTTTCTCCAAACTCCAAAAGGCAATAAACACGAAAAAACTAGCTTTGAAGATTAAGAACATAATCATAAACCTACCAAGAAAAACCCATTATTTTCTTTTAAATCCCAACTTTCACCTTCTTTCAAAAGGACAAAGTTCTTAGACTGCTCTTCACCCAAGTCATAAAATTTCCAACACGAAGAACCCCAACATTAACATTGGTTTTCTGAATGTAGTTAGGAACAGTTTCTCAGTTCGAGCTTTTTTGTCCCAAAAGTCGGTTTAATTTTGATCCAAACCGGCTGGAAAAGTAACCCAAAAAGCAACGAACATAACTCATGTTAGTGAACCTCATATGTATATCCCAAGTTATTTAAAAGCAATTAACTATAAGGGATGTTGCAGACGAGAAGGTTTTTTTTTATCATAAATAATCAATACAATAAAAATCACTTAAAGGTCAGAACTTGGTCTAAGTGAACACATGCAGTACAATACAAGAGAAAACTCCATCAAACTATCAAACACATGATTGTTAAAGATTTAAACCATCAAACACATGAATGTTAAATAGTTTCAAACCATTAAATACATGATTGCTAAAAGATTTTCAAACCATCAAACACATGATTGTTAAAGATTCCCAAACCATCAAACACAGTGTAACATCCGTCTCTCGAGGTATTAATTGAGTATGCAAATTAATATTGGTTTTGGGCTTATGTTGGGCAATGGCCCCTTTTGGAATGGACCTTAGAAGATTGGGCCAAGGAGAGGGCTGCCCATAAGCCGTACGCAGGGCATAACCCGTCGTACGCGAGGCGTAGTAATCGCATCAGATGTGCGGGACTCGGGGGCGTACGCGCAGCGTACCATGAGGTACGCCCAGTGTACGCGGGCAGATGCCAAACCCTAATTTTCAGGGTTTAAGACATATATAAACCCCATTATGGCCTCCCCTTTGGCCTCCTCACCTGTCCCTCACTCTCAGAAAACCCTAGTTCGTCCCTTACTCCTTTGCTTTGTGTGCTTAACCTCTTGAGTTCATTTTTGGTGAAGAAGGGCTTGGAAGAAGTGAAGCAAGGTTGACGGAAGAAGCACTTGAGTATCTTGAGCTCAAGGGTCTGGAACAAGCTCACCTTTTGGCATCCTATCTTTCATTCTTGAATCATAGATCTAGGGTTTTTAAGATTTGACCTTTTTAGATCCAAAGATTTGATCTTGAGCATGCAACTCCGTTTTTGAACTTAGGGTTGCCACCCTTGAAGCTCAATGTGCTCCTTTAGATGTAAAGTTACAAGCTTTGAGGCTTTTATGAAGCCATGCAAGAGATCTAGCCATTTTCATGATGGTTCTTTGTCACTTTCTAGTGTTGGGCTCATTTGGTGGCTTGCAAGCCACCAAGTGATCGACTTTATGGGCTAGGACGAAGTATTGGACTCAGATCTGTAGTTTGGACGTAGTTTCATAAGGGATTAAGTAGTTTTGGAGAAAAGAGCTTAAATGGAGAGTACGCTGGGCGTACACGTCAGTACGCGCAGCGTACAAGCCCTTTCAGCTGTACGCGCAACGTACAGAGAGGTACGCTCAGCGTACGCTCAATCAGTGGACTTGTTGTTATTGGGCTCGGTTTGGGCCAAGTATTGGACATAGTAGCTGTGGGCCGTGTTGGGCCTGCAGAAGTCAGTTAAGGGCTTAAGGTTTAGTATGGTTGGAAAGGAAAGCCCAATTTGAAGAGTTAGGCCCAATTTAGAAAATTGGGCCATTTGGAGATTAATGTGACATCATCATTTTCAGGGCCAGAAAAGACCGATTTTGTTTATGCTTTGTTTAAAAATCAGAATAACATTTTAAATAAAAGTGTTGCGGAATTTGTTCCCAAAATAAAATATGATAAAGATTTATCAAAGCATTTCCGTAGAAATGTATTTTATTAAAAACCTCGGGATGTCATGTTCGATACAGATCAAAAGCATAAACAGTACAATATAAGCCTTACTACATTTATTCATATCTACAGGCCTATATCCGAAATCTCTCATCCCAAACATCATATCTATGCTCGTGCACCACTACATGTAATACAAGAAACTGAGTGGGTCAGGCTTGGGAGCCTGGTGAGCACATAGGGTTTTCAACCCACAATAAATAAGTTTATTAATTTCATCAACCAACAATAACCCGATTACCCGTTCCCGTTATCCTCACTTTACGTCCCTAAACACCTATCATAAGGGACCTAGCCTAAAGATCATCACCGGGATGGACACTACTGCTAAGGGGGTTCCTCAGAATTAAATGTCCTAAAGGAAACCATGAGGGGGATGGAGTACACCGGTGAACACATGGTTCACAAACACCTACAGGTTGCGAGCCTGCTAGCGTTCCACTGGACTGTCTAGAAGAGTCTGTGGTTGTCATCCATACTCCGCTAGATGACAGAATCAACAACAACAACATCGAGACCTCTCATCATTTTATAACACATCGTCTATTACATCCACCCATGTTTTACCCCAACATTTTGTAGATATAAAATACATATACAGTTTAAATCATTTAAAACATGTATAAAAATCTTTCATCAGCATAGACAGCAAGTATTCAGACAATAGGCACACATAGCACGTAATTTATATTAAATACTTCATATTTATGTGTAAGATGAAAGTGACTATGCACTCACTTGTTAAGGTGGTGACTCGGTACTCGGACAACGCTTCGTTATCTCAAAACAATTTTCCCTTGACAAAACCTAGTATCAATACCACTAGGGTTTAATCTAACGTTAACCGCGACTAATTAATAGTCTAGCTATTATTATTATTGTATAAGCGTTAAACAACACTCTATATAACTCATAATAATAGCCCAAATAATTATTTTAAGGTCCTAGTAATGTTATTATAATTAATTAGAAGCTATATTAAAAATACTGTAGGCTTAGCTCACTTACAGCGGGTTTTATAGAAAACCGGGCTTTGCTTGGAGCAGCGTTTCTAAACCGAAAGACCCTTTTTCTTGGGACTCTGGGAGCCTCGGGGCTTCCTTCGGGTGCTAGGGGGTTCACCTAGGCTTTAGGGGGGGGGGGGGGGTTAGAAACCCTAGAGAGAGAAAGTATTTAGAGAGAGAAAGAGATTTGGTGCTTTTTCCTTGGAACCCTTCGCACCTATTTATAGGCTCAGCACCTTCGGACTACGTTGCGCGTTCAGCAGCACTACGTTGGGCGTAGTTCAGATAAGGCTGCCAGCGAGCCTCCAGCTGTCTCGCACTCGGAACGGATAAGAATCGAAGTACGATGGGCGTACTTGGCCTCGGACGCGGGGGGTAGCGAGGGGCAACGTGTCCGAATCCGAAGTGTGTTCCTGATCATCAACGGACGGCTGTGGCGCTGCCACGTCATCGCTATTCGCATCAGATTTCGCATATTGCACTCTAAACTTCTAAAATTCGTATCTTTCGCATACGAGCTCCGTTTTCAACGTTCTTTATATCCACGCGTAGGCGGGAACGTACTGTACAACTTTCGTTTAGACTCCATCGGCTACTTTTGACTTTATTTTAAAAGTTATATTATTAACAGGCCGGGACAGGATTGGTCCGTTAAAATCTCATAACTTCTTCATCCGATGTCCATTTTCGTCTGTCTTTTTATTGTTACGCTACTAATAACAAGATCTTCGATTCTCGTTTAGGTTGTGTCAGCTAAAAACTGCTCGATCTAATACTCGAACTTCGGGCTGTACACCGCTAAGCCGAAACTTCGAAAAATCATAACTTCCTCATACGAAGTCAGATTTGGGCGTTCTTTTTATGGACGGTCTCGGTTTAACATATTTACGACTTCCGTTTAGATCGCTAAGGCTAAAAGTCGCTCTATCATAAATTCACTTTTTACGCTTCCCGGTGTCGCGTCGGTTCCGTCGCGAAACTTCGACGAGTCATAACTTCTTCGTTATAACTCGGATTTCGGCATTCTTTTTTCCCCGGATTCCTTGTTTCGACCGCTACAATTTATGTAAAGATATTGGGATTATCTCACACTTTAATTTTGACGCTTATTTTTATTCTTTATTAATTATACATTTATAATTAAGTATAAAGCACATAAATTCACATAATACTCAAATAATTCATTTTTATTACTTCAAAAAGAGTTACAATAGTTGACCTAGACTATTACATCATCTATTAATGCTTAGCCCCGAAACCCGGGCGTTACAATTCTCTCCCCCTTAGAATGATTCCGTCCCGGAATCATGTATCAGCAAACAGATGTGGATAACGATTCATCATGTCACTCTCTGTTTCCCAAGTGAGATTCGGCCCATTCGAATGTTTCCATCGGAATAGCACTAAGTCGACCATCTTGCGTCGTAACTTCTTAGTCTTATAGTCAACGATTGCATCGGGCTCTTCGATTAGCCTCTTATTTTCATCCATCCTTAACTCTGAGATTGGAATTATATCGGGAACTTCTCCCGTGAACTTCCTCAAATAACACACATGAAAGGTGATATGAATACCATCTAGTTCTTCGGGTAATTCGAGCTTGTAAGCTTGGTTCCCAACCCTCTGAAGAACTTTGAACAGTCCAATAAACCTTGGGCTCAGCTTCCCTCATTTTCCGAATCTTATAAGTCCCTTCCACGGTGAGACTTTAAGCAAAACGGAATCTCCAACTTCAAAAGTCATCGGTCCTCTTTTCTTGTCAGCATAGCTCTTCTGACGATCCTGAGCTGCTAACATCCTTTCCCTGATCACCTTTAACTTTTCAGCAGTCTCATGGACTATCTCGGGGCCCATAAACTGCTTCTCTCCGGTCTCAAGCCAACAAGACGGCGTACGACACTGTCACACCCCCAAACCGGAACGGCGGAAACGTTCGGGGGCGGAGGACTTTAGGTAAGTATCACAACACATGCAATATAGTAATCAAAGTACAAACAACCATTGCATTAATAAGTATAAGTTTTACATAAGTGTTTAAACATTACATATTCAAACACTAAAACGGAATCTCCAACTTCAAAAGCTTCGGGAGTGTACCTGTCTACTGGATTCCTGAGAATACAAGTTATTGGGAAAGAGTAGATCAGCATTTAAGCTGGTAAGTTCATAAGTATTTTAGTTCTGTTAAGTAAACCCTAAGTTCTTTGGATAAGTTCACTGGTTTCTCCAGGAAATCCTATATTTCCTGAGGTGATTAACTGATAACCTCAATAGTTTCCCTCTGTAATTACTTAGTTCATACTGATTATATATAACCCAATATCGAATGGACAGTTAAATGGGTGTATCTGCCCTAAGCCCACAACCAAACAAGGAACAGGAAGTAAGGCGGAAGTCACACATTTCACTATCAATCGGATATTACTTATGTATAACTATGATGTAATAACTAAGGAATTATAGAATTAACCACTAAAGGTCTTTTATGTTATACTAGTTTACAAAGATTGAATGACTAAGTTTCATTTGATAAGTGGTTTAATCCCATAAACCGTTTCCTTTGTATAAGTGGTTTAAGCCCATAAACCGTTTCATTTGTAAAAGTGGTTTAATCCCATAAACCGTTTCATTTGTAAAAGATTTCTTAGTTATATCTGTTCTATAGTAAAAACCTTAGTATTAATCCTGGAAAAATATTGTATTATCCATAATACTGCCTTGTGGTTTTAAATGTTCAAAACCAGAAGTACAATACTTGATTTCATGATACGTAGCTTTTACTGTAAGTAAAAACTACAGAAGGTATATTTGGTTGGGATGTAATTAACTTTTCTTACTGTTTTAAGAGAAGTATATTACTTGGTAATTCACTCGTTGTTTTATTCATGTGAGTTCTATTAACCATACTAATATGACTGAAATGTCTGTTGCGACGTTCTTCAGGCATCAGAAACGGTATGATATTTGACACCCTAGGCCTGCCGGCCAAACTGTAGCGAACAGTAGAGGTGCGAGATTGTCAGTCCCATATAGATCTATACACCAATTCACGCTCTCCCTACAGAAGATTCTGGTTAATAGGTCAGGACTTAAAAGTCGTACTTAGATAAGTACACCGTGACGGGTCTCACAAATTTATTGTTTCATCGAGATTTACGATGTATTATTATTACCCTATGATTGCTAACTCTGGTACTTTGTATCATACCCTTGGTTAATGCAAACCCGGTATGATGTATTATTACCTCGTGTTTGCTAACTCTGGTACTTTGTATAGTTCCTTTGCTAATGCAAACCCGGTATGATGTATTATTACCTCGTGTTTGCTAACTATGGTACTCTGTATAGTACCTTTGCTAATGCAAACCCGGTATGATGTATTATTACCTCGTGTTTGCTAACTCTGGTACTCTGTATAGTACCTTTGCTAATGCAAACCCGGTATGATGTATTATTACCTCGTGTTTGCTAACTCTGGTACTCTGTATAGTACCTTTGTTAATGCAAACCCGGTATGATGTATCTTTACTTCTTTAATATGTTGTTCGTATATTAAAGGTATTATACATATCTTGGTATAGTAGAATGAATTTTGGTAATTTCCTTGGAAAGTATACACTTGTGAATCATACTTGTATATTTAGTTCTAGATCATAAATTATACCTATTATAATTTATATGTTCTATCTGATTAGCATGATATCTCATGGATGAACACCTTTGCTCAGCCTAATACAAAGGTAATGATACCAAAATGAGTAACCTTTTGTACTTATATAGGAGGAGGGCACGAGGGTCCGAGGAGCATCCGAGGAGTGTCCGCGGGGTGTCTCCTGCGAGGGTGTCCGAGGCTTAGTGGACCGCGGACTTGGTCCAATCAAAAGGCGACACGCGAAGCTCGGTCCTATCAGGAGGTGACACGTGGAGGCCTCGCATGCAAGGGATGACGTGTCCGAGGATGCTCATGCGAAATTTCCCGGTTTTCAACATTTTCTTGATTTTTGTGCCAAAAACTTGCGAAAACCATAACTTTCGCATACGAGCTCTGTTTTTGACGTTCTTTATATGCACGCGTAGGTAAAATCATACTCTACGACTTTTGTTTAGACTTCGTCGGCTGATTTTGAATTTATTTTTAATATCATTATTTTTAACAGATCGGGACAGGAAATCCGTTAAAAATTCATAACTTCTTCATCCGACGTCCGTTTTCGTCTGTCTTTTTACCGTTGTGCTACTTTTGACGAGACCTTCGATTCTTGTTTAAGTTGCATCGGCTAAGTATCGATCGATTTATATTTCGAATTTTTAGCTGTCTACTGCTAAACCGAAACTTCGAAAAATCATAACTTCCTCATACGAAGTCAGATTTTTACGTTCTTTTTATGAACGTTCTCTGTTTAACATATTCTACAACTTTCATTTAGATTGTTAAGGCTAAAAAGCCTTTTATCAAAAATTCACTTTTTACACTGAACAGTGTTTTGCCGGTTTTATCGCGGATTTTCGATTGGTCATAACTTCTTCGTTATAACTCGGATTTCAGTGTTCTTTATGTTTTTGGAAACCTTGTTACAAACTCTACCACTTGGTTTATCCCAATTACGATTATTGATCAATTTATTTTTGACCAAAATTTGACTGGTGTCACATTATCCCCCCGTTAGAGGGAATTTCGTCCCGAAATTAAGTCTAAAGTGATACTCATGGACTAGGTCTAATCGTCCCTTTCCCAAGTGAATTCAGGTCCCCGGTTTGTAATCCAACGAACCTTCACTAACGGGATAAGACTTTGCTTGGTTCTTTAGATTTCTCCTATCCATGGTTTTTATTGGTTCTTCTACAGAGTGTAGACTTTTATTTAACTTGATTTCATCGAGTGAAATAACAAGTGTTTCATCGGATAGACACCTCTTTAGATTAGATATGTGAAAGATGGGATGAATGTTATTAAGTTTTTGGTGGTAGTTTAAGTTTATAAGTACAAGACCGATTCTGGTAAGAATCTCAAATGGTCCTATGTACCTTGAATTTTTGTATTCTACGCTTTTTCAAGCGCATATTGTCCTTCCGAGGTGAGACCTTCCTATGACAAGGTCATCAATCCTGGAATTCCAAGGGTTTTCTTTTATCGAAGCCGTAGCTTCTCTGATTAACTCTGGAAGCTTTATGGCGCTTCCCGATTCGTATTTTGTTTTTGGTAGTTTCTCGGATGAATTCCAGATCAGCGAAGGTGCTGTGTGGAAATTGGATCTCTAGCTAGTTGCGTATTACCTAATTTAGTCCAGTACAGATAGAATCTGCACTTGTGACCACATAAGGTTTTGAATGGAGCAACTTGGATGCTAGCGTGATAAAGGACTCGACTAATTGGTAAATGGGTATCCCATTCTTTACCATAGTCGATCACATAGGATCATGACTACTCTAGTTCCTAGATATTTTTGAGTGACTGCCTGAACTGGGAGATGATTCTATTATCTCAGCGGAGATAACAGATATTGGAATACCGTGCACTCACATGTTCTAGTTATCTTCTCTACTTGCCACATTTTCAGGTTTCAAGGCTTCTTGTTGAGCCTCCTTACTTTGTGTGGACAGATTTGAATGGGTTATCATAGTCAACGATTGGCTCTACGACCTGGGTACTCTTTCCGACTTAGGGTGTTAGCTACTATATTGGCTTTGTCGAGATTATAACGAATTTCAAATTCGTAGTCATTTAGTAGCTCGACCCACTGTCGTGGTCTCACGTTGAATTCCTCCTGGTAGAATATATGATGAAGACTTTTGCTCCGAAGTTCATGATCAGACTCATACTTGGCTCATCCATCATCACCTCGTGTATACAAGTCGTATATAATTTAGATTTCACAAAACGTTCGGATGGGTGACTCTGCCCTAGGTCCACAACCAAACAAGGAACAGGAGATAGGGCGGAATTACACATCCTTAATCTTGTTAAGTCTAAATTATATACCACTCTCGTGTACACACTTAGCAGCGATAGATTAACTTAATGAGTTCTTAGTCTCTATTCTTGAACTTGACCTGCGATACAATGATTTTCCTACGAGATCTATTGAGGTACTTTGGTAGTTACTGACTTCTAAGACTACTTCGGTGCTTTTTGTTTGAAGTTTCCTGTCTACTGAGTAGGCTAGAATGGCGAGGTGCCCTTCGTATGGGTACTTTTGAAGTTTTGAAATGAGAGACAACCTAAGGGTTTTGTGTTATGGATTGGAAGAATTTCATCTTACGGCTGATTAAGGAAAAAGTTCTCTTATACAGCATAAGAATTTTCACATGGTAAGGGCCAGGCCAAACCATGTCGAATGAGGATGTCAGAATTTTCTCGATGAAATAGATATTAAGTCGTTCTGGGAGGAATGATTACTAGGATGATATCCTATGTACCTAAGTTTTCAGCGCTTCTGGTTTTATTCTGTTATTATCGCTACGAACCCCTTTTTGATTCAAAATTGGCGGGTACTACCAATATGAGGGTTCTGATAATTTGAAATTATGAACTTTCATGAAACGATCCTTACTAGGTCTCTCCATAATCGCTTGGTGTATACAACTCATGTATAATTAAGATTGGTAAGACCTTTGACTGAGCAACCCTGCCCTAAATCCACAACCAAACAAGGAACAGGAAATGAGGCGGGATTACTCACTTCTAAGTCTACAAATCTTAATTATAAATGACCCTTATGTATACACTAAGTCATCATAGTTTACCTGTTAGGGTTTCAAATTTTATATAATTGTTGTGATTTAATTTGAACGGAAGAGTAATCATAATTATAGATAGTTATCGAGGTTTGGAAGCGTACCAAAATATAGCAGGGTTCTTTGATGCTTTCCCATTTATTGGGGTCAAAATCCTCCTGCTCCCCCATCGTTCTTCTCTGTTGGACAGTCCCTCTTGTAATGTCCTATTTCACCACAAAGGTGACATATGGGAATGGTTCCAACATTGGCAGTTGAAGTGATGAACTCAACCGGAGTTCTACAGATGCGGGCGGTATGCCCCTTTATGTTTCATCTATTGCAATGCAGCTCTCGGCAAACTCCATGATGATGGTAGTTGCACTTGCTGCAATGTGGGAGGTTTCCTAGGTATGGCTTGGTTGGTGCTAGAATAACAAGGCTGATGGGGGTATTGACTGCCCCAGTTCGTTGTCCTATGTTAGGTTCTTGAGTTGAACAACTCCCTTTCATGTTCTCAAACTTTCGTTTAAGGATATTAGGCTTCAAGTTCGAGGTGTCATTACAAGTAGGTGCTCGTTGCTGTACTTGGACATCACCACGATCGGGGTTACCGATAGCATTACTACTAACATATGCATTGTTAGCATTAAGGTGCGTCATGACAGCTGTTACAGCTGCTGTGACCGCAGCTTGAAACGTAGCCGCATCTATCTGAAGGATTGGTGTTTCGCTGGTGGGTTGGTTACATTTCTTTGGAGGCATGATTCTGTTTCATGATAAGAAAATGAGTTCGTGAGCGACTATCGTGTCTCTAGACGTAGTCTAACCATTTGTATCTATGTATAAATCTTTCGTTTTGTTATATTGTTCTCAAAGATTCGACCTGCATCCCTATGATGCAGTCCTGGTAAGGAACAGAATTAAGTTTCTAGAATGGTTAGGAACCGAGTATCATCCGAACTAAGTTACCTTCGTTTGGTGGATATCGTTTACCAATTTTCGAAATTATCCGAAAACAATTCATAACAATGTCTACATAAAATAGACTTATGAATTTGAGAAGTTATCACTATCAATTAAGATTATGTGATCTGATTTATTATTATTAGCCGTGATAGGAAAAGAGGATAAGCTCCAAACCTAATGTGAGTAATGAAATCACTAACTCACTAGGTTGAACCGATTTACTAGTTATTACTTAGATGAAAAGGTGCTCAAACACTTCACATGAATCACACGTGGTTTTCTTTTGTTCTTTGTTCTATTCTCAGCGGTAATGATTTGTTTCCTCCTGGTATCTATAGGGTGTCCTTCTCCTCTGTAGGTATATTGAATTCTCGGGCTGTCTTACTTCCGATTCTGACACTGATCCCCATTACTTCGTAATGAAGATTTTGAATCTCGGAAGTTCATGCGAATCTCTCATTGGTGTCCTTAATAGGGTAAGCGCACTAAATGATTTCTATAGTTTATTTACTTCTCATATGTTTCTTTCTTGGAATTCTCCTAATGGGAGTAACTATGTTTATCTAACGGGTTTATACGAGAATGGGAATGTCTAAAGAATCTATGAGAAAATTTGAATTTTTACGAAGGTGATCCTTCCTGGTCCACCTATAATCACATGGTGTGCACCGATTATATATAATCCAGATCAAATTGACCTTTGAATAAGTAATCCTACTCTAAAACCACATCCAAACAAGGAAAAGGAAGTAGAGTGAAAATCACATATTCTAAGTCTATAAAATCTCGGCTATATATAACTCAAACGTATTCACTTAGTAATTATAGACTTATCAGAAAAGATCTTTTTAACATTTCCCCAAAGGTATGTAAAATACCTCCATGTTATTTTAGTTATGAGTTTGATTCTTGGACTTCTAGATATAAGAATTTGACAATTTTTCAGTTTTCTTGTTATAGCATCCTAAAATACTCCCATAGTATTTTAATCCTTATGTTTGGTTCTAGGATTCTTTTTGGTATTTAGGTAAGTTTTAGACCTGTTGCAACACTACAATCACTCCCCAAACACATGTTGGTCATATCTCGGATGAATATAGTTGATCAGGCTATATTGATCCCAGATATGATTACGTCACTGTCTAGGTTTAACTGCAATGTCCAACATCCAAATACTTTAGTTTTGTTCTTCTTGTGATACTCATTCTGGTATATATACTCTGCATGTACTTATACTTTTATAAAATATTGTTATATTTTTAAAGTATAACTCTTGGTCAGAGTGTTTTTATCCCAATGGGTTTATATTTGTATATCTTTTATGACTGATATACTGAGTTCACTATAAACACTGCTCCAATACCAATCTGTCACAGCCCCAAACCGGAACGGCGGAAATGTTCGGGGGCGGAGGACTTTAGGTAAGTATCACAACACATGAAATATAGTAGTCAAAGTACAAACAACCATTGAATTAATAAGTATAAGTTTTACATAAGTGTTTAAACATTACATATTCAAACACTAAAGTAGGTACAATAGAAGACAAGAGTCGCGGTACGGTACTAGGTAGTCTTCTCAAAAGCTTCGGGAGTGTACCTGTCTACTGGATTCCTGAGAATACAAGTTATTTGGAAAGAGTAGATCAGCATTTAAGCTGGTGAGTTCATAAGTATTTTAGTTCTGTTAAGTATACCCTAAGTTCTTTGGATAAGTTCACTAGTTTCTCCAGGAAATCCTATATTTCCTGAGGTGATTAAATGATAACCTCAATAGTTTCCCTCTGTAATTACTTAGTTCATACTGATTATATATAACCCAATATCGAATGGACAGTTAAATGGGTGTATCTGCCCTAAGCCCACAACCAAACAAGGAACAGAAAGTAAGGCGGAAGTCACACATTTCACTGTCAATCGGATATTACTTATGTATAACTATGATGTAATAACTAAGTAATTATAGAATTAACCACTAAAGGTCTTTTATGTTATACTAGTTTACAAAGATTGAATGACTAAGTTTCATTTGATAAGTGGTTTAATCCCATAAACCGTTTCCTTTGTATAAGTGGTTTAAGCCCATAAACCGTTTCATTTGTAAAAGTGGTTTAATCCCATAAACCGTTTCATTTGTAAAAGTGTTCTTAGTTATATCTGTTCTATAGTAAAAACCTTAGTATTAATCCTGGGAAAATATTGTATTATCCATAATACTACCTTGTGGTTTTAAATGTTCAAAACCAGAAGTACAATACTTGATTTCATGATACGTAGCTTTTACTGTAAGTAAAAACTACAAAAGGTATATTTGGTTGGGATGTAATTAACTTTTCTTACTGTTTTAAGAGAAGTATATTACTTGGTAATTCACTCGTTGTTTTATTCATGTGAGTTCTATTAACCATACTAATATGACTAAAATGTCTGTTGCGACGTTCTTCAGGCGTCGGAAACGGTATGATATTTGACACCCTAGGCCTGCCGGCCAAACTGTAGCGAACAGTAGAGGTGCGGGATTGTCAGTCCCATATAGATCTATATACCAATTCACGCTCTCCCTACAGAAGATTCTGGTTAATAGGTCAGGACTTAAAAGTCGTACTTCGATAAGTACACCGTGAAGGGTCTCACAAATTTATTGTTTCAACGAGATTTACGATGTATTATTATTACCCTGTGATTGCTAACTCTGGTACTTTGTATCATACCCTTGGTTAATGCAACCCCGGTATGATGTATTATTACCTCGTGTTTGCTAACTCTGGTACTTTGTATAGTACCCTTGCTAATGCAAACCCGGTATGATGTATTATTACCTCGTGTTTGCTAACTCTGGTACTCTGTATAGTACCTTTGCTAATGAAAAACCGATATGATGTATTATTACCTCGTGTTTGCTAACTCTGGTACTCTGTATAGTACCTTTGCTAATGCAAACCCGGTATGATGTATTATTACCTCGTGTTTGCTAACTCTGGTACTCTGTATAGTACCTTTGTTAATGCAAACCCGGTATGATGTATCTTTACTTCTTTAATATGTTGTTCGTATATTAAAGGTATTATACATATCTTGGTATAGTTGAATGAATTTTGGTAATTTCCTTGGAAAGTATATAGTTGTGAATCATACTTGTATATTTAGTTCTGGATCATAAATTATACCTATTATAATTTATATGTTCTATCTGATTAGCATGATATCTCATGCATGAACATCGTTGCTCAGCCTGATACAAAGGTAATGATACCAAAAGGAGTAACCTTTTGTACTCATATATGTATAATATATATATATATATATATATATATATATATATATATATATATATATAATTAAGAAGGAAACGACCTTTGGACAAATAACACAACCTTAATTCCACATCCAAACAAGGAAAAGGATATAAGATAATTCATTAGTCCTAAGCCCTTCAAATCTTATTTATATATTTATACATATATAAACATGATTTTGGCATTTATAATTTGAAATAGTTTATAAAACATTTTTCAAAGAATTTAACGGAGTTTACATGACTTTAAAGATTTAACATGGCTTTACGTTATTTTGGAAGTATTTGGTAATTCTTAAAAGCATACATAAACATTTTGTGTGATTATAATCACATACAGTTATTAACACAATTTAATATTGTGTTAAACTTGTATTCCCCCCCTAAAAAGTATTTAAAAACCATTAAAAAGGAAAATTATAGGGGTATGAACTCACTTTGATAAGCGGTGATTCGGGCAGCGTTTCGTTTCCCGGAAGGAGTTTATTTGACGAGAAACCGGCTCAAATCGGGCAGAGTTTCGACTGGAGAGAGGATAACTTCTCGAGAATTCCGAGGCTCCGGGGCTTGCTTCGGGCTTTAGACACGATACCGGGGCCTTGGGGGGTAGTGAGAAAGTCGAGGGGGCGAAATGGTGCAAAATGGGGAAAATTGAGGTGAAAAACTCCTTAAATCCGAGAAGGCTCGCGTGCCTTATATAGGCCGCAGCCTCGGATCCGGAGCAAGGAGAACGAGACACGTGCCTCGGACAGGTGGCGAAGCGGTGGTTCGGTTCGGACAGGTGGATTCGGTTCGGATAGGTGGCTCGCAGCTGGCAGCTTCATATTGGACCAGGCTTCGGTCCAATAGGAGGAGGGCACGAGGGTCCGAGGAGCATCCGAGGAGTGTCCGCGGGGTGTCTCCTGCGAAGGTGTCCGAGGCTTAGTGGACTGCGGACGTGGTCCAATCAGAAGGCGACACGCGTAGCTCGGTCCTATCAGGAGGTGACATGTGGAGGCCTCGCATGCGAGGGATGATGTGTCCGAGGATGACTCATGCGAAATTTCCTGGTTTTCAACATTTTATTGATTTTTGTGCCAAAAACTTGCGAAAATCATAACTTTCGCATACGAGCTCCGTTTTTGACGTTCTTTATATGCACGCGTAGGTAAAATCATACTCTACGACTTTTCGTTTAGACTTCATCGGCTGATTTTGACTTTATTTTTAATATTATTATTTTTAACAGATCGGGACAGGAAATCCATTAAAAATTCATAACTTCTTCATCCGACGTCCGTTTTCGTCTGTCTTTTTACCGTTGTGCTACTTTTGACGAGACCTTCGATTCTCGTTTAAGTTGCGTCGGCTAAGTATCGATCGATTTATATTTCGAATTTTTAGTTGTCTACTACTAAACCGAAACTTCGAAAAATCATAACTTCCTCATACGAAGTCAAATTTTTACGTTCTTTTTATGAACGTTCTCGGTTTAACATATTCTACAACTTTCATTTAGATTGTTAAGGCTAAAAAGCCTTTTATTGAAAATTCACTTTTTACACTGAACAGTGTTTTGCCGGTTTTATCGCGGTTTTTCGATTCGTCATAACTTCTTCGTTATAACTCGGATTTCAATGTTCTTTATGTTTTTGGAAACCTTGTTACAAACTCTACCACTTGGTTCATCCCAATTACTAATATTGATCAATTTATTTTTGATCAAAATTTGACTGGTGTCATAGACAATTCTGTCCATACAAAGCTTGATAGGGTGCCATCTTGATGCTCGAGTGGAAACTGTTGTTGTAGGAAAACTCTACCAAAGGTAAGTGCTCATCCCAGTTACCTTGGAATTCTAGGGTACATGCTCTTAGCATATCTTCGCGTGTTTGTATCGTTCTTTCGCTCTGACCATCAGTCTGCGGATGGTAAGTTGTACTCAAACACAACTTCGTACCCAATTCGTCTTGTAGACTTCTCCAAAATGGTAACGTGAAATGACTATCACGATCCGATACAATCGTTAGAGGAACACCGTGAAGTCTTACTATCTCCTTCACATAAGCATTTGCGAGCTTATCCATAGACCATCTTTCGTTGGCTGCTATGAAGTGTGCACTCTTAGTGAAACGATCCACGACCATCCAAATCATGTCGTGACCGTTCTTCGTCCTGGGCAGTTTAGTCACAAAATCCATGGTGATGTCTTCCCATTTACCCATGGGTACAGGTAAGGGTTCTAAACTCCCATACGGTTTCTAATGTTGTGCCTTAACTCTTGCACAAGTTACACACTCGGCCACATACTTTGCAGCATTGAGCTTCATCGTCGGCCACCAGTAGTAGGGTTTTAGGTCCCTATACATTTTAGTGCTACCGGGATGAATCGAGTACATGGTCTGTGAGCTTCTTCCATCAGAAGATCTCGTATCCCTCCCGTCTTTGGTACCCAAATTCTATCTTGGAATACCTTCAGTCCTTGACTGTTTGTACCGAACACCAACGTTTTACCCAAACGTTCTTCTTTTCGGTCATTCTTCTCTGTAGCTTCTTCTTGAGCTTTCTTTATACTTTCCACAATGGTCGAGACAACTTCTATTCTCAACGCTCTTGGCCTTTTTCTCTCAAGGTTGACTTTTCGACTGAGAGCATCAACGACAACATTTGCTTTACCAGGGTGGTAAAGTATCTCACAGTCGTAGTCCTTGAGTAACTCTAGCCAGCGTCGTTGTCTCATGTTCAATTCCTTCTGATTAAAGAGATACTGGAGACTCTTATGATCAGTGAAAAGCTTGCACTTCGTGCCATAGAGGTAATGCCTCCATATCTTTAAGGCAAAAACTACCGCTGCCAACTCCAAATCATGAGTGGGGTAGTTCTTTTCATGCTCCTTCAATTGTCGAGATGCGTATGCTATCACCTTTTCTCTTTGGGTTAGGACACATCCTAACCCAAATCCCGACGCATCGCTATATACCGCGAAGCCTTCAACTCCATTGGGTAGAGAAAGGATCGGTGCTTCACATAATTTCTTCTTTAGCTTCTCGAATGCTTCTTCGTGCTTCTCGCTCCATGTATAAGTAGGTCCTTTATGGATCAAAGCTGTTAATGGAGCAGCTATCGAAGAACAGCCTTGGATAAATCGTCGGTAATATACGGCTAATCCTAGGAAGCTTCGAATCTCCGTGGGAATTTTTGGTCGTTCCAACTTCGTCACCGCTTCGATTTTTGCTGGGTCAACCATTATCCTTTCCTGGTTAACCACATGACCCAAGAATTGGACTTCTCGGATCCAAAAATCACACTTGGAGAACTTTGCATACAGTTTCTCCTTCTTCAAGACTTCTAACACTTCTCGTAGATGCTGGCCATGCTCCTCCTGGCTTTTCGAGTAGATCAGAATGTCGTCGATGAACACTATCACGGATTTATCGAGAAATGGTTTACAAACCCTGTTCATCAAATCCATGAATGCTGTTGGAGCATTGGTTAGTCAAAACGACATAACCAAGAACTCGTAGAGTCCATATCTTGTACTGAATACAGTCTTCTCGATATCCTGCTCTCTCACCTTCAGCTGATGATATCCTGACCTAAGATCGATCTTTGAGAAATAGCTCGAACCTTGCAGCTGGTCGAATATGTCATCAATCCTCGGCAATGGGTATTTGTTCTTCACCGTTGCCTTGTTCAGCTCTCTATAATCTATGCACATCCTCATGCTTCCGTCTTTCTTCTTCACGAATAGCACCGGAGCTCCCCAGGGTGATGAACTAGGTCGAATGAAACCGTTGTCCAACAACTCTTGAAGTTGCGTCATAAGCTCCTTCATCTCCATCGGTGCTAATCGGTACAGTGCTTTTGCTATTGATGTTGTTCCTGGTAGCATGTCTATTCGGAACTCTACTTGTCTATCAGGCGGTAATCCGGGAAGATCTTCGGGAAAGACTTCCGGATAATCACACACCACTGGTATACTCTACACCTCCTTCTTTTCCTTCTTAGCATCGATAACAAATGCCAAGTATGATGCACATCCCTTGGACAAACATTTTTTGGCTTTCATCAGGGAGATGATTCCAGAATTTACGCTGCGTTTGTCCCCGTACACCATGAATAACTTTTTTCCGGGTGGGTTTACTCTTACTATCTTCTTTCGGCATAATATCTCGGCATCGTTGGCGCTGAGCCAATCCATTCCCGGAACGATTTCGAAACCGTTCAATTCTATGGGTAACAGCTCCTCGTGGAATTCATTTCCGTTTAAGTTGATGACTATGTTCTTAAGACGATCACTAATAGGTACGAACTTGCCACTGGCAACTTCTACAATTAGGGCATTATCAAGTTTTTCTACAGGCAATGCTAATTTTCCTCCAAATCTATGCGATACAAAGGAATAGTTTGCTCCCGAATCAAATAGTATATTGGAAGGCAATCCATTTACAAGAAAGGTACCTGAAGCGACGTCTGCTGCCTCCTTTGCAACCTCGAGCGTCATCTGGAAGGCTCATGCCTTCGGCTTTGGTGGAATGTTGGGTCTTCCCGCCTCCTTCTTCTTCGGGCAGTCCCTCGAAATGTGCCCTTCCTCGCCACACCCATAACAAACTTTCTTGGTGAGGGTGCATTCATTGGCATAGTGCCCGGTCTTTCCACACTTAAAGCAGGTGACTTCTCCGTCGCATTTTCCTGAGTGCTTCTTCTTGCACTTGTCACACCACTTTGCTTCGGCTCCTCCTCCCTTCGAATTGGACTTCGAGAATTTACTTTTCTTGTTGGACCTTGAAGATCCATCGAATGTCCTTTTCTCACCAATCTCGGCCCTCTCCAGACCCCTTTCCTTCTGCTGGGTCTCCACATTCTTAGCTGCTCGAACAACTGATTTCAGAGTGGTTTCCATCTTGACTGTCGGGCCAAATTCGGCTGGCAGTCCATTCGCGAACTTCTCAATTTTGGAGAGTTCGGTTGGCACTAGGTATGGAAACAACTTCATCTTCTCTGTGAATGCAGTAGCGTAGTCGTCAACGCTCATTCTCCCCTTCTTTAGGTTTTGGAACTCATTGTTCAGATCAATCAAATCTATTTCTGAACAATAATGCGCATTCAGTTGTTCCAAGAACTCATCCCATGACATCTTTAGGGCTTCTCCTCGCGGCATTGTATCTGCCAGTAACTTCCACCAGCTCAAGATTCCGATCTTCAGTTGCCTAACTGTAAAGATAGTCTTCTGTTTCTCGCTACAGTTGTAGCTCTCGAACACCATCTCCATTTCGGAGATCCACTCCATAATCTCAACAGGCTTTGGGCTTCCTGAAAGACTTGCGGGCTTGGCACCCAAGAAATTCTTATACATCCGCCCATCCTTGTCGTTTCCCCTCTCCGGGTCATTCCTTCGTTCTCCTTGAGTCCCAACTTGACTCACATGGCGGCTATAGTTCCCTTCCTCCGATTGCTCGGGACTCAGCTCGGGTTGCTCAACGAGCATGGTAGGTTCGTCCCTATTCAACATCTGCCTCATTTCTTCCCTTTGTTCCGCTAATATAGCCCGAATCATGGCTTGTACTCCAGCCATGGTGATTGGCTCGGGTGCAACTTCTACTACAACAGGCCATTTTGATCACTGGGGGTTGATTCCTATTCCCATTTGCATTCCCAGCTCCACTACGGGTTCTTTCCATTTTGATCTATACACCGAATAAGGTGAATTTAGATCTTTATTTAGTATAGACGTTTAAATCATCCTTATCTCTCCGAAACGTTTACATGCTAGTTCTAATATCGTACTCGTACGTTTAGAAACCTAAACACATAAGGTTTCCAGATCCGGTCGGCAACAGACCATAGATCCGAACAAATAACAGCATATAATGCATAAATCATTTAGCACATAAAGCATATTAGGCATACTTTCCTAAATAAGCTAGTGCTCACATCTCACAATCATCGCTTAGCATTCTAAGTTTAAGTCTAGAAATTCTACAAATTCCTATGCTCTGATACCAACTGTGACATCTCCATTTTCACGGCCAGAAAAGACCGATTTTGTTTATGCTTTGTTTAAAAATCAGAGTAACATTTTAAATAAAAGTGTTGCAGAATTTGTTCCCAAAATAAAATATGATAAAGATTTATCAAAGCATTTCCGTAGAAATGTATTTCATTAAAAACCTCGGGATGTCATGTTTGATACAGATCAAAAGCATAAATAGTACAATATAAGCCTTACTACATTTATTCATATCTACAGGCCTATATCCGAAATCTCTCATCCCAAACATCATATCTATTCTCGTGCACCACTACCTGTAATACAAGAAACTGAGTGGGTCAAGCTTGGGAGCCTGTGAGCACATAGGGTTTTCAACCCACAATAAATAAGTTTATTAATTTCATCAACCAACAATAACCCGATTACCCATTCCCGTTATCCTCACTTTACGTCCCTAAACACCTATCATAAGGGACCTAGCCTAAGGATCATCATCGGGATGGACACTACTGTTAAGGGGGTTCCTCAGCAATAAATGTCCTAAAGGCAACCATGAGGGGGATGGAGTACACCGGTGAACACATCGTTCACAAACACCTACAGGTTACGAACCTGCTAGCGTTCCACTGGACTGTCTAGAAGAGTCTGTGGTTGTCATCCATACTCCGCTAGATGACAGAATCAACAACAACAACATCGAGACCTCTCATCATTTTATCACACATCGTCTATTACATCTACCCATGTTTTACCCCAACATTTTGTAGATATAAAATACATATATAGTTTAAATCATTTAAAACATGTATAAAAATCTTTCATCAGCATAGACAGCAAGTATTCAGACAATAGGCACACATAGCACGTAATTTATATTAAATACTTCATATCTATGTGTAAGATGAAAGTGACTATGCACTCACTTGTTAAGGTGGTGACTCGGGTACTCGGACAGCGCTTCGTTATCTCAAAACAATTTTCCCTTGACAAAACCTAGTATCAATACCACTAGGGTTTAGTCTAACGTTAACCGCGACTAATTAATAGTCTAGCTATTATTATTATTGTATAAGCGTTAAACAACACTCTATATAACTCATAATAATAGCCCAAATAATTATTTTAAGGTCCTAGTAATGTTATTATAATTAATTAGAAGCTATATTAAAAATACCGTAGGCGTAGCTCACTTACAGCGGGTTTGATAGAAAACCGGGCTTTGCTTGGAGCAGCGTTTCTAAACCGAAAGACCCTTTTTCTCTGGACTCCGGGAGCCTCGGGGCTTCCTTCGGGTGCTAGGGGGTTCACCTAGGCTTTAGGGGGGGGGGTTAGAAACCCTAGAGAGAGAAAGTATTTAGAGAGAGAAAGAGATTTGGTGCTTTTTCCTCGGAACCCTTCGCACCTATTTATAGGCTCAGCACCTTCGGACTACGTTGCGTGTTCAGCAGCACTACGCTGGGCGTAGTTCGGATAAGGCTGCCAGAGAGCCTCCAGCTGTCTCGCACTCGGAACGGATAAGAATCGAAGTACGCTGGGCGTACTTCGCCTCGGACATGGGGCGTAGCGAGGGGCGACATGTCCGAATCCGAAGTGTGTTCCTGATCATCAACGGACGGCTGTGGCGCTGCCACGTCATCGCTATTCGCATCAGATTTCGTATATTGCACTCTAAACTTCTAAAATTCGTATCTTTCGCATACAAGCTCCGTTTTCGACGTTCTTTATATCCACGCGTAGACGGGAATGTACTCTACAACTTTCATTTAGACTCCGTCGGATAATTTTGACTTTATTTTAAAAGTTATATTATTAACAGGCTGGGACAGGATTGGTCCGTTAAAATCTCATAACTTCTTCATCCGATGTCCGTTTTCGTCTGTCTTTTTATCGTTACGCTACTAATAACAAGATCTTTGATTCTCGTTTAGGTTGTGTCGGCTAAAAACCGCTCGATCTAATACTCGAACTTCGGGCTGTACACCGCTAAGCCGAAACTTCGAAAAATCATAACTTCCTCATACGAAGTCAGATTTGGGCGTTCTTTTTATGGACGCTCTCGGTTTAACATATTCTACGACTTTCATGTAGATTGCTAAGGCTAAAAGTCGCTTTATCGTAAAATCACTATTTACGCTTCCCGGTGTCGTGCCGGTTCCGTCGCGAAACTTCGACGGGTCATAACTTCTTCGTTATAACTCGGATTTAGGCGTTCTTTATATCCCCGAAATCTTTGTTTCGACCGCTACAACTTTATGTAAAGATATCGGGCTTATCTCACACTTTAATTTCGACGCTTATTTTTATTCTTTATTAATTATACATTTATAATTAAGTATAAAGCACATAAATTCACATAATTCACATAATACTCAAATAATTCATTTTTATTACTTCAAAAAGAGTTACAATAGTTGAGGTACGCGCGGGACTCGGGGGCGTAGTAATCACATCGGATGCGCGGGACTCGGGGCGTACGCGCAGCGTACCATGAGGTACGCCCAGCGTACGCGGGTAGATGCCAAACCCTAATTTTCAGGGTTTAAGACATATATAAACCCCATTATAGCCTCCCCTCTGGCCTCCTCACCTGTCCCTCACTCTCAGAAAACCCTAGTTCGTCCCTTACTCCTTTGCTTTGTGTGCTTAACCTCTTGAGTTCATTTTTGGTGAGAAGGGCTTAGAAGAAGTGAAGCAAGGTTGAAGGAAGAAGCACTTGAGTATCTTGAACTCAAGGGTCTGGAACAAGCTCACCTTTTGGCACTCAAAGGAGGTATAAAGCTCCTATCTTTCCTTCTTGAATCATAGATCTAGGGTTTTGAAGATTGGACCTTTTTAGATCCAAAGATTTGATCTTGAGCATGCAACTCCGTTTTTGAACTTAGGGTTGCCACCCTTGAAGCTCAATGTGCTCCTTTAGCTGTAAAGTTGCAAGCTTTAAGGGTTTTATGAAGCCATGAAAGAGATCTAGCCATTTCTATGATGGTTCTTTGTCACTTTCTAGTGTTGGGCTCATTTGGTGGCTTGCAAGCCACCAAGTGATCGACTTTATGGGCTAGGACGAAGTATTGGACTCAGATATGTAGTTTGAACGTAGTGTCTTAAGGGATTAAGCAGTTTTGGAGAAAAGAGCTTAACTGGAGAGTAAGCTGGGCGTACACGTCAGTACGTGCAGCGTACAAGCCCTTTCATCTGTACGCGCAGCGTAGAGAGAGGTACGCTCAGTGTACGCTCAGTCAGTGGACTTGTTGTTACTGGGCTCGGTTTGGGCCAAGTATTGGACATAGTAGCTGTGGGTCGTGTTGGGCCTGCAGAAGTCAGTTAAGGGCTTAAGGTTTAGTAGGGTTGGAAAGGAAAGCCCAATTTGAATAGTTGGTCCCAATTTAGAAAATTGGGCCATTTGGGGATTAATGGGCCTTAGTGAGTTTTTAAAGACTAGAAAGGATTGGGCCTGCGTCATGGCCCAAATTGGATCAGAAGGGTAAAATAGTAATTTTACCCATAGAAGAATCCTAATTTCTTACTAAGTGTTCATTTGGTCATGATAGCCAGAGAGCAGCCGGAACAGCAGTCAGGGATTTCTCACTCGGGTTTGCAGCAGTCAGTCATACGAGGTGAGTTTCCCCCAGTAGTAACGGGTCTACGGCCAAAATGTCGGTCTGTTTAAGTAGTAGAGTATGTCGAGGTGAGCCCGATGTCGGGGTTAGCCCAATGCAGTTTATATGATTCCGAACTTCAGTCCGATGCCGGGGCGGTCCCGAGAAGTAGTTATGTATGCTTGATGTCTTTTTGATTCATGCATGTTTATGTGTTATGTGTTATGTGTTCCGGACTCCGGTCCGATGTCGGGCAAGCCCGATGCAGTATATATGATTATGTTATATGTTATGTGTTCCGGGGAAAGCCCGATGCCTGCGCAAGCCCAATGTATGTTAGTCATTATGCCATGTATTATGTGTTTCGGGGCAAGCCCGATGTATGCTAGTTTATGTGTTATATGTTGTTGTTTCGGGCTTCGGTCCGATGTTGGGGCAAGCCCGATGCAGAAAATGTGATTATGTTATGTATGTGTCGGGGCAAGCCCGATGCCGGGGTGAGCCCGATGCCCGATGTGGTTGGATGCCGAGGTGAGCTCGATGCCGGACAGGAGTCCGATGTCGGGTAAGCCGATGCCGGGATTCGTTCCGATGCAATTGGGAGTAGTCCCAGAGTTATGTTAATTGTTATATGTGCTTTGTATGGTATGTGGTAGTTTTAGGGAGCTCACTAAGCTTCGTGCTTACAGTTTCAGTTTTGGTTTCAGGTACTTCGGCTAGCAAGGGGAAGGGCTCGGGTTGATGGCATGGCACACACCACAGTTTTTCTTAGCCTGGGAGTTTACTCTGATATTTTATATGAGACTGTGATATGATGACAGATTTTATGAGATTTTGAGATACATGTTCTATGATTTTATACTATGGTGATGATATTTATGTTTGTTAAATGATTTTAAAAACAAAATTTTTGGCTTGCATTTTTGGGATGTTTCAAGTTGGTATTAGAGCCTTGGTTTGAGGGATTCAGGCACACTTTCGGGTGTGTCTGAACTCAAACTAAGGAATTGGTATAGAAATTTTCCAAAGGAAAATCAATTTTTGCAAAAGAAAAGAGTTTTAGAAAAAACGAAAAGAAATTTTTGAGAAAAGAACTTTGAAAAGAGAAAAGGGTGTGGTGCATGCAATCAGCCGAGCTCAAGTAAGTACTACCAAATTACCCATACAAGTTTATGTTATGATTATCAGCTTTATTAGAACAGCATGCTAGATTAGGACTAAGGATCTAGGGAGGATGCCTTATGTGCATGCTATATGTGTTTCAGCTTTATGAGAACTGCATGCTAGTACATATTAGTCAGGATGATAGCCTGCGTAGTATATACTTGATTATGTGTACTCGATGTCTGAATGCTGCTTGATTGGTGCTTTTAGGAGTTCTAGTTTTCTTTCACTAACTGGTAAACGAATATGTAATAGTATTTGCGGGCTAGTTAGGGGAAGAAAGCAGGGATTTCTTATGTAGCTGATGGCGGAGAGTGGGATGGTGATTACCCTAGGGCAAGCCTAGGATGAGAGTAGCAGAGAGCAGTAGCAGTAGAAGGGACTTGGTGGAGTCGAGGCAGTTCTTGAGGAAAGTACGGATAGATGTGGAAGGTAGTATGGGCCCGTACTACTGAAAGCAGAGGATCTGTACTCGAATCAAGGAAGGCTGAGATAAGACCAGGGAACTTGTAGTGTATGTGATCCCTCCAGTTATATTAGTATTTTGACATTTGTTATGATGTGTTTTCAGAATGGTGGTTTTACGCCCTAGACCAGCAGTTGGTAGTTCATGCGCAGGAAAGGGGTCAGGCTCAGGCTCTCGAGCCGGGGAGTTAGATGAGCAGACCAGGGAGTTCCTCTCCTCGGAGGTCACACGCAGCATACTTGAGCAGACTCCTGTGATCTTCGGTTCGATCAAGGAGGGTATTCTGGAGCTTATGGATGAGAGATTGAGTGCGTTTCACACTGATGTGGAAGCCATGATGGGGTCGCGCACGCTCACATTCAGAGAGTTTAGGGCATGTGGAGCTCCTGATTACCAGGGGGCTCGAGACCCCATTGCTAGTACCAGATGGTTGGCAGATGTCGCCAACGCTTTCCGCACCATCAAGTGTCCCGAGGGGGACAAGGTTAGGCTCGCGTCCTGTCTTCTGAAGGGCAGGGCACGTGACTGGTGGGAGGAGGTCCGGAGAGCCATTGGAGATGACACTGTGTTAGATGCTATGACCTGGAGTGAGTTCACGATCAGGTTCAGAGTTGAGTTTGCACCTGTTATTGAGGTGCAGCAGCTTGCTAGGGAGTTTCAGGACCTCCAGCAGACGATAGAGACTGTGGCGGAGATTACCGCCAAGTTTAGGGAGAGGGCTCTTCTCATTCCGCATTATGCGACGGACGAGGAGATGAAAAAAGCCCGATATCATGAGATGTTGTGGAGTGATAGCCGCCAGTTTGTGAGCCGCTCCAGCTGCAAGACGTTGGAGGACATGATAGCGAGGGCGAGAGAGAGAGAGAGAGAGAGAGAGAGAGAGAGAGAGAGAGAGTTGGATTTGGAGATGGAGAGGAAGAGGAAGCCAGAAGGAGTACAGTCAGGAGGTTCGGGCAAGAAGCCCAAGGTATCAGATCACAGATCTCGGAGCCAGTAGAGCCACGGTCGTTGTGGCAAATACGGCAGGATGCACGAGGGGGCGTGCAAGGCAGGGAGTTTGGGCTGCTACAAGTGCGGCCGAACTGGTCACATGAGCTGAGATTGCACAGCTACTACCACCACCATACCAGCATCAGACCTAATTTGCTTTCAATGCAATCAGAAGGGACACAAGGGGTCCTAGTGCCCGAGCTTAGCAGTAGCAGGGAAGGTGGTAGCACCTTCTCCTGCCACCTTGAGGATTTCAGATGGCCGTCAGGGCCGGGCTGATGCGCCTACGGCACGGAGCAGGGCTTTTCAGCTTACTGCAGAGGAGGCACGAGCAGCTCCTGACGTGGTGACAGGTATGTATTTCCCTCTTATCTATGTATTTGACATTGTTTGTTCCTCATATTTATGTGTTTGTGTATAGGGTCGTTCTTAGTGAACGGCATTTCAGCTATGGTATTGTTTGATTCGGGGGCTACCCGATCTTTTGTGTCGCTCGTGCTTAGCAAGCGATTTAGTAGAGTTCCAGGGGAGCTGGATTGCCCACTTGATGTTGAGATAGCTGATGACAGGACCGTCAGGGTCACGAGAGTTCATAGAGGATGTACATTGCGGTTATTTGATGAGAAGTTCTCAGTGGATTTGGTTCCTATTCCCCTTGCGAGGGAATAAGGTTATAGTAGGTATGGATTGGTTGAGCCCCAATAGGGCAGTGATATATTGTGAGCAGCAGTTGGTTAGAGTTCGCACTCCCAGTGGGGGTGAGTTAGTGATTCAGGGCGAGAGGTCACATTCAGCAGGGTTGTGCGGGATATGTCGCATATATCATGGATACCCAAGATAAGGGTAAGACGACCGTCGATGATGTACCGGTGGTACGAGAGTATCCGGATGTGTTCCCGGAGGATTTGCTTGGGATACCTCCGGAGAGACAGGTTGAGTTCCGGATTGACATGGTCCTTGGTGCGGCTCCGATAGCCAAGGCACCATATCGGTTGGCTCCTCCCGAGATGCAGTAGTTGTCTACGCAGCTGCAAGAGCTGCTAGACAAGGGCTTTATCAGGCCAAGCAGTTCACCATGGGGAGCCCCAATCCTGTTTGTGAAGAAGAAGGACGGGTCGCACCGTATGTGCATAGATTACCGGGAGCTGAATAAGGTAACGGTGAAGAACCGTTACCCACTCCCGAGGATCGACGACTTGTTTGACCAGCTTCAGGGAGCATCTTGGTTTTCCAAGATTGATTTACGATCCGGATATCACCAGATGCGGGTCAGAGATGATGATGTGCAGAAGATCACTTTTAGGACCCAGTATGGTCATTATGAGTTTGTGGTGATGTCGTTTGGGCTCACCAACGCTCCAGCCGTGTTCATGGACCTCATGAACCGCGTATGCAGACCGATGCTAGATCGGTCTGTGATAGTATTCATTGACGACATCTTGGTTTACTCCAAGACTCAAGAGCAACATGAGGAGCACCTGAGAGAGGTGCTAGAGACCTTGAGGAGGGAGAGGCTTTTCGCAAAGTTCTCCAAGTGCAAGTTCTGGTTGCGCGAGGTGCAGTTTCTGGGACACCTCGTCAACCAGAAGGGTGTATTAGTCGATCCGGCCAAGATAGAGGCCGTGATGCAGTGGGAGGTCCCGAAGTCTCCATCCGAGATTCGAAGCTTCCTGGGTTTGGCAGGGTATTACAGGAGATTCATCCAGGACTTCTCCAAGATAGCAGTTCTGCTGACCCGACTGACCAAGAAGTCGGTGATGTTTCGTTAGGGTCCTGAGTAGCAGACAACCTTCGAGACGCTCAGGCAGCGACTGTGTGAGGCGTCGATTCTTACCCTGCCAGAGGGAGTAGATGACTTTGTAGCCTACTGTGACGCTTCGATCACAAGTATGGGAAGATGCAGCCGTTAGACATTCCCGTGTGGAAATGGGAGGATATCACTATGGACTTCATTACTAACCTTCCCAGGACCGCACGTGGGGTCGATTCGATATGGATCATCGTGGATCGGTTGACTAAGAGTGCTCATTTCATACCGATCCAGGAGAGCATATCGGCCGAGAAGTTGGTCGAGATTTATGTATGAGAGATAGTGGCGTGTCATGGAGTGCCTGTCTCGATAGTGTCTGACCAAGATGTCCAGTTTACTTCCAGGTTTTGGAAGCGGTTTCACGAGGAGATGGGTACTCGTCTCCACTTCAGCACCGTTTTCCACCCTCAGACAGACGGGCAGAGCGAGAGGACGATTCAAACTCTTGAGGACATGCTCCGAGCATGTGTGTTAGATTTCGATGGCAGTTGGGATACGTACCTTCCGTTAGCTGAATTTTCGTATAACAACAGTTACCACTCCAGTATAGACCAGCCTCCCTTCGAGATGCTCCACGGGAGGAAGTGTAGGACCCCAATCTGTTGGGGTGAGGTCGGTCAGAGGGTCATGGGGAGTACAAAAGTAGTACTTAAGACCACGGAGCGGATTCAGCAGGTCTGGAGCAGGCTCCAGACTGCTCAGAGCCGACAGAAGAGTTACGCCGATAGACGACGTTCATAGTTGGAGTTTCAGGTGGGCGACGTGGTCCTTCTGAAAGTGTCACCATGGAAAGGTGTTATTCGGTTCCGGAGGCGGGGCAAGCTGGGCCCCAGGTTCATCGGCCCCTTCCGGGTCATAGCTCGGGTGGGCAAAGTGGCATACAAATTAGAACTTCCAGCCGAGCTCAGCCAGATCCACATCAGTTTCCATGTCTCTCAGCTTCGGAAGTGCCTAGTAGAAGAATCAGCGGTTGTACCTTTAGAGGACATTCAGGTGGATGACAGCCTGAATTACATCGAGAAGCCAGTGGCGATCCTGGATCGAAAGACTAAGGAGCTGAGAAATAAGAGAGTCGAGTTAGTGAAGGTTCAGTGGCAGCACAGGAAGGTTTCGAAGTGGACGTGGGAGTCCGAGGACGAGATGAGGGAGCATTACCCGGAGTTGTTTCCAGATTCAGCAGCAGCAAACTACGAGGACGAAGTCTGATACAAGTGGGGGTGATTTGTAACATCCGTCTCTCGAGGTATTAATTGAGTATGCAAATTAATATTGGTTTTGGGCTTATGTTGGGAAATGGACCCTTTTGGAATGGACCTTAGAAGATTGGGCCAAGGAGAGGGCTGCCCATAAGCCGTACGCAGGGCATAACCAGGCGTACGTGGGGCGTAGTAATAAAAGCGGATGCGCGGGACTCGGGGGCGTACGTGCAGCGTACCATGAGGTACGCCCAGCGTACGCGGGTAGATGCCAAACCCTAATTTTCAGGGTTTAAGACATATATAAACCCCATTATAGCCTCCCCTCTGGCCTCCTCACCTGTCCCTCACTCTCAGAAAACCCTAGTTCGTCCCTTACTCCTTTGCTTTGTGTGCTTAACCTCTTGAGTTCATTTTTGGTGAAGAAGGGCTTGGAAGAAGTGAAGCAAGGTTGAAGGAAGAAGCACTTGAGTATCTTGAGCTCAAGGGTCTGGAACAAGATCACCTTTTGGCACTCAAAGGAGGTATAAAGCTCCTATCTTTCCTTCTTGAATCATAGATCTAGGGTTTTGAAGATTGGACCTTTTTAGATCCAAAGATTTGATCTTGAGCATGCAACTCCGTTTTTGTACTTAGGGTTGCCACCCTTGAAGCTCAATGTGCTCCTTTAGCTGTAAAGTTCCAAGCTTTGAGGCTTTTATGAAGCCATGATAGAGATCTAGCCATTTCTATGATGGTTCTTTGTCACTTTCTAGTGTTGGGCTCATTTGGTGGCTTGCAAGCCACCAAGTGATCGACTTTATGGGCTAGGACGAAGTATTGGACTCAGATATGTAGTTTGAACGTAGTGTCTTAAGGGATTAAGGAGTTTTGGAGAAAAGAGCTTAACTGGAGAGTACGTTGGGTGTACACGTCAGTACGTGCAGCGTACAAGCCCTTTCATCTGTACGCGCAGCGTAGAGAGAGGTACGCTCAGTCAGTGGACTTGTTGTTATTGGGCTCGGTTTGGGCCAAGTATTGGACATAGTAGTTGTGGGCCGTGTTGGGCCTGCAGAAGTCAGTTAAGGGCTTAAGGTTTAGTAGGGTTGGAAAGGAAAGCCCAATTTGAAGAGTTGGTCCCAATTTAGAAAATTAGGCCATTTGGGGATTAATGGGCCTTAGTGAGTTTAGAAAGACTAGAAAGGATTGGGCCTGGGTCATGGCCCAAATTGGATCAGAAGGGTAAAATAGTCATTTTACCCATAGAAGAATCATAATTTCTGACTAAGTGTTCATTTGGTCATGATAGCCAAAGAGCAGCCGGAACAGCAGTCAGGGATTTGTCACTCGGGTTTGCGGCAGTCAGTCATACGAGGTGAGTTTCCCCCAGTAGTAACGAGTCTACGGCCAAAATGTCGGCATGTTTAAGTAGTAGAGTATGTCGGGGTGAGCCTGATGTCGGGGTTAGCCCGATGCAGTTTATATGATTCCGGACTTCAGTCCGATGCCGGGTTGGTCCCGAGAAGTAGTTATGTATGCTTGATGTCTTTGTGATTCATGCATGTTTATGTGTTATGTGTTATGTGTTCCGGACTCCGTTCCGATGTCGGGCAAGCCCGATGCAGTATATATGATTATGTGTTCCAGGGAAAGCCCGATGCCTGCGCAAGCCCAATGTATGTTAGTCATTATGCCATGTATTATGTATTTCGGGACAAGCCCGATGTATGCTAGTTTATGTGTTATATGTTGTTGTTTCGGGCTTCGGTCCGATGTTGGGGCAAGCCCGATGCAGATTATGTGATTATGTTATGTATGTGTCAGGGCAAGCCCGATGCCGGGGTGAGCCCGATGCCCGATGTGGTTGGATGCCGAGGTGAGCTCGATGCCGGACAGGAGTCCGATGTCGGGTAAGCCGATGCCGGGATTCGTTCTGATGCAATTGGGAGTAGTCCCAGAGTTATGTTAATTGTTATATGTGCTTTGTATGGTATGTGGTAGTTTTGGGGAGCTCACTAAGCTTCGTGCTTACAGTTTCAGTTTTGGTTTCAGGTACTTCGGCTAGCAAGGGGAAGGGCTCGGGTTGATGGCATGGCACACACCACGGTTTTTCTTAGCCTGGGAGTTTACTCTGATATTTTATATGAGACTGTGATATGATGACAGATTTTATGAGATTTTGAGATACATATTCTATGATTTTATACTATGGTGATGATATTTATGTTTGTTAAATGATTTTGAAAACAAAATTTTTGGCTTGTATTTTTGGGATGTTTCACACAGTATAGTTAAAGATTTTCAAACCATCAAACACATGATTGTTAAAGATTTTCAAACCATCAAACACATGATTGTTAAAGATTTCAAAACCATCAAACACATGATTGTTAAAGAAAATTTCATAGGTCTCTAATAACATAAAACATAGATTAAAACATAGTATTAAACAAAATCCTAGAAGTTCACTAGGCAATTGATGTGCTCAGCAGCTTTTCTTCAAGATCACTTCCTCTGGAACTTCATCCCCTTGACCCATCAAATTCAATTTGTTAGCTGTCAGACAAAGCAAGAATGATGTAAGAATAAAATGGAATTTACATTCTGGATGGAGAGAGAGAGAGAGAGAGAGAGAGAGAGAGAGAGAGCAAGCTAGGGGAGCATGATTGCATATTGGCTCGATTCAATGACCAAAATGTTATCCATAACAAGTTGTACTGCATTTGGCTTGCACAGGACTAAGATTATGACCGATGTCAAAGGAACAAAAAGTTTAATTTTTTGTCC
Organism: Lactuca virosa; assembly: GCF_052849685.1. NCBI lineage: Eukaryota > Viridiplantae > Streptophyta > Magnoliopsida > Asterales > Asteraceae > Lactuca > Lactuca virosa. The sequence continues at coordinate 131,464,324 of NC_136426.1, read as the reverse complement.
AAAGAATCGTTTGGGACTATTCTGTTTTACGGGTTGAATGAATCTGAATGGAACAAAAGTGGGAAAAAGGAAATCTAAGGATCCACCATGTGCTTCTCTACAAGTAATTCCTGAGCACTTAGGAAGAAACATGTTGCCCTTAAAAAGAAAATCATTGTGTAGCAATATTTCACATGAACCCCCTTTTTGCATTCCAAAAAAATAGAACCAAAATCAACCTCCGTCTTGTACTAATGTAATATCTCAAAAAATCAAAAAATTTGGCAGCCAAAGTAGTGACCATAGTGTATCTCCTCGGATGAGTAAGAAGAAAATGGCATTTACATTCGAGAGAGAGAGAGAGAGAGAGAGAGAGAGAGAGAGAGAGAGAGAGAGAGAGAGAGAGATTGTCACAGTAAAAGCAAGCTAGGGGAGCATGATTGCATATTGACTTGATTCAATGACCAAAATGTTATCCATAACAAGTTGTACTGCATTGCATTTGGCTTACACTGGACTAAGATTATGACCGATGTCAAATGAACAAAAAATTTAATTTTTTGTCCAAAGAATCGTTTGGGACTATTCTGTTTTATGGGTTGAATGAATCTGAATGGAACAAAAGTGGGAAAAAGGAAATCTAAGGATCCACCATGTGCTTCTCTACAAGTAATTTATGAGCACTTAGGAAGAAACATGTTGCCCTTAAAAAGAAAATAATTGTGTAGCAATATTTCACATGAACTCCCTTTTTACATTCCAAAAAAATAAAACCAAAATCAACCTCCGTCTTGTACTAATGTAATATCTCAAAAAATCAAAAAATTTGGTAGCCAAAGTAGTGACCATAGTGTAACTCCTCCGACGTGCATTGGCAGACACATTGCTCTAGTCATCATGTACATTATTTCTTCCTTGTGAACCACATGTTGATAAACTTTCCAATGACATCCCGAAACGATATGAAACACATCCGTAGGCACCACAACCCATAGGACATCATGCATCTTGATAATTACCAATTAGAAAAATGAAATTAGGGCTTCATTATTCATGACAACTGTGCCGCCATCATTAAGCCAATGCAATTTGTAGGATTGTGGGGAAACCTGTGGGGGAAGTTGCAACTCCTTCACAAGAGCTAGAAACTAGCCTATCTATCACTCACTAGGCTGGATATTGTCTACAGTGGTAACTAGGTCAGGCAATTTATGCATGCTCCGACAGTTCTCTATCAAAATGAAGTTGATCAATTTCTTAGATTTCTGAAAGGAACACCTGGAAATGGAATGCTTTATAGTAATAAAATAAAAAACACACAACTGGAAGATTAATGGATTTGCTGAATCAAATTGGACAGATAGCAAATCAACAACAGGGTATTATACCAAGTTTTGGGAAATGGGGTCACAACAGGCCATTGCACAAGGATTTTGTGAATTAATCTTTATACACAAGTTAATGGCAAAATTAAAAGTGGATGTTAATGGTCACTACATTTGTGCAGCAATAGTTAATCCGCACTAGCCAATCTTCATAATCCAATTAAAGATCATCGGATGAAGGAACTTCATCAAGTAAGAGATGGATAGTGCCATAGTGGAAATCATGTACGCCTTCATTGGTTTCAGGCTCACAGCACAGATGCATAGTTGGTAAGTTTCAGAGTTGTAATCTTGAATTTCTAGCAATCGTTTATATTCCTTGTACACAACAATAGTTTCTGTACTATGTAACCAATCTAAGTTCTTCTACAGATCGGTTCCTCCTTAAAATTCCAGGATATCAAGGTTAAGACCATGATCATCTTTGTTTTGTGACTATACTATTTGACTTCGCTAAACACTAAACTCATATGAACCACAACTATATAGCATTGAACCTGGAAACAATAAAGGCTAGACTCTTTAACTTCCCTAAAGATTAAACTCCCATGGACCAGAATTAAATAGCATTCGACATGGCTTTTGATTTTCCATGTCATGCAATGAGCCTCAAAGGGAAGTAAACGAGCCTCTCATCCCTGATCCACCTTTTTTTTTATGTGTGAGCATCAATAGTTCATGTTGCGATTAATACATGGACTTTACCAGGCTTTTGAGAAGCTTTTCACTAATAAATGGCTAAAAGCTTACAAACGAAGATGCAAATGAAAACAATGAATAATTGTTTATAAGGATAGTGAGAGTCAAGCGCTTTACCTTTCATGATTTCCAGCCTCACTTGAATTAGCTGAGTCAAGACAAACTTTTGGTACCTAGTCATATGTACACAGATAAAATCAAAGGCACAGTCACAATATGAAATTAGTATGGCATAAGGACAAATGAAATCTTCTCTTCTAATATTGATGATCTTGAGTATAACCAAGACGATATGCAATTTCACATAAAAGCATAGTGTTCCAGCATAACTGGCACAATAGGAAAAGATAGATGGAAACCAAAAAACATGATAATAAGAACCCACCTTGTGACTCTTGATGATGCTTGTTTCCTGCCAGGTTTTGTTTGTTTTCTTCAATATACGGGGAGATACAAGACTTGGTGTATACAGAGGGGCCCCTATAAACTTTGGAGGATGAGCAACCAACTTTTTAAAACATAAAGACTTCTTATTTGGTATGTAGTGCATTAAATCTTTCAAGCGGTGCACAACTTCAGTCTTAATCTTATCTTTAGTGTCCACAATCTCCCAAGACGGCCTCACACTGTACTCACTCATCATCCATACTACTTTGTGGAGATAATTAAATACGCACAAATAACCGCCCATGGTCCCTAACCGCTCTGCCTATTCGCAAGGTTGCGGGATCTCCTCAAATTTATGCTCAGACAAATCAAAAGAAAGAATTACATGTGGATTCTCATAAGCTGAACCATGACAAACAACCCAATGAAGTGACCCATTCATTGTAAAGGACACCAACCCTACTAATAAAAGTGTAGTTCACTTCTCCAATAACTTCCCAGACTTTGGATTTTAAAGTAAACATTAGGAAACAGGTAGGATTACTACCTTCCATAAACCCTAACACCACCTTGTAGTCATCTTTGGATGAATTGTAACCAAAACCATAAATCATATATCCCTCCTGAGGGATTTGGGGCTCTTCTAGTTTATTCACTTCTCGGGTTTCAGGATTGATAAGTAAAAATTCGGTACGAGAGGGAGAAACACATACCAAACCATTTGAAGAACCGAGTAGATGACGCCTGCGACGAACAGATAAGATATCATCAGCGTCATATTGCCAATAACTGCAGTGCATAACAGACATAGCAATTCTCCTTTTTCCCATTTTGTCATTTTGACAATCACGGCGATAACTGTGTTCGAGATGGGCTTTGATGAAATCAGGATCAGAGATCACATATTTCCATGACTTTGAAACGCTCCTGTAACGGATCAGATCGCTCACCTCCGACCTTATCAGTATTTTTTCGAGAGTGGATTGCGTGTGAGAATGTACTATGTAGGCTTCTTTTTATACTGAGTGTGGGCGGGGCCCGAATCTCGTAGTATTATTTGAGTACAGTTATGTGACTGTTTGACAGGCATAGATATACTTGTTGTCTGTGTGATACTTATATCCATGCTATACAGCGGAGTGTGGGCGGTGCCCAAATCTCATAGACAGCGGAGTGTGGGAGAGGCCCAAATCTCTTAGACAGCGGAGTGTGGGCGGGGCCCGAATCTCCTAGAGAGCAGAGTGTGGGCGGGGCCCGAATCTCCTAGACAACGGAGTGTGGGCGGGGCCTGAATCTCCACGAGAGTCGGTGGGGCCCGTATCTCCTAGTTGCATGTTATGCATATGGTAAGTGGTAGTTTGGGGAGACTCACTAAGCTTCGTGCTTACAGTTTTTAGTTTTGTTTTCAGGTACTTCCACTAGCAAGGGGAAGGGCTCGGGATGATCGCATGGCACACACCACAGTTTCAGCCTGGGATGTTTAGACTCTGGTATTTTTCTCATATCATTTTGATACAGTACTTGATATGATGTTTTGAGATACATGATTCTTGATTTTCTTTATGATTGATGGGTATTTATGGTTTTATTAATGGATTAAAAACGAAAGTTTTAGACCGTATTTTTGGGATGTTTCAAGTTGGTATCAGAGCCTTGGTTTGAGGGATTCAGGCACACTTTCGGTTATGTCTGAACTCAAACTAAGGAATTGGTATAGAAGCTTTCAAAAGAAAAACAATGTTTATAAAAGGATTTTGAGAAAAGAAAAGAGTTTTAGAAAAAGCAAAAATAATTTTGAAAAAGAGAAAAATGTGTGGTTCATGCAATCAACCGAGCTCAAGTAAGTACTCCCAAATTACCCATACAAGTTTATGTTATGATATGATTATCAAATTTATGAGAACTGCATGCTAGATTAGGACTAAAGATCTAGAAAGGCTGCCTTATGTGCCTGTTATATGTGTATCAGCCTTATGAGAACTGCATGCTAGTACAGATTAGACAGTATGATAGTCGAGTAGTATTTGCTTGATTATGTGTACTCAATGCTCAAATGTTGCTTGCTTTGTGCTTTTAGGAGTTCTAGCTATCTTTTACTAACTAGTAAATGAATATGTTAAGTTACATATTTCAAGGACTAAATAATTTCAGAAGGTTAGGTTTGACCTTATTTCGCAGCTCTCGTTTGAGTCTAACCGTTGTAGGGTAGAGCCTCTCATTCGAAGAATTATTTAGTCTGAGTGGTATGTAATAGTATTCGCAAGCTAGTTAAGGGAAGGTAGCAGGGACTTCTTATGCAGCTGATGGCGGAGAATGGGATGGTGATTTCCCTAGGGTAAGCCTAGGATGAGAGTAGCGCGTGAAGTATTAGTAGTAGAAGGGACTTGGCGAAGTCAGGGAAGTTCTTGAGGAAAGTACGGATAGATATGGAAGGTAGTATGGGCCCGTACTACTGAAAGTAGAGAATCCATACTCGAGTCAAGAAGGGCTGAGATAAATCCAGGAAACTTGTAGTATGTGTGATCCCTCAAGAGTTGTTAGTATTCTGACGTTTGTTATGATGTGTTTTTCAGAATGGTGGTTTTACGCCCTAGACCAGCAACTGGCAGTTCGGGTGCCGGTGAGGGATCAGGCTCAGGCTCTGGAGCTGAGCAGCTAGATGAGCAGACTAGGGAGTTCATCTCCTCAGAGATCACGCGCAGCATACTAGACCAGACTCCTGTGATCTTTGGCACGATCAAGGAGGGCATTCTGGAGCTTTCTGCACTAAGGTGGCGGCCATGATGGGGTCGAGCACACTAACTTTCAGGGAGTTCAGAGCCTGTGGAGCTCCCGATTACCACAGGGCCCGAGACCCCATAGCGAGCACCGGATGGTTGGTGGATGCCGCCAACGCATTCCGCACTAGCAGATGTCCTGAGGGGGACAAGGTCCGACTTGCGTCCTGTCTTCTGACCGACAGGGCACGTGATTGTTGGTAGGAGGTCGGACGAGCCATTGGTGATGACACAGTGTTGGATGCGATAACCTGGGGTGATTTCACGACCATGTTCAGGGTCGAGTTCGCACCTGTTATTGAGGTGTAGCAGCTTGCTAGGGAGTTCCAGGATCTCCAGCAGAGGATAGAGACAGTGGTAGAAATTACCACCAAGTTCAGGGAGAGGGCCCTTCTCATTCCGCAGTATGTGGCAGACGAGGAGATGAAAAAGGCCTGATACCATGAGATGCTGAGGAGTGACATCAGACAGTTTGTGAGCCGGTCCAGCTGGAGGACGCTGGAGGATATGATAGCGAGGGTTCGTGAGAGAGATTGATTTAGACATGGAGAGGAAGAGGAAGCTAGAGGCAGTGTCTGCCACGGAGGGCTCGAGCAAGAAGCCCAAAGATTCCCGAGGGAAGGGCCAGCAGGGCCGAGGCCAATGTGGCAAGTGTGGTAGGGGCATGAGGGGCCGTGTAGGGCGGGTAGTTCGGGCTACTTCAAATGCGGCCGAACTGGACATGTCAGCAGGGATTGTATTGCTACTACCACCACCACTACAACATCTGATTTGATTTGCTTTCAGTGCAATCAGAGGGGACACAAGAAGTCCCAGTGTCTGAGTCTAGCATCAGTAGCACACGTAGTGGCACCCACTCCTACCACTTTGAGGATTACAAATGGCCGTCAGGGCCGGGATGAGGTGCCAGTGGCGAAGAGCAGATCCTTCAAGTTGACAGCAGAGGAGGCACGTGCAGCCCCTGACGTCGTTACGGGTATGCATCTTCTCCATTATCTCTTTATTATTTCTGATTATTACTCATGTTAGTGTGTTTGTATATAGGATCGTTCTTAGTGAACGACATATCAGCTATGGTACTGTTTGATTTGGGGGCTACTCGATCTTTTGTGTCGCTCGCACTTAGCAAGTGATTTATTAGAGCTCCAGGGGAGCTGGATTTTCCCTTAGACGTTGAGATAGCAGATGACAGGACTTTCCAAGTTGTGAGGGTTCATCAAGGATGTACATTTCAGTTATTTGATGAGTAGTTTTCAGTGGACTTGGTTCCTATTCCCATGCGGAGGAATAAGGTTATTGTGGGTATAGACTGGTTAAGTCCCAATGGGGCAGTGATAGACTGCGAGCAACAACTAGTGAGGGTTCGCACTCCAAGTGGGGGAGAGATAGTGATCCAGGGTGAGAGGCCGCATTGGGGACCGATTTTCTAGTTCAGCAGTGAGGGCGAGGAGCCACATTCAGCAGGGTTGTGCAGGATACGTCGCCTATGTCATGGATACCCGGGAGAAGGGAAAGGCGACGGTTGATAATGTACCGGTGGTGCGAGAGTACCCGGATGTATTTGTTGGGTTTTGAGCATTCTAACACTCCTATGGTGTACATGCAACCCTATAAACCTTGGATCTATGTTTTCTCTATTATACATGCAAATATTAAATATTCCAAGGTCTCATCCTAACTAGCATATTATGAAGCACCTATACTACAAAGTTCTAGTTAGATGACATACCTTTTGATGTAGCTTGATGTCTTCAAGCTTTAAGAGCTTAGCCCCAATAGTGTGGAAGCCTCAAGTGGAATCACAAATCACCAAAACACCTTGGAAAACCTTTAGAGAATATGGATACTTGGCTCACACTATGAAATCGGTTATTGCCCTCTTTAGTGTATCCACACTAGCCACTAGCATAATTTCATGAACCATAAGACCCTTTATATAGTGTGGAGGATTAGGTTTAAACCCTAATACCCATGACCTTTCATTTCCTAGGATCCATGGGTTAAAGCTCCATGGACTATCCATGAAGACTTAGCCCAACCTAAATGAACTTGGCCCATTCCATATATATAAGAGTCCATATTTAATTAGTTCTTTTTGATCACTTAATTAATTCTAAATTAATTCTTGATCAATACTAATTAAATAATATGATTCCATATTAATATATTAGAACTTATAATATATTAATATAAATCATAAATATACTAGTCTCAAAAGACTATCCATATAAATTGTGTCGGTGAAGTGCAACCCAAATGGACCATGCCGGGTCGCGTCAAGTACATACCAAATATAGTTATGGACTTAGACATTAATCCAACAGTCTCCCACTTGGATAAGTCTAAAACTATTATTGAGTATGACTTCAAAACCTAACTGGCAATCGTAGCTCTTAAAGCCGTTGTCGAACTCTGACCTTGTCAATGACTTGTCCATTAGATAAGGGATCATATATTCCTCCATTTTAGATATCATATGGACTGAGACATGGATTATAATCATTCTATCTGTCCATTTGTTGTTTCCCAATTTTCGATTTATGATGACTGACTGATTGAACAAATCAAATCAGTCCTGGCTTGGCCAAGCACTCACATGTGTCATCGCTAAATCATCGAGGGGCCCACAGATATCGCTTTTATCCCGAAGGTAAAAGGAATGGATAAACTTCGACTCATATGGCTTATTCTACTACTTGTTGAATCATACACAAAGACACGTTTTATAACATCGAGTTACCAAATGCGTTTTCGTGCAATCAATGTATAACCAACTCATAGTAACAACTCATATCTCTAGGTTTGAAGAATATAAGATATTATCGTCTCATGATCACTCGTGATAAAATCCATGAAGTGATTCAAATGAGCGCGGGTTGAATCCAATACTCAGAACTTATGAGCACTCATGAGTGTTGTAGCACCACTTTGTCCACCAACTTGGACCTCTACAAACCAACCCATGACAGTCTTGATTCATATCTACTTCCAACATATGACCGACTGTGGATGGTTTGAATAACTTAATCATTCAGGAAGAGCGACTTGGTTATTCTGGAAGTCAAAACACGCAAAGTGAAACACAAGAATAAATGAATCAAATATGGTATCAAACCCTATGAATATAAATAAACACTTTTATTTATCACCATACTGATTACTCATTATTCATTGTTTCGGTTTTATCAACTTTATACTTGAATTAAAAACACTAGTTGTCCCATGCTCCAAGCATGTACACTATGTTTTTCTTAAACAATAGCTTTGCCTTACACCAAGTATGCACTCTATGTTTGTCTATGATCCTTACTTTGTGAAATAAACCAATTGAACATAATTTCAATGATTCTAATTTCACACTCCCAAATCCTTATCGAAAAATGTGAGAATTTCAAATTCCTATCATTTATCGAAATCTGTTTAGATTTTAAACTTATATGCACTGACCCTCCTGTAATGAATATGTACAAAGTCACAAAGATTTGTCAACAGTCATTATAAGGTATTCCAATGGAGATCAACTCCATGGAAACTAAGTCTCATATTCAAAGTACATTGCTTTGGACATGCTTCTTGCATTAAGTTTTCTAATCTTACACAGATAACTTCCACCTATGGAGACAACTCCATATTCTTATTTTGACTATCACTTCTGAATAAGAGATGCCTCTTTTCAGAATATGTCAATATGGTCCTTCCAAAATTAGCACTATACTTCCAACTGTCCCAGAGCAACCAATCTTTGGTAAACCTCAGATTGTCCTCGACAATTGCTTAATCATTTTAGTCATATCCAATTCTAGACCTTTTCCCTTCTTAATGCCTCTGGGCATTTGGAAAAATTTAGAAATGACAAATATTATAGCACATGCAATCGATCCTGTACCCAAAGCAAATGGTACACGATTCATGATGTCTCACATAAAGACATGATTCTAGACCAGTCTTTTGCTACAATATTTTTATTTGCCATGTTTTCAAAATTTGACTATGAAGAAGGATGTCGTAATCATAATCGAATTTTGAGAACGCAATATATAGAATTTCCTTAAGTTGAACCAATCCAACATGAAATTCATATATATATATATATATATATATATATATATATATATATATATATATATTCTTGACTAAAGATGATTAAGGTCTCAATCTAAGCCTTTAGAACTGAAATGAAGTATATCCTCTCCCTTAATTATAGCAAAACAACTTTTTCAATCCATGCAGCCTCACGAATTGAAACTTTTGTTTTCTATAATTAACATTGCTAACTTGCAACACTAACAATAATTATCATGCTCCCATTAACATGATGATTATTAGCATAACACTTATGCTCCCACTAGCTTTGACATGTACTCAGAAATCAGCTGGACTTCTAGAAATCAATACTTTATTGACTTTCTTACCAAAGTTCAGATTTCTGATACGAGATGCTTTGATAAAACTTTATCAAAATCATACACCTTTCCTTAGATAGCATGCATGTGTGTCTAAACAATTTCAGAACTATGAAAAGGGATGCCGTAATAATAGTCTCAATTGTTTAGACCTTTTGCCATCTGCTTCAAATCTACTTGGTGGAAGTGTTTCCTCACCATCATTTTCATGAATCGGAGAGAAACCTTATGACCCTTAGATTTTATGGTGTATGTGTTCTTATCCATGTGAATCGTCAAAACCATAGTCACAAGACAAGGATAATGACAAATCCAAACTCATATGGACTGAACTTATGCAATCTTAACTTCTTGCCACCTGGCAGTACAGGGCCTGCCATTGCTTCCAAGTTGTTATGCAACCAATTGAGAACTTTCAGAACTCCTATGCAAAGCCAACTTTAACTGGAATGGGCACAGAATATGTCAACACGATAGGTTATAAACCTCAAGTCGTGTGCTAGTGAAGAACCTCATGTTTTATTCTTGATTAGTTCTTGAAATTCTTTTTAGGATCTTTAAGACTCCCACTATCCTCTTGACATATAAGACTATCTTGCCAAATATTCAAGAGATAGTGCGGATTCTTTATCAAGACAAACACTTCACACAATTGGCCTTAGTTGGTCTTTGTTTTATCCAAAACATCACAACTTACCAATTTCAAATGTACAAGAGTATGACACTTTTACTCTTACATTTGACAAGTGTTTTAAACCTTTATTTAAGATATGTCACTCAAGTTACAATCTTGGAGTATGACTCTAAGAATTGTTTTGGAACGAAGTATGACTCATCTTCCTGATCTAACCATTTCAACAATTCATGACTCCTCTTCTTAGTCATAAGAATGCACTAAGATGACCTTTAGAGGACTAATTGTGATATGATTTCTAAATCATTAAGATGATCACAAACATGATACTAAAATACTCTCCCATCTTTTCAGATTTGAGAAACTTTTATCTTTCTGCCTAATTTGATTTTTCCCATTCGTTCTGCCATACATTGAGACTTTTCCAATGTTTCAGAATTATACTTAAACTTGTAAGTATAACCATATTTACTAAACTTTAGTAAATCAAATAGTCTTAACGAGCTTTGTGGTGGACATGACCAGTGCACAAGAATGTGTACTCGATCCCTTTAGTCCTTCACTTGACTCACACATCCATGTGAACAAGTAATTAGTCTTGATTTTCCAATGCTTGAAAGTTCTCATTCATCATACTATTCAACTTGCAAGATTCCAAGTTTCGGTCCAATTGAAACTTGGGTGATGAGGAACTTTCCTGATTTGGTAAATTTAGACACTACCACAAATGAAAGAATCAAATCCATTTTCCAATATTGCTGTCAGTGGAATCATATAAGCAACAGTTTTCCACAAATGTCATTGTAAGGATACTTCAAATAAATAAAATTAAACAATTTTCTTTTATTTAAAAACTTTGCGGAAAAACTTATCCTTACAATCCACATGGAAAATTGTTGTTATCTATTCCTTAGCAATATATCATAACTTCTTAAGCAACTGCTCAAAATTCTGATGCGATCGAAATCCACCTTCGCGATCAGAATCAACATATACTTCCTTTAAGATTTCTCTCTATTCTTTGATTCTTAAAACATCAACATGTGACCCAGTCACATCATGTAATGAGGATCTCAGAATAGAACTTAACAGAGTTAGATAATGGGCTCTACCTGATGTAGAGTCAAACTTATTGACTTTAACATCCTTAGGTAAATTTGGCAGCTTTGCAATCAACGCCCCTTCCTTTGGCAAAATAAACATATGGACCCTTTGGTAATGGGACTATCTCAAACTTAGCCTTTCTCTTTACCATTTGGTCAACCGGGTTGACTATGGCCAATCCCTTTCCATTGGGAAGAGAATGCTTTTTCTGGATTTCCAGTGTCACCATTGTCACTGTCCATAAAGTTTTTGGGAAGTTGATCTTCTAATCAAATTTGCTTTACTATCGTTCCAAATCATTGATGATTCAGCAGCACCAAGCAAATAGATATGATCATTAAGGTTCATGTCATAGTCTGTTTCATAGTAGTCCTAAAGGAACTCACTATGTGACTTAGAAAGTGATTGAACATCCAACTTTCTCAAGACTTTGACACCCAACTCTCCCGGCTTGTCAATATGTGACTTCATCTCTAAGATGTGATCACACATAGACCTTGCTTGCCATTAGGGCTTGAGTGACCTTGAACTTGTGGGTTAGGGAGAATAATTGGCGGAGGTGGAGGAAGAGTAGTATGACTTCCATGAGCCAAACTCGGGAAGTCATATTCATTAGGAAAGCTTGGTTTGGGAAGATCATTGTTGTCTAAACCAAACATCAACAATGGGAGAAATTCACGTAAAGTTGATTTAAGTCCTTAATATAACACCCAATATGATATATTAAGGGTAGGACCAACAAACTATTTTATAACTTGGAAGAGGGATGCCGTAATCCAAGCTATAAAATATTTGAAGGTAGGTGAATGACGATTCACCAATTTCCACCAAGATAAACGAAATGTATTATTAGGTTTTAATTGGTTTTGAAACTCCTAGATTCTTTTGAGATTCATTGAACTTTTCAATGGCATGTTTCAATCTCGAGTGTGCCCTTCAGGTTTTGTGACTGGGATGCCGAGGATCACAAAACAAGGTGTGAAGTAACCATGCAAATATACTTGGTACCCTTAATATTTACCCCTCAATCGATGTGCCGGTTAACCACACACGTTCCAACGATACTATGATAAACATTAAGTTACCCTTTGCCTACCTTGTTAAGTCCAGGTTAGTGTGTCGGTTAACCACACACGCTCCACTAACAGCTTAAACAAAGTGCAAAGTGTAATTTCATGGATTAGCACCTTATTCACATTTTCCTAAGTAACTAAGATTGGGAATTTATAAGTGTTTAGTTACTTAGTATTTATCATTATACTTATAATGAAGGGAGAATTATAGTCCTTGTCCTACCCGTTCGGCTAACGACCCTCCACCGGTCAAGGAAGCGGTGGGTGAGAGTGGACACCTATTAAACTACCATTTTATAGGCAGTAACCTTATACCCCCCCTTATAGACCGGCTTCGTGAATGAGGCCTACTAATGGTAAGACGACTTTACTCTTATACATATATATATATATATATATATATATATATATTATTAACTTATAATATTATAAAGTATAAGGGTTGAATTTTAACTTTTAAAATTCTAAGGGCTTAACTTGGAATTAAAGTATTCATAAGTGAAAACATTACAAATTCCAAAACTTGAGGGCAAGTTTTTGAAACTATTCAAAACTTTTCATTTCATAACTTATGAGTTTAATGGTTCATTAAAATGAAGACTCTTCATTTTTTATGTAACCTCTTATTCTTTAATAACACTTTTAAAGAAGTGACTCTTAAACATCCATAACTTGAGGACAAGTTATGGAGTCATAATACTATTTAATGAAAAAGACTATTTTTTTTATGTAACCTATGGCACTTTTATGAGTTTTAAGATTCATAAATGTGACCTTTTATGTAACGGACAAGTTACAAAAACACATTTTATGAACTACCTCTAGATTAATTAGGATTGAAAACAACTAAAACACAATTTTTTTTCCATTAATCTAAACTAACTCATAAATCAAGGAAACATAAAACTTTTGGTAATCCATAACTTATGGAGTTAAATGTTTATTTTATGATGAAACTTTTCATGTTCCATAACTTAAGAATAAGTTAAGGAATTCTTTAAAACATTAACACCAAATTTTGTAACTCCATAAAAACTTTGAATCAATTTTTTTTTTAAAAAACCTTTTCATATCCATAACTTATGGAGGTTTCAAAACACTTAAGATCACAACTTTAAAAAAAAACTTTTGAGCTCCAAAATTTTATGACAAAATTTGTAACTCTTTAAAACATTTAGATCAAACTTTTAAAACTAATAAAATAATCATATCATTTTATCTTTTACTAAATTTGACCTAATTCAACTCATATAGCAAATGATTCAAATTTTACAAATAATTAGTTTTTCATAAAACAAGTAATTATCTTAAAATTTGACAAACTTCATGTTTTTTTTCTTTTTTTTTTCAACTTTGAAAATCAAACATTTGCATGAATATAAAAGAAAACAACCCATGGCTCTGACACCACTGTTGGGTTTTGAGCATTCTAACACTCCTATGGTGTACATGCAACCCTATAAACCTTGGATCTATGTTTTCTCTATTATACATGCAAATATTAAATATTCCAAGGTTTCATCCTAACTAGCATATTATGAAGCACCTATACTACAAAGTTCTAGTTAGATGACATACCTTCTGATGTAGCTTGATGTCTTCAAGCTTTAAGAGCTTAGCCCCAATAGTGTGGAAGCCTCAAGTGGAATCACAAATCACCAAAACACCTTAGAAAACCTTTAGAGAATATGGATACTTGGCTCACACTATGAAATCGGTTATTGCCCTCTTTAGTGTATCCACACTAGCCACTAGCATAATTTCATGAACCATAAGACCCTTTATATAGTGTGGAGGATTAGGGTTAAACCCTAATACCCATGACCTTTCATTTCTTAGGATCCATGGGTTAAAGCTCCATGGACTATCCATGAAGACTTAGCCCAACCTAAATGAACTTGGCCCATTCCATATATATAAGAGTCCATATTTAATTAGTTCTTTTTGATCACTTAATTAATTCTAAATTAATTCTTGATCAATACTAATTAAATAATATGATTCCATATTAATATATTAGAACTTATAATATATTAATATAAATCGTAAATATACTATTCTCAAAAGACTATCCATATAAATTGTGCCGGTGAAGTGCAACCCAAATGGACCATGCCGGGTCGGGTCAAGTACATACCAAATATAAGTATGGACTTAGACATTAATCCAACAGTATTCCCGGAGGATTTACCTAGGGTACCTCCAGAGAGACAGTTTGAGTTTAGGATTGACCTAGTTCCTGGTGCGGCCCCGATAGCCAAGGCACCATATCGGTTGGCTCCTCCCGAGATGCAGGAGTCTTCTACGCAGCTGCAAGATTTGCTAGACAAAGGTTTTATCAGGCCGAGCAGTTCGCCATGGGGAGCCCCGATCCTGTTTGTGAAGAAGAAGGATGGGTCACATCATATGTACATAGACTACCAGGAGCTGAACAAGGTAACGGTGAAGAACTGTTACCCACTCCTAAGGATAAATGATTTGTTCGACCAGCTTCAGGGAGCATCTTGGTTCTACAAGATTGATCTACGGTCAGGGTATCACCAGATGCTAGTCAGAAATGACGATGTGCAGAAGACAGCTTTTTAGACTCGCTATGTAACACCCAAATTTTCAAAACAATTTTTCATTTCAAAACATACTTTCCACCACATAAAAATCACAAAATCATAATAAATCTCTGTATCATCACAAAACATGTCCCAAGATCTCATATAAATAAATCCTCTCTCGTGTGTACGAATCATGCCGGTGCCTTCCCGCGATCCTCACTAGTACCTGAAACACATCACACAACAACTGTAAGCATAAAAGCTTAGTGAGTTCCCCAATATAGCACATACAACACATACGCCACTCGAGGCTATAATACGACCCTCTGGTCCGATGTGTCTCAGCGGGACCCTCCAGTCCCGTAGCTCGTTGGACCCTCTGGTCCGGTCATAGCTCGTTGGACCCTTCGGTCCGGTCTGTATCGTTGGACCCTTCGGTCCGGTCTATATCGTTGGACCCTTCGGTCCGGTCTATATCGTTGGACCATTCGGTCCGGTCTATACAAAACATAGCATACATATAACACAATGCACATAATCTCATACATACACATAGCATACAAGACCCTCTGGTCTACACATAAATACCACTCTAGGTAATGTATAGTGAGAAGACTCACCTCGGATGTCTCGGATAATATCCCGCCCGTGTATATACTGATCTAGCCTCTGCCTATCCACATAACATAATCATCTCAATCAATCACGACTCTCTAGGCTAGACTAGACTCTCACATGTCCTCTAAGAAGGCTAAAAGGCTATTTTACCCTTCAAACAGTCCACAAGTTCCATTGTTGACCAAACCCAAAAAGTCAACAAAAGTCAACGGTCAACCCTTGACCAGACTCGCCGAGTGCACAAATGTGACTCGGCGAGTTCAGTCGTGAACTCGAGTCCTCTATCCCCCTTCTGACTCACTGAGTTATTCCCCCAATTCGACAAGTCACTCACTGTGTGATTCACGGGAAACCCTAACCCTACTCGCTGAGTTTGCCCTTGGACTCGGCGAGTTCATGTCATGCACAAACTCAATTGACCTCCTGAGGTCAGATCTGTTCCTTAGAACCATAGATCTGACCCTCCCAAGCCTGATAATCACGTAAAGCTTGGATCTTGACACTCATGTGACGCCGAGGAGGCTTTACTTGGTGATTTAGCCCCAAAAACAACAACCTGAGCTCATTGCCTCCATAGCTCAACATAAAGCAAGATGGAATAAGCTCTTTAGACCACTATGGGTCCAGATCCGAAGTCTCAAAGTGAATAGGGGCCATATTCTCACAACTCCTTCCAATAAAAGACATAAAAACTCTACATCTATGGATTCCTTCAACAAAACAGATAAAGGGGCGACATAATACCTCAAAGATGAAGTCTTTTGCTCGAAATCCCCAGATGCACAACCTCCTTGGTCCCCTCCAAGCTGGAATCACCTCCTTCTTGTAAGAATCAATCACAAAGATCAAGAAATGGCTCCTTTCTTCTCACAAACGCTCTAGCTCTTTTAGGGTTTCTCTCTGGGGTTTGGTAGCCGCAAGTGACGGCCCTAAGGGCCTTTAAATAGGTCCCAAACCCAAGAAATTAGGGTTTCATTAAACAGCGTGGACTCGCCGAGTCCACGTATGGACTCGCCGAGTCCAGTCATTAATCCAGTCCAACAATGCGCGGCTCTACTCGGCGAGTCTAAGCGCCTACTCGCCGAGTCCCTCTCCAAAACTCAAAAATAATTAGATAAATACAGTACCTAGAAATCCGGATGTTACACGCTATGGTCATTATGAGTTTGTGGTGATGCCATTTGGGCTCACCAATGCTCCAGTCGCGTTCATGGAGCTCATGAACCTAGTGTGTAGACCGATGTTGGATCGGTCTGTAATAGTTTTCATTAACGACATCTTGGTTTACTCCAAGACTCAGGAGCAGCATGAGGAGCACCTAAGAGAGGTGCTGGAGACACTGAGGAGGGAGAGACTTTTTGCGATGTTCTCCAAGTGTGAGTTCTGGTTGCACGAGGTGCAGTTTCTTGGGCATCTTGTCAACCAGAAGGGTATTGCGGTCGATCTGGCCAAGATAGAGGTCGTGATGTAGTGGGAGATTCGGAGGCCTCCAATTGAGATTCGGAGTTTCCTGGGTCTGGCGGGTTATTACCGGAGATTTATCTAGGACTTCTCCAAGATTGCAATACCTTTGACCCGACTGACCAAG
Source organism: Lactuca virosa (assembly GCF_052849685.1). Classification (NCBI taxonomy): domain Eukaryota; kingdom Viridiplantae; phylum Streptophyta; class Magnoliopsida; order Asterales; family Asteraceae; genus Lactuca; species Lactuca virosa. Next base: position 131,447,128 of record NC_136426.1, on the reverse strand, counting down.
AAGTCGGTGGTTTTCTGCTGGGGGCCTGAGCAGCAAGCAACCTTCGAGACCCTCAGACAGCGGTTGTGCGAGGCACCGATTCTCACCCTACCAGGGGGTGTAGATGACTTCGTAGTTTACTGTGATGCGTCAATCACAGGAGTGGGAGCAATTTTGATGCAGCGGGGTCATGTGATAGCTTATGCTTCGAGGCAGTTGAAGCCTCCCGAGGAGGAAATGAGGGAGCACTACCCGAAGTTGTTTCCAGATGCAACAGACTTCGAGGACGAAGTCTAAGTCAAGTGGGGGAGAATTGTAACGCCCAGTTCCTGGTATGCATTTAACTTATTTATTTATTCACTTTGAGAGAAGGGCTCGACGAGTTGGTGGCCCTAACTCGTCGAGTAGAGGGAATTTTATGCGCGGGGTTTAAGTCACCTACTCGGTGAGTCGGTGCCCTGAATCGACGAGTAGCCTGTTCAAAATGAAACCCTAATTTCGAGGTTTTGCACCCTATTTAAGCATCATATCTGGCCTCCACCCCATCCTCCATCACCTTCACAACCGACTCTCGAAACCCTAATCAACCTTTTGTGTTCTTGAGCTAGTTTCTTGCCATTTTGTGGTTTGAAGATAGAAAAAAGAAGGAAAGGTTAGAAGATCCAAGGAGAAGGCAGAAGATCTAGAGCTTGGGTTGCATTTCAGACTTGTTGAAGGTATAAAGCTTATACCTTGGCTCCTTTTCATTTAGATCCTCGTTTTAGCTTGCTTGTTGGCATTTTGGGGCCATTTCGAGTTGTGAGCTTTTGGGGACTTAAGGACTTCAGAAATGGGCACTCTTGAGCTCTAGAAGCTCAAAATTGCCACCTTTATTCAACCATGTCCCCATTCCATGCATTAGACCTTCATTTTAGCTTGGTTTTGGTTTTTCAGCTTCATAACACCATGCATGCACGTAAAGTTAGCAACTTTATGTGTTATGCTAACCTAGGGAGTACAGATCTGTGAGTTGGAAGCATTGGAAGTGATTACAATCGACTGTATGGTTTTGGCATTTAAGGGACTCGACGAGTTCTTCATGTGACTCGACGAGTCGAGTCGTGGTCCCCAAACCCTTTCTGTTTTCGAGTTAACTCGTTGAGTTAGTAAGTAACTCAGCTAGATGGATGAGATCTAGACTAAGAAGCTGAAGAACTCGGCGATTCTGTTAAGGGACTCGACGAGTTGACTCGTTTTGTCCCGAGTCTGTACTAGATAGAACTCGACAAGTCTGCGAAGTAACTCGACGAGTTGACTCAGTTTATCACGGGTCTGATAGCATAGAACTCGACGAGTTAGTAGATAACTCGACGAGTTGGGTTAGTAGTTGAGTGTGGGCAGGGCCCGAATCTCATAGCAAGGTCGGCCCGTGTATGTGATATGTTAGTAGTTGAGTGTAGGCGGGGCCCGAATATCATAACAGCCGAGTGTGGGCGGGGCCCGAATCTCGTAGTATTATTTGAGTATAGTTATTTGACTGTTTGATAGGGATAGATATACTTGTTGTCTGTGTGATACTTGTATGCATGCTAGACAGCGGAGTGTGGGCGGGGCCCGAATCTCCTAGACAACGGAGTGTGGGCAGGGCCCGAATCTCCTACACAGCGGAGTGTGGGCGGGGCCCGAATCTCCTAGACATCAGAGTGTGGGTGGGGCCCGAATCTCCTAGACAACGGAGTGTGGGCGGGGCCCGAATCTCCTAGACAACGAAGTGTGGGCGGGGCCAGAATCTCCACGAGAGTGGGCGGGACCCGTATCTCCTAGTTGCATGTTATGTGTATGGTATGTGGTAGTTTGGGGAGACTCACTAAGCTTCGTGCTTACAGTTTTTAGTTTTGGTTTCAGGTACTTCCACTAGCAAGGGGAAGGGCTCGGGATGATCGCATGGCACACACCACAGTTTCAGCCTGGGATGTTTAGACTATGATATTTTTCTCATATGATTTTGATACAGTACTTGACATGATGCTTTGAGATACATGATTCTTGATTTTCTTTATGATTGATGGGTATTTATGGGTTTATTAATAGATTAAAAACGAAATTTTTGGACCGTATTTTTAGGATGCTTCACTTGACAAACCTTGAAGAGACAACCTATACATTTTGAAACGATCCTATTTTCATTAAGGCTGGTCTTGAACGGTCCGGTCATTTTAGGATCGGTCTCAGAACGGTCAATTTTTTTTCAATCCCGAGATATATGGGTGCATGCGTTGCGATCACGTCGGACCCTTCCCTTTCGAATCGGAAGTACCTGAAACCATAAATATAAAAAACGTAAGCAAAAAGCTTAGTGAGTTCCCGAAAATACCACATACCATATATATATATATATATATATATATATATATATATATGTATATATATATATATATATATATATATATATATATATATATATATATATATATATATATACAAATATAACATCATGTGGCTGTGTCGAGTCCATATCAAACCGTAGTCCATAATGACTCTATATAACAGCTTGTAGTTGTGTCGGGTCCCTATCAACCTTGAGTCAGTAATGAATGCGAGCCCATATAGGTCAATACATAAATCATACAAGCATATAAGCATGAGTTACAAAGATAACAAGCATGTGCAGGCATATCAGCAAGTGTCACAAAGACAACAATCATCCTACAAACATAATCTAGTGGGCCGACATTGGTGTCTTCGACCCACGAGTACAGTGAAGAGATTCACCTCAATCCCCTGGTAATTAAATAACTGTTTGGGTCGTTGAACCGTATAAGCTTGCACCAACTAACAATAAATACAACCATAATTAATATTAAACCGATAACCCAAAATCTAAGGCCAAATCCTTAATCTAACTCCCTAAGGGTAAAAGACCATTTTACCCCTCCTATAACTGGTCCAACCTTAAATGGCACAACCCCCAAAAGGCCAAAAATGGATTCTAGGGGAGTACGCCCTGCATACTCTAAATGTATGCTCGCGTACCGACTGCCAAAGGACAATATACAAGATGTTGATGCACAAACCACGCATTACGCAGAGTGTACTCCTATGTACGCCCAGCATACCCAGTAGAGAGCCAAAAATCCCACAAAAGCTTTTAATGGTTAAGACAAGGACTTCCAAACTCAGATGTGACCCTAAGAAGATGTCTTAACACGTAGAGTTGACGACTTTACACCTTTGCATGGCATAATGAGACCAAATCCAAAATAAACACCCAAACTTATGCATGTCATAAAATAACTCATCAAGATGACATTTTTATGAACAAGGGACCTCACATGTAACAATCTGATTTTTTAAGGCCGATCTTGGAACAGTACCATCATTTTAGGACCAGTCTTAGAACGGTGAAGGTTTTTTTTTTAGATCGGTCCTGAGACATACCGGTGTCGAGATTTTTTCTATTTTGGTCTTTTACGGTCTTGTCTTTTACGGTCTTGTCTTTTGGGACCGGTCTGGTCTCGCGGTTTTTGCATGTATCTTTTCAGTTCGTTTTAGAGGCTTTTTGTTCCGTTTTGAAATTTTTGGGTTTTCTGGTTTTGCTTTCGAGATGTAAAATAATTTGTGATTAACACCAAAATGATACATTAAGATTTAATAGAAATGATACACTAAAACTTAATAAAAGATTGAAGGGAAGTTCAGGCTCCATTCAATCTATGATATATATATATATATATATATATATATATATATATATATATATATATATATATATATATATATATATAAACTTTTGAAATTTTTCTAAAATTTTTCGAGATCGATTGTACTTGCAAATTCACGTGTTTATTTATTTATTTTTTGTTTTTTATAAATATTTTTTTGTTAAAAAAGTTATTTACGTCCGGAATAAAGTAATCTTGCAAATGCATGGAATATTTTTTTTCGTGATTTACAAGATTTTTTAATGATAGAAGATGAAAAGGTGTCCATATAGTAGAAAATATGTATATATTTTGAATGCGAATAAAAAAGGCCAATCTTATACACAACATATAGTTTCTTTGATAATCCATACTGTATCATGAAAAAAATGGTAAAGCTCACCATTTATTCGGCCCATGTCATATTGGGCTTAAATCACAAGGCAGTAGTAATATTTCAAACGAGTCAAGGTTTGAAATGCTTCCACCATGGATCTTATCTGTGGAATACCACATTTCAACCACTAGGATTCGATTACGGGACTAAAACGCATAATTTTAAAAAGTTGTTTTTAATTTTTTCAATTAACCACTAGGATTCGTCAAGAAGCCTTACCTATTTTTTCTTGTTAAAATCTCGAATCATTTGAAAGGTATAAAACAATAAGACACACCACATATAAGAAGTTTTATGATTCATAAAGTATCAAGGAAATGAAAATCACGAAAAGGTCAAAAATGGTCAAAGTAAAGATATGTAGTAGAAGACAAGAGAAAACTCCATTGAAGTACCAATATTTAAGATGTTTGATACCAATAAAACAACAATCCTTAACAGTATTTCAAACCATGAAATACACAGTCATTGAGATAATCTAATAGACTCAAAAAAGTTGGTTTTATAGCACCATCTTGAATAAAACTCTAGAAATTTGAAAGACAATGATGTGCTCATCAAGCTTTTATTCAAGGTCATTCCCATGAACCATCGTAACCAAACTGTTTACCTGATACACAAAGTAAGAAATTATTGTGAGAGAAAACGCCATTTACAATATAAAGAGAAAAAGCAAAATGAGAAGTCAATTCCTAAACATTATCAAAGTAAAATCAAGCTAGGCCAAAACAATTTTGTATTAACTCAACTACATGACCACAAGGTCACGTGCGTTATGCATGACAAGACATAACTGAGCAAATTTTAATTTATTTTCCACCAAAAAAGACGGGACAAGGACATCAATGCCCTTCTAATCTTCATCCTCATCATGAAAATAATCCTAGAAAAGCTACAACTCAAATAGCACAATTGGTCCCCATAAGGTGAAGACAATTGTGTATTAAACATAAAATCTCAATCTCTATTAGACTTTAAAACCATTATCTAAAGGGATAGATATTTATGTATATTACCGGCAATCACGCAGAGCTTGTTTTACTCGTTTCAGCGCGCTTCTCATAGGTCTATAAAAAAAAGATTAAAACCAAAACATTAAGGGATTTGATAAATCAAATTAGGCAGATAGCAAATCAAAAACAGGGTATCAAGCTTAACAACGTGATCATCATTGTTGTGTGACCATACTCTTTGACTTCGTTAAATACTAAACTCATATGAACCACAATCAAATCAGCAATGAACATGGAAACCATAAAAGGCTAGACTCTTTAACTTCCCCAAAGATTAAACTCCAATGGTCAAATTAAATAGAATTGAACATGGATTTTGATTTTTCATGTCATGTAAATGAGCCTCTAAGCCCTTATCCACCTTTTCTTTTAATGTTTGTGCATCAAATTAAATTTCATGTTGCAACTAATACATGGACTTTACCAGGCTTTTGAGAGGGTTTTCTCTAATAAATGTATAAAAGCTTACAAACAAGGATTCAAATGAAATCGATGAATAATGATTTATAAGAATAGTGAGAATCAAGTGCTTTACCTTTCAAGATTTCCCACCTCACTTGAACTAGCTGAGTCAAGACAAACTTTTGGTACCTAGTCATATGTACACAGATAAAATCAGAGGCACAATGACAATATGAAATTAGTATGGCACATGGACAAATGAAATCTTCTCTTCTAATATTGATGATCATGAGTATAATAAAGATGATATGCAATTTCACATATAAGCATAGTATCCCATTATAACTAACACAATTGGACAGATAAATGGAAACCAAAAAACAAGATAATAAGAACCCACCTTGCGACTCTTGATGATGCTTGTTTCCTGCTTCGTTTTGTTTGGTTTCTTGAATATATGGGGAGATACAAAACTTGGTGTATACAAAGGGGCCCCTATAAACTTTGGAGTATGGACAACACGTTGTTTAAGACATAAAGGCCTCTTATTTGGTATGTAGTGCATTAAATCTTTCAAGCAATGCACAATTTCTTTCTTAATCTTGTCTTTAGGCTCCACAATCTCCCAAGACTGTCTCACATTGTACTCATTCATCATCCATACTTCTTCGAGAACATCAAATACGCACAAACAACCGCTTATGGTCCCCAAATGCTCTGCCCAATTGCAAGGTTGTGGGATCTCCTCAAATTTATCCTCGTACAAATCAAAAGAAAGAATTACCGGCATCTGATAAGCTGAACCATGACAAACAACCCAATGAAGTGTGTTGAACACGACTCTTTGTGTGGGAAACAACAATACTTTTATTAAGACACTTAAGAAGAATTTACACTTTGTGAGACTACTACACACTTTGCTTTCTTTGAGGCTTTCTTGGATGGTTTGGAGCAAATGAGCTCCACACCTATTTATAGGTGTTTCCACCTCCTTATAGGAAGTTTCTAGAACTACATACATTCATGACTATTCTAGAACTATCTACCCTATTCTATATCTGTTGCAAGCTTTTATATGTTTCTAGAATGTTCTATAATGTCCTAGATAAGTATAGACATTATTGTGCCTTCCATAGTGTTCTAGAATGTTCCATAGCCTTCCAGGGGCTTCCATCTCGTTCTAGAGTATTCTAGAATCTTCTAGCATCTTCTAGACTCCTCCATAGTATTCCATAATGTTCTAGAATCTTCCAGATCTTTCTAGAACATGCTAACTTCTTCTAGACAATAACATGATTCTATTGGGCTAGTGATGACCTTCAACACTCCCCCTCATCACTAGCCCCTATTTGTTATACCATGTTGAGCTGATAATTAAAGCCCTTATATTTTTCAGTACTTAACCCTTTGTGAACTATGTCTGCTACTTGGTCATTAGTCTTTATATGTCTCATATTGACTTCTTCCTAGAGAACTTTTTCTCTTCCACATGCTTTGTTTTTCCTCAGTTGCTGCAGCCGTTGCTTCGTATATTGTTTCCATAGTTGACAACGACATTCGTGGTTGCCTTTTGTTGCACCATAATATTGTTCATGACCCCGTTGAACTCTCTTATATAGTTTCTTATGCCTCCCTTTGGTAAACTCGTAAGCATGTGGGTTGTCCCTTTTACAAGCTTTGGAAAATTTTCGTAATATTAACATGTTATGATGTAATCCCTTATTGATCTGCTCATCTCGTTTAGATGTTGCTCCGTTGAGAGATTCTACTTTGCTCTTACGAATTAATGTATTTTTCTTCTTTTTCGCCTTATCAAGTTTCTCCATCACATGTTCCATTTTTCGTCTAAGATGCGACTTTTTATGCAACTCTGGTGACGTCATGTTCTTATTCTCCTTTGGAACGTCCATCTTCGAGGGAACAACTTCCTCCTTCAAGGTTGTCATAAACTTTGTCTCATTCTTCTTGAGACCTTTGTCGAGTTGCATAGTTGATAGGATTCGGGACCCAATCATATTTCTCTTCAACGGTATAATGTGAATTATTGAACCCTTAGTGATACGCATGGTATCATCTCTCTCAAATGACCAGGGTCGTACATTGTCTAGGAAATCCATTCCCAATACTATACGATAGTCATCCATATGCACCACTGTCAAGTCTATGGTGCCTTCCCATTCTGCGATCTTAAGATGTACTCCAGATGCAACACCAATGATAGGCTTGGATAAAGAGTTGACGACTTTCAACCGACCTGGGTTTTTGGTATATTTAATACCCAACTTCCTAGCTTCATCTTCAGCAAGGAAATTATGAGATGCACCGGTATCTACCAATGCCTTGGTGTATCCTCCATTTACCCTGGCCTCCACGAACATTAGTCTTCCTCTTTTAGTCTTATTTTCTTCTTTGGTATATAGTGCCTCAACATCCCATTCATCCTCTACTTCCTTTTTGGAAGTTACGACATTGCTTTCCATAGACTTTTTCTTTGACCAGCAATCCTTGGACATGTGGCCCCACTTTCCACAATTGTTGCAGTTGCCTTCAAACCTCCTCCCCCGAGAACTCTTATGGTCGGTCTTTTGAGATCTCCATGGCTGTGAGGTTCCTTGCTGACTCTTCCCTTTGTCAGCATTTTTGTATCCTTCTTTAGAAGGTGGCTTGAAATTCCTCTGACTTTTACTTGTGTAGAGCGCTTCCTCTTCACTCTTCAGCGTGATGCCTCCTATTTGCTTAGCCATAGCTTCTTGGCTAGACAACAAATTCTCAAAATCTACAAGTGATGGTTGAACGGGCCATCCTTGTATAGCAGTAACGAAGCTTCTATATTCCGGCCTCAGTCCATGGATGATGATCCTCTTCATTCGAGCTTCTGTAATGACGAATTGCAGATCTAGTTCAGTGATCTCCCGACATATTGACTTGACCTTGTGGAAATATTAAGCAATCGTCATGTCACGTTGTGAGATTGATAATAACTCGTTCTCCAAAAGTTGTAGTCTCGTATCATTTTTCTTTGAGAAAAGCGTCTTGAACGTGTCCCAAGCTTCTTTCGGTGTGTTCTCATCCCGAATATGCTCCAACATCTCTTCTTCGATTGTGGTCTTCAAGGAAAACATTGCTTTGCCTGCTTTGATTTTCCATTTGCGCAAAGCGCCATTAACATCTTCCTCTGGTGGCGTAGTTTCGCTTCCACCAACGACCTCCCATAGATCTTGTCCTTGAAAGTAGGACTTCATACATGTTTCCTACGTTTTGTAGTTGTTGTTGTTGAGTTTCTTGATTCCTCCGACGACTTGGAGATCACCCATCGTGTTGGTAGTACCTCGGTAATACCAAACAAGGTAGTTTCGACACTAAACTTGCAGAGTCACAAACTACTCACGATACAACGAGAATCACTCGTTCTCACTATCAAGTGTGTTCTCTGATCCCAGATTGTTGAACACCACTCTTTGTGTGGGAAACAACAATACTTTTATTAAGACACTTAAGAAGAACTTACACTTTGTGAGACTACTACACACTTTGCTTTCTTTGAGGCTTTCTTGGATGGTTTGGAGCAAATGAGCTCCACACCTATTTATAGGTGTTTCCACCTCCTTATAGGAAGTTTCTAGATCTACATATATTCATGACTATTCTAGAACTATCTACCATATTCTATATCTGTTACAAGCTTTTATATGTTTCTAGAATGTTCTATAATGTCCTAGATAAGTATAGACATTCTTGTGCCTTCCATAGTGTTCTAGAATGTTCCATAGCCTTCCAGGGTCTTCCATCTCGTTCTAGAGTATTCTAGAATCTTCCGGCATCTTCTAGACTCCTCCATAGTATTCCATAATGTTCTAGAATCTTCCAGATCTTTCTAGAACATGCTAACTTCTTCTAGACAATAACATGATTCTATTGGGCTAGTGATGACCTTCAACAAAGTGCGCCACTGTAAAGGAAACCAACCCTACTGACAAAAGTGTAGTTCACTTCTCCAATAACTTCCCAGACGTTGGATTTTAAAGTAAACTTTAGAAAACAGGTATGACTACTACCATTTCTAAACCCTAATACCACCTTGTAGTTATTTTTGGACGAATCATAACCAAAACCATAAATCATATATCCGTCCTGAGGGATTTGGGGCTCTTCCAGTTTATTCACTTCTCGGGTTTCAGGATTGATAAGTAAAAATTCGGTACGAGAGGGAGAAACGCATACCAAACCATTTGAAGAACCGAGTAGATGAAGCGTGCGACAGACAGATAAGATTTTATCAGGGTCATATATCCAATCACCACAGCGCGAAGCAGACATAGCAATTCTCCTGTTTCCCATTTTGTTATTTTCACAATCCTGGAGATAACTGTGTTCGAGATGGGCTTTGATGAAATTAGATTCAGAGATCCAAGATTTCCATAACTTTGAAACGCTCCTGCAACGGATCACATCCCTCACCTCTAACCTTATGAGTATTAGTTGAATCATTTCATTGGGCAACTGTGCCATTGAAACCCTAGAACTGAATGCCCGAGTTTGGAAAAGAGGGAGTGGGTTGCGTGTGAGAATGCAGGCTTCTATTTATACTACATTTATTACTAGGCACTCGTAAAAGGATAAATTATGTTTCACAAAATTTTACCGGATATAGGGAAATTACCTTTAGTGATGTGCCTTGTTGAAACTTACCACATATGCTTATGGCTTTAATAAATTTGTAGATACTAATATACATACAAACTATGATCATAAGCAGGTGATGATAAAGTTAGCTACATTGAATAACTTGAATGATAAAGCTATCAAGATATATCTAGTTAAAGTTTTTGAAGAAGCGGTGGTGCCATTGTTAGTGAACTCTGAAATTACAATGTGAAACTAGCAAGGAGAAGTTTCTTGAAGAGATGTGACATTTGAATTATGAAATGTCCCAGTAGTTCTGGAGTTTAACAGTAAACCTTAAAACAAATGACTGTCTAATTATATATTATTCTTTAATTAGCAACGATCACATTGCATCCACTACCGGACACCTTTTTTTATGTCAAGTTCAAGATTAACAAGTCACAATACTGGAAGGAAATTTGTTGCACAAAATCTTGATAAGACAGTAACTTAAACTATTTGTTCTTTGTTAGCACAGTTTTCAAGCAACTGTACATCTAGCTAGTTTGTCAAAGTTTCTTCCAGGATGAAGTAGAAACTCAATTACCTTATAAACCGTGAAGAATAAAGCAGGACAATTCAAAAGCAACACTAACAGCCATCCACCTACTTCTTCTTCCTCTACAATGTATTATAAACTTAATTACATTAAACTTTATAAAACTTTAACTACTATTTAACAATCAAACTTAATTAATACAACACAAATAAATCAAACTTCAAACACAACACAACCCTGTTGAATCAAGTCTATGTTCAAAACAAACGTAATCCCTATTTCCACATTACTCATTGCATAATCCAGCACTTATACGAAAATCAGTAACTATTTCCTGCTCATAAACAAATCTACAATCATTTATACATTGCGAATTACTATTAAAAAAAAAAAAAAAAAAAAAAACTTGAAATCGTAACAGATAAGTATCCAACGACAATTTGTGAGAAAGGAAAGGAGTCTTGCCGGCGACCGAAGATGAGGACGATGACTGCGTGTTCCGATCGTTTGGAAATTGAGCTATTCGCTAGACATCCGAATTCTATGAGCTATAAACCCTGTCAAAAGGGTTTTTCAGGAAAAAAATAAATTGGACCGAGTACATAGAAACCTTGAACACTTGTTTAGATGAAATAATTTTTAGATTACAGAAATGGTCCTTTGATTTAGTCAAATTCGCAGTTGAGACCCCAACTTTCAAAAGGTTGGTCCTCAGTTTCATTTTTTTTGTTGCATTCTTCGGTCACATTATAAAATGATTATATTACCTTTCTTAATATCATTTTTATTTTCTTTTTTTTCTCATTTGCAATTTTAATAAGATAAAATTATAAAGAGAAGTTAAATTGTCTGATATTATTTGTTCCTATTATTATTCCTACACAATAAAATTATGAAATTTGTCACTATTCCACCATTCCATCTAATTTACTTTGATATCCCTATAATACCCTTGATGTGGTAATTGAAAAAAAATCAGTTAATCTACCCCATTACGTCTCCAAGCCCTTCTCTTTTGATCTGGTATGCTTCAATCGTCGCCACCAATCTCTGCTGGTGGTTTATTGCCCTTTATAACCTCTTTACTTTGTGCAGAAAAATGAAAGGAAGATGGAGTATTTTCTATTTTCATGTGTGTGCACAAAAGAGTGAAAACATTTACCACAAAAGTTGAGTCTTCAATGACATCTCTCTTCTTACTTTTCAAACTTACATAAAACTTACATTACACAAGAACTTACATAATAAATATACAATAACTTTTCTGGACATTACCACCTACTCCATTATAACATACACAAAAGGAAATTTACTTGGCTGACAACCTTGATTATAACAAAAGAAATAGCTAGAGTAGATATGCTAGAGTAGATAAACAGGACAACCTCACGTGATTGTACAATCCCAAAATCATCACATTGTGGAAATATGGATGGATACGCTGCGATCACGTCGGGTCCCTCCCTTTCGAACCGGAAATACCTGAAACCATAAACATAAAAAACGTAAGCACAAAGCTTAGTGAGTTCCCGAAAATACCATATACCATATATATATATATATATATATATATATATATATATATATATATATAACATCACGTGGCTGTGTCGGGTCCGTATCAATCTTGAGTCCATAATGACTCTATGTAACAGCTTGTAGCTGTATCGGGTCCCTATCAACCTGTAACACCCCGTTTATTTAATAAATAAATAAAATAAATTAATGAATGAATAGTAGCCCTAAAATCAATAATTATATAGCATGGTGTTGGATTCGAGGAGTTAATTGGTACAATTGAGAAGTTGGGGGTTAAAGGTGTAAGTTCCGGCATTTACTTTGTAAAGATTTTTAGAAGACGGGGGGTGTTTGGTATAATTTGGGCCTAATATGAAAGGATTTATGGAAGAAAGGGCTAAATAGTAAATTCTGGACTTCATTTGAAAATAAATGTAGAGATAGGGGCTACTTGGTAAAAGTTGGACTTAATTTGTAAAGGTTTTAAGGAGGCAAGGTTTAAATGGTAATTTATGGGCTTATTTTGAAAGAGAAGGGGAAGGGAGGGATCGATTCTGTCGTTATGGGAAAATTTGGAATGGGACGGGGGTATATAACCTCACCACCCGTCAAACCCTAACCCTAATGCTAACTATTCCCAGCCGCCACCTCCACCCTTGTGCCTCCCTCACCGGCGCTGCCGCTACCCCATTTTCCGACCAGCAAATGGTCGACAGCGACTACAGGAGCGTCGTCGGACGTTAAGCGTTGCATCTGCCTTCTGCCGCCGTCCATAGGTGCTTTACGTCAATCGTTGGAGCTACTCCAACCACCTTTCACGGTGATTTGTTGCCATCTCCGGGACCGCCACAAGCCACCGAGAAGGATTTCGAGGTTCCGCCATCGGGTGTGGGTTGTTGTTGTTGAGGTCGTTACCACCAGCCATCGTCGTCGCTGGTGCTGTTGACGAGGCCAAGGACGCTGTAGACGACCACATGGCGGTGTGCTTCCACCCTCAGACGTGTTCCTCCGTCCCTTTTACCTAGCCGTCGCCGACGCCGCCATTGCAGCTGTTTCATCGGGTTTTTCGTTGCGCCGCCGGTTGCTGCCACCTTTCGTTGCCACCAGCCACCGTGGAAGGTGGTTGTGTGCATGTTTTACTACGTGTTTAGGTGTGTGTGGTTGTATTTCCATTAGCAGCATATGTGTTTGGGTGTTGTGTCTAGCCGGAGTTCACAGAAAAGCCACCACCACCACCGTAAGGTGGTGGCTACCGCCACATGCCACCTCCGGTCACCACAAGGGTGGTAGTGTGTGTGTGTGTGTTTACCTCTTAGTGTGTGTGTTTATTTTGGGTTGTAATATGTAATTAAAAGAAGAGTAATGAAATGAAACTCAAACCACCACCGTAGGGTGGTGGCTGCCGCCACCGGCGGCCGTGTCGGGTGGCGGTGTGCTTAGTTATGTTGGGATTGCTCTTTGGATGTTTGGACAAAGGACTAAAACCCTAATGGGCCTATTAAACCCTAATGGGCCCAATAAAGCCCTAATGGACCCATAAGCCCAAACATATGGCTAATGGGTGTAATAAACCCTAATTAACCTAAGGAAAACCCTAATGGGCTTAAGGACTTGGTTTTGGGCCTATTGGGCTAAGATGGGATTGGAAACCATAATTAGGGTTTAGAAAACCTTAATATTGGATTTATGGGCTTGAAGTTATTGGGACCCACATTTGGGCCATTAGAATGGAATTGTGTATTAAGCCCAATCACACCATATGATTTATTTAGAAGATTGATGGGCTTAATGGATTAAGTCCTTAATGGGTTAAGTGAGAAACACTTAACCCTAATCGTCATTTTATGTGAAACCCTGATTTCGCTTGGGTTTATTGTTGGGCCTTTCTATTGGGCTTTGGTAATTGGGTTATTAATGGGCTATCCAAGAGTAATCATATGGACTAAAATATGTAGATGGGCTTTAGGGTAAGGCCCATATGAGGGGTTGGGCCTAATTTGGAAAATCGGGTCATAGATGGGCCATAATTGGGCCTTTATGATTATATGATATTGGGCCATTAGAATGTTGAATATTGGACTGGACCAAATGGTTGGGCCTTATGGTAAGACCTTATAAAGGTTTGGGCCCAATTTGGAGAATTGGGCCATGTGTTGGGCTTTGACCTATAGTTGACTTTTGGGCCTTTGGATTGGGCCTTGGGCTTGAATCAAGCCAAGATAGGGGTAAAGCGGTCTTTTACCCCAACATGGACTTATGGACATGTGTTGGAACCCAATTATTAATTGGGTGATGTTTGATATTGACAGATCAAGAATCTATCATCCAGCAGTTGGGATTGTGTCTACGGGACTTCAGCAGTGTGAGGTGAGTTACCTTCTAGTAGCGGTGGTCCTACGGCCACAATGCCGGCCCACCGGTAGGAGTTGTTGTTAGATGATTGTCTTTGTGATAATTGTCTATGCTTGCTTCTACCTGTTATGTTTATGTGCTAGCATGATATGATGTTATGTGATAGTGGTAGTAGGGGTGAAATAGTCCCCGGTTACCGGTCGATAGGACCGAAGGGGTAGATTAGTACCCAACTATACTAGACAGATTATGATATATGTGATATGATATTATGTGGTAGTAGTATGGGTGAAATAGTCCCCAGTTACCGGTCGACAGGACCGAAGGGGTAGGCCAGCACCCAGATATGCTAGGCAGTATGTGATTTATGTGTTTATGCTATGCTTTTATGTGGTAGTGGTAGGGGTGAAATAGTCCCCGGTTACCGGTTGAAAAATACCGAAGGGGATGCAAGCTCCCGGTTACCGATTGAAAGATACCGAAGGGGTAGGTTGGGCACCTAGATATGCCTGACATGGGGTAGGTCGGGCACCCCGGTATGCCTGACATTGGGGTAGGTTGAGCACTCCGGTATGCTCAGCAGGGTAGGTCGGGCACCCATATATGCCTGGCAATATGTGATTATATGGTATGTGGTATGATGGGGAAACTCACTAAGCTTCGTGCTTACGGTTTACAGTTTTGGTTTCAGGTACTCGTTTTCAAAGGAAAGGAGTCGGTTCGATCGCAGCGCATCACACTATGGTTTTCTGCACATGAGATCTTTGGGATTACACTTTGATATTGTTTTATGATAACATGTTTTGATTATTTCTACATTGGTTTTGACATGACATGATATTATGGATGTTTTCTCATACTGTTGGTTTTATAATAACTTATCCAAAAATGAAATTTTTGGCCTTGAATCTTGGGATGTTACACAAACCTGAGTCTGTAATAACTCTGAGCCCATATAGGTCAATACATAAATTATACAAGCATATAACCATGAGTTACAAAGACAACAAGCACATGCAGGCATATCAACAAGTGTCACAAAGATAACAATCATCCTACAAACATAATCTAGTAAGCTGGCATTAGTGCCTTCGACCCACGAGTACAGTGAAGAGACTCACCTTAATCCCCTGGTAATTAAATAACTGCTCGGGTTGCTGAACCGTATAAGCTCGCACCAACTAACAAAAAATACAACCATAATTAATAATTAACCCAATAACCCAAAATCTAAGGCCCAATCCATAATCCAACTCCCTAAGGGTAAAAGACCATTTTACCCCTCCTATAACTGGTCCAACCTTAAATGGCCCAACCCCCAAAAGGCCAAAAATGGATTCCAAGGGAGTACGCCCTGCGTACTCAAAACGTATACCCCGCGTACCGATTGCCGAAGCACAATACACAAGATGTTGATGCGCAAACCACGCATTACGTTGAGTGTACTCCTATGTACGCCCAGCGTACCCAGCAGAGAGCAAAAAATCCCACAAAAGCTTTTAATGGTTAAGACAAGGACTTCCAAACTCAGATATGACCCTAAGGAGATGTCTTAACATGTAGAGTTGACAACTTTACACCTTTGCATGGCTTAATGGGTCCAAATTCTCAATAAAATCCATAATAAACACCCAAACTTATGCATGTCATAAAATAACTCATCAAGATGACATTTTTATGAACAATGGACCTTACATGTAACGGTCCGATTTTTTTAAGGCCGGTCTTGGAACAGTCTCATCATTTTAGGACCGGTCTCAGAACGGTCAAGTTTTTTCTTTCAGATCGGTCCTGAGACATACTGGCATCGAGATTTTTTTTATCCTAGTCTTTTACGGTCTTGTCTTTTGGGACCGGTCTGGTCTCGCGGTATTTGCATGCATCTTTTCAGTTCGTTTTAGTGGTTTTTTGTTCAGTTTCGAAATTTTTAGATAGAATAACCTAAGCCTAAGCCAACCCTACTGACAAAAGTGTAAAGGAAATTTTTTGTTCAGTTTCGAAATTTTCTTTCAGATCGGTCCTGAGACATACTGTAAAGAAAACCAACCCTACTGACAAAAGTGTAGTTCACTTCTCCAATAACTTCCCAGACGTTGGATTTTAAAGTAAACTTTAGGAAACAGGTATGACTACTACCATTTCTAAACCCTAATACCACCTTGTAGTCATCTTTGGACGAAACATAACCAAAACCATAAATCATATATCCCTCCTGAGAGATTTGGGGGTTTTCCAGTTTATTCACTTCTCGGGTTTCAGGATTGATAAGTAAAAATTCGGTACGAGAGGGAGAAACGCATACCAAACCATTTGAAGAACCGAGTAGATGACGCGTGCGACAGACAGATAAGATTTTATCAGGGTCATATATCCAATCACCACAGCGCGAAGCAGACATAGCAATTCTCCTGCTTCCCATTTTGTTATTTTCACTATCCTGGAGATAACTGTGTTCGAGATGGGCTTTGATGAAATTAGATTCAGAGATCCAAGATTTCCATAACTTTGAAACGCTCCTGCAAAGGATCAGATCCCTCACCTCTAACCTTATGAGTATTAGTTGAATCATTTCATTGGGCAACTATGCCATTGAAACCCTAGAACTGAATGCCCGGGTTTGGAAAAGAGGGAGTGGGTTGCGTCTGAGAATGCATGCTTCTATTTATACCACATTTATTACTAGGCACTCGCAAAAGGATAAATTAAGTTTCGCAAAATTTTACCGGATATAGGGAAATTACCTTTAGTGATGTGCCTTGTTGAAACTTACCGCATATGCTTATGGCTTTAATAAATTTGTAGATACTAACATACATACCAACTATGATCCTTGATATAAAATGGAAATGGAAGAAACTACTGGAATCTAAAATAACTATAAAGACATCATCATAAGCAGGTGATGATAAAGTTAGCTACATTGAATAAGTTGATTGATAAGGCTATCAAGATCTATCAAGTTAAACTTTTTGAAGAAGCGGTGGTGCCATTGTTAGTGAACCCTGAAATTACAATGTGAAACTAGCAAGGAGAAGTTTCTTGAAGAGATGTGACATTTGAGCAATAAAATGTCCCAGTAGTTCTTGAGTTTAACAGTAAAGGTTAAAACAAATGACTGTCTAATTATATATTATTCTTTAATTAGCAAGTATCACTTGATTGCATCCACTACCGGACACCTTTTTTTATGTCAAGTTCAAGATTAACAAGTCTCAATATTGGACGGAAATCTGTTGCACAAAATCTGTATAAGCCAGTAACTTAAACCATCTGTTCTTCATTAGCAAAGTTTTCAACCAACTGTACATCTAGCTAGTTTGCCATCGACCTAATTCTTCTTCCTCTACAATATATTATAAACTTAATTACATTAAACTTTATAAAACTTTAACTACTATTTAACAATCAAACTTAATTAATACAACACAAAAAAATCAAACTTCAAACACAACACAACCCTGTTGAATCAACTCTATGTTCAAAACAAACGTAATCCATATTTCCACATTACTCATTCAATAATCCAGCAATTAAACGAAAATCAGTAACTATTTCATGCTCATAAACAAATCTAGAATCATTTATACATTGTGAATTACTATTAAAAAAAATTATAAAAAAAAAAAAAGAAAAAAACTTGAAATCGTAAGAGATAAGTATCCAACGAAAATTTGTGAGGATGGAAAGGAGTCTTGCCGGCGACAGAAGATGAGGACTGTGACTGCGTGTTCCGATCGTTTGGAAATTGAGCTATTCGCTAGACATCCGAATCCTATGAGCTATAAACCCTGCGAAAAGGGTATTTCAGGAAAAAACAAATTGGACCGAGTACATAGAAACCTTGAACACTTGTTCAGATTAAATAATTTTTAGATTGCAGAAATGGTCCTTTGATTTTAGTCAAATTCGTAGTTCAGAGTCCAACTTTCAAAAGGTTGGTCCTCAGTTTGTTTGTTTTTTTTTCTTTTTTTTTTTTTGCATGCTTCGGTCCATGGGGGCGTTGAGGGAGGGCAAAGTGACCCAATTTTATTCATTATATATATATATATATATATATATATATATATATATATATATATATATATATATATATATATATATATATATATTAAATAAAAAATTATAATAAAGATAGGGGCCTTTTTTTTCTTGTTCGTCCTGAACCTTTGAGAATATTTAATTTTTCAGGACCGACCCTGCTTCAGTGACATTATAAAATGATTATATTACATTTCTTAATATCATTTTTATTTTCTTTTTTTTACTCATTTATAATTTTAATAAGATAAAATTATAAAGAGAAATTAAATTGTCTGATATTATTTGTTCCTATTAGTATTCCTATACAATAAAATTATGAAATTTGTCACTATTCCACCATTCCATCTAATTTACTTTGATATCCCTATAATACCCTTGATGTGGTAATTGAAAAAAAAAATCAGCTAATCGACCCCATTACGTCTCCTACGCTCCAAGCCCTTCTCTTCTGATTTGTTATGCTTCAATCGCCGCCACCTAGTCTTCAATCGTCGCCACCAATCCATGCTGCTGGTTTATTGCCCTTTATGACCTCTTTACTTTGTGCAGAAAAATGAAAGGAAGATGGAATATTATCTATTTTCATGTGTGTGCACAAAACAAAGAAAACATTTACCACAAAATTGAGTCTTCAATGATATCTCTCTTCTTACTTTTCAAACTTACATAAAACTTACATTACACAAGAACTTACATAATAAATATACAATAACTTTTCTGGACATTACCACCTACTCCGTTATAACATACACAAAAGGAAATTTACTTGGCTGACAACCTTTATAATAACAAAAGAAAAAGCTAGAGTAGATAAACAGGACAACCTCACATGATTGTACCTTCTACTTATTCCTTTTTATATTAAAAACCTTATGGATTATTCTACTCTTTTCCCCCTTAATCCATAATTTTTATTTGCTTCGCTCCTGACAAATTACGCATATCTTCAAACTTCTTGTTTGCCAAGGATTTTGTGAGAATATCTGCCTTCTGTTCCTTGCTTCCATGCTGCTCACATACGTAACTTTTATATCTCCATTCTAGACACATTCACATATAAAATGAAACCTTGTATCTATGTGTTTTCTTCCCCCATGAACTACTGGCTTTTTTATCATGTCTATGGTTGATTTATTGTCAACATGCAACACCACTGGACTAACTTTCTTTTATGTTAACTCACTAAGAAACCGACGCACCCATATCCCTTGGCACGTTGCACTTGTCAGCACCATGAATTATGCTTCGCATGAGGATAGAGCTACACTTCATTGTTTTTGCGACCTAGTTTTGATATTTTGCTTTTCTTATGTTTTCCTTCTGTGATAATTTTGTTTCTCTTAATATTTCCATCAGATCGTAGATGATATTTAAAAAAGAATGGATGGCTAAATTATGGATATTATAAAAGAATTATGGTGCTTTTTCTTCTTCAAAAATAAACTTCACATAATAGCTTGAAAAACCTTGAAGAGACAACCTATGCATTTTGGAACGATCCTATTTTCTTTAAGGCTGGTCTTGGAACAGTCAGGTCATTTTAGAATTGTTCTCAGAACGGTCAAATTTTTTTCAAACCCAAGACATACCGGTGACGAGATTCTTTTAGTCCGGTATTTTTCGATCTTGTTTTTTGGGACCGGTCTTTTTTCACTCTAGTCTTGCCGTCTTTGCATGTGTCTTTTCAGTTCAGTTTAGAGGTTTTTTGTCTAGATTTGATGTTTGTAACGTCCCAAAAATTATAAGGTAAAAATTTCATTTTTAATTCAACCAAAACACCAATTATCTTTTATTCAAACATCCAAAAGTATTTCTTAATAAAGTAGTCATCAGAGTACGATCCCAAAATCATCACATTGCAGAAATATGAGTGGATGCACTGCGATCACGTCGAACCCTTCCCTTTCGAATGGGAAATACCTAAAACGATAAACATAAAAAAAACGTAAGCACAAACATTAGTGAGTTCCCGAAAATACCACATACTATATATATATATATATATATATATATATATATATATATATACACACACACACACACAAATGTAACAGCACGTGGCTGTGTCGGGTCCGTATCAATCCCGAGTCCATAATGACTCTATATAACAGCTTGTAGCTATGTCGAGTCCCTATCAACCCTGAGTCCGTAATGACTTCGACCCCATATAGGTCAATACATAAATCATACAAACATATAAGCATGAGTTACAAAGACAACAAGCACATGGCATATCAGCAAGTGTCACAAAGACAACAATCATCCTACAAACATAATCCAGTGGGCCAGCATTGCTGCCTTCGACCCACGAGTACAGTGAAGAGACTCACCTCAATCCCCTGGTAATTAAATAACTGCTCGGGTCGCTGAACCGTATAAGCTAACACCAACTAACAATAAATACAACCATAATTAAAAATTAACCCAATAACCCAAAATCTAAGGCCTGATCCATAATCCAACTCCCTAAGGGTAAAAGACCATTTTACCCTTCTTATAACTGGTCCAACCTTAAATGGCCCAACCCCCAAAAGGCCCAAGGCCCAAAAGTTCAAAAACGGATTCCAGGGGAGTACGTCCAGCGTAATCAAAATGTACGCCCCGCGTACAGACTGCCGAAGCACAATATACAAGACGTTGATGCGCAAACCACGAATCACACTGAGTGTACTCCTATGTACGCCCAGCGTACCCAGCAGAGAGCCAAAAATCCCACAAAAGCTTTTAATGGTTAAGACAAGGACTTCCAAACTCATATATGGCCCTAATGAGATGTCTTAACACGTAGCGTTAACAACTTTACACATTTGCATGGCTTAATGGGACCAAATCCTCAATAAAATCCATAATAAACACCCAAACTTATGCATGGCATAAAATAACTCATCAAGATGACATTTTTATAAACAAGGGACCTCACATGTAACGGTCCGATTTTTTTAAGGCCGGTCTTGGAACAGTCCGATCATTTTAAAACCGGTATCAGAACGGTCAAGGTTTTTTTTCAGATCGGTCCTGAGACATACTGGAGTCGAGATTTTTTTTATTCTGGTCTTTTACGGTCTTGTCTTTTGGGACCGGTCTAGTCTCGCGGTCTTTGCATGCATCTTTTCACTTCGTTTTAGAGGTTTTTCGTTCAGTTTCGAAATTTTTAGGTTTTTTGGTTTTGCTTTCGAGTTGTAAAATAAATTGTGATTAACACCAAAATGATACATTAAGATTTAATAGAAATGATACACTAAAACTTAATAAAAGATTAAAGGGAAGTTTAGGCTCCATTCAATCTATGATATATATATATATATATATATATATATATATATATATATATATATATATATATATATATATATATATTAAACTTGTGGAAATTTTCTAAAATTTTTCGAGATTGATTATACTTGCAAATTCGCGTGTTTTTTTATTTATTTTTTGTTATATATATATATATATATATATATATATATATATATATATATATATATATATATATATATATATATATATATATATACATACATTTGTTAAAAAAGTTCTTTACGTCTAGAATAAAGTAATCTTGCGATTGCATGGAACATTTTTTTTCGTGATTTACAAGATTTTTTAATGATAGAAGATGAAAAGGTACTGTCCATATAGTAGAAATTATGTATATATTTTGAATGCTAATAAAAAAGGCTTATCTTATACACAACATGTAGTTTCTTTGATACTCCATACTGTATCATGAAAAAAAAATGGTAAAACGTACCATTTATTCGGCCCATGTCACATTGGGCTTAAATCAAAAGGCAGTTGTAATATTTCATACGGGTCAAGGTTTGAAATGCTTGCACCATGGATCTCATGTGTGGATTACCACATTTCAACCACAAGGATTCTATTATGTGGACTAAAATGCATCATTTTAAAAAGTTGTTTCTTTTTTTTTCTGTTAACCACTAGGATTCGACAAGAAGCCTTACCTATTTTTTCCTGTTAAAATATCGATTCATTTGAAAGCTATAAAACAATAAGACACACCACATATAAGAAGTTTTATGATTCATAAAGTATCAAGGAAATGAAAATCACGAAAAGGTCAAAATTGGTCAAAGTAAAGATATGTAGTAGAAGACAAGAGAAAACTCCATTGAAGTACCAATATTTAAGATGTTTGATACCAATAAAACAACAATCCTTAACAGCATTTTCAAACCATGAAACACACAGTCATTGAGATAATCTAACAGACTCAAAAAAGTTGGTTTTATAGCACCAGTTTGAATAAAACTCTAGAAATTTGACAGACAGCGATGTGCTCATCAAGCTTTTATTCAAGGTCATTCCCATGAACCATCGTAACCAAACTGTTTACCTGATACACAAAGTAAGAAATTATTGTGAGAGAAAACGCCATTTACAATATAAAGAGAAAAAGCAAAATAAGAAGTCAATTCCTAAACATTATCAAAGTAAAATCAAGCTAGGCCAAAACAATTTTGTATTAACTCAACTACATGACCACAAGGTGCGTGTGTGTTATGCATGACAAGACATAACTGAGCAAATTTTAATTTATTTTCCACCGAAAAAGGCGGGACATGGACATCAATGCCCTTCTAATCTTCATCCTCATCATGAAAATAATCCTAGAAAAGCTACAACTCAAATAGCACAATTGGTCCCCATAAGGTGAAGACAATTGTGTATTAAACTGAAAATCTCAATCTCTGTTAGACTTTAAAACCATTATCTAAAGGGATAGATATTTATGTATATTACCGGCAATCATGCAAAGCTTGCTTTACTCGTTTCAGCGCGCTTCTGAATGATCTATAAAAAAAGATTAAAACCAAAACATTAGGGTTTTGATGAATCAAATTAGGCAGATAGCAAATCAACAACAGGGTATCAAGCTTAACAACATGATCATCATTGTTGTGTGACCATACTCTTTGACTTCGTAAAATACTAAACTCATATGTACCACAATTAAATCAGCAATGAACATGGAAACCATAAAAGGCTAGACTCTTTAACTTCCCCAAAGATTAAACTCCAGTGGTCAAATTAAGTAGAATTGAACATGGATTTTGATTTTTCATGTCATGTAAATGAGCCCCTAAGCCCTTATCCACCTTTTCTGTTAATGTTTGTGCATCAAATTAAAGTTGATGTTACAACTAATACATGGACTTTACCAGGCTTTCGAGAGGGTTTTCTCTAATAAATGTATAAAAGCTTACAGAGAAGGATTCAAATGAAAACAATGAATAATGGTTTATAAGAATAGTGAGAATCAAGTGCTTTACCTTTCAAGATTTCCCACCTCACTTGAACTAGCTGAGTCAAGACAAACTTTTGGTACCTAGTCATATGTACACAGATAAAAAAATATCAGAGGCACAATCACGATATGAAATTAGTATGGCACATGTACAAATGAAATCTTCTCTTCTAATATTGATGATCATGAGTATAATAAAGATGATATGCAATTTCACATATAAGCATAGTATCCCAGTATAACTACCGCAATTGGACAGATAGATGGAAACCAAAAAACAAGATAATAAGAACCCACCTTGCGACTCTTGATGATCCTTGTTTCCTGCTTCTTTTCGTTTGGTTTCTTGAATATATGGGGAGATACAAGACTTGGTGTATACAAAGGGGCCCCTATAAACTTTGGAGTATGGACAACACGTTGTTTAAGACATAAAGGCCTCTTATTTGGTATGTAGTGCATTATATCTTTCAAGCAGTGCACAATTTCTGTCTTAATGTTGTCTTTAGGCTCCACAATCTCCCAAGACTGTCTCACATTGTACTCATTCATCATCCATACTTCTTCGAGAACATCAAATACGCACAAACAACCGCTTATGCTCCCCAAATGCTCTGCCCATTTGCAAGGTTGTGGGATCTCCTCAAATTTATCCTCGGACAAATCAAAAGAAAGAATTACCGGCATCTGATAAGCTGAACCATGACAAACAACCCAATGAAGTGCGCCACTGTAAAGGAAACCAACCCTACTGACAAAAGTGTAGTTCACTTCTCCAATAACTTCCCAGACGTTGGATTTTAAAGTAAACTTTAGAAAACAGGTATGACTACTACCATTTCTAAACCCTAATACCACCTTGTAGTCATCTTTGGACGAATCATAACCAAAACCATAAATCATATATCCCTCCTGAGGGATTTGGGGCTCTTCCAGTTTATTCACTTCTCGGGTTTCAGGATTGATAAGTAAAAATTCGGTACGAGAGGGAGAAACGCATACCAAACCATTTGAAGAACCGAGTAGATGACGCGTGCGACAGACAGATAAGATTTTATCAGGGTCATATATCCAATCACCACAGCGCGAAGCAGACATAGCAATTCTCCTGCTTCCCATTTTGTTATTTTCACTATCCTGGAGATAACGGTGTTCGAGATGGGCTTTGATGAAATTAGATTCAGAGATCCAAGATTTCCATAACTTTGAAACGCTCCTGCAACGGATCAGATCCCTCACCTCTAACCTTATGAGTATTAGTTGAATCATTTCATTGGGCAACTGTGCCATTGAAACCCTAGAACTGAATGCCCGAGTTTGGAAAAGAGGGAGTGGGTTGCGTCTGAGAATGCAGGCTTCTATTTATACCACATTTATTACTAGGCACTCGTAAAAGGATAAATTATGTTTCGCAAAATTTTACCGGATATAGGGAAATTACCTTTAGTGATGTGCCTTGTTGAAACTTGCCACATATGCTTATGGCTTTAATAAATTTGTAGATACTAATATACATACAAACTATGATCATAAGCAGGTGATGATAAAGTTAGCTACATTGAAGAAGCGGTGGTGCCATTGTTAGTGAACTCTGAAATTACAATGTGAAACTAGCAAGGAGAAGTTTCATGAAGAGATGTGACATTTGAATTATGAAATGTCCCAGTAGTTCTGGAGTTTAACAGTAAACCTTAAAACAAATGACTGTCTAATTATATATTATTCTTTAAATAGCAACGATCACTTGATTGCATCCACTACCGGACACCTTTTTTTATGTCAAGTTCAAGATTAACAAGTCACAATATTGGAAGGAAATTTGTTGCACAAAATCTTGATAAGACAGTAACTTAAACTATCTGTTCTTTGTTAGCACAGTTTTCAAGCAACTGTACATCTAGCTAGTTTGTCAAAGTTTCTTCCAGGATGAAGTAGAAACTCAATTACCTTATAAACCGTGAAGAATAAAGCAGGACAATTCAAAAGCAACACTAACAGCCATCCACCTACTTCTTCTTCCTCTACAATGTATTAT